>NC_140363.1:4077500-4470000 GCF_054491055.1 Hypomesus nipponensis | reverse complement strand
AATCTAGATAATTATGCTACCTTTGTACATATGATAGTAACTGGACACATACAACCTCTATTTTACATCAACCGGAACAATCCTTTCACACCCTTCCTACCTTGCTTCATGACCATTGTGCCCTGGAGGAGGCAGCGTGCTGTTGTGTGACGTGTTCCTCTCGGTGCTCCTCAGGTCTCGTGGTGAAGGACGTGAGCTCGTCCACCTCCAGCTCCTCTGAGACCGTGGTGAAGATGAGGGGCCAGAGCATCGAGTCTCTCCCTCAGGTGACACCTGATAGTTGTAGTCCTTTGTAGTCCTTTGGCAGATGCTTTGATCCAAAGCCAACACACAGGGAGATTTGAACCTGTAGTCTGTTGATTTCATTTGTAGTCAAACGCCAACGTTGTTGTTGCACTGTCTGGTTCTTTGACGCTTACTGTTTCTCACTGCTAACTTACTGTATGTACTATTTGTACGCTTTATTTATTCGAATAAAAGAAGAAGAGTACCATTATAAAGCTGCTCTAAACATTACTTTTTTAACATGTTAATTGTTTTGGGTTTTTCCCGCTCCACAGACATCTGTGTGCAGGAAGCCCCAGACGTCAACCGACCGGCACAGCCAATCCCTGGACGACGTGCGCCTGTACCAGAAGGACTGCCTGCAGTGGGCGGAGCTCTGCCAGGACACGGCGCACAGCTACACCTTCGGCTGCGCCCAGGAGCTTAGCGACGGCGGCGGTTACCAGGGCCTCGCCGATCAGTGCAGCGGCATCCGTGGCGACCAGCACCCCTTCCCCATCAAGAGAACCAGCAAGTACTTCTCCCTGGACCTCACCAGTGACGAGGTGCCCGAGTTTGTGGTGTGAAGGAGGGAGCAGACTCCTCCCCACCCTCCGGGTAGACCCAGAGACAACTCAGGCTAGGCTGGGAGAGGGAAATGGGGGCATGTCTGATTTCATACCTGATAACGTAGACTCCTTATGAGGAAACTTCTGGCTCTCCGCTAACCAGAGTTAGCCTACCCCTGGAGGCAACAGACTAAGACGAATAAAAGCCACAAGTCCACAAAGGAAGCTGCCAAAGTCGGATTTTCTCGAATGGAAAATCATACCATTCAGGCTGCGTTGAATTTAACCCATGCTTCTCCACTGTGACACACGTTGGGAATTGGATTACAGGAGAAATAAGGGAATACTGAGGAAATTCATAATCCTTATCTACAGAAACCTAACTGTTTCCAAACGTTTCTCAGGTTGTTCCTTGATGTTTATGTAGGGACGTTTCACTTTTGCAAATAACTCATTTCTCAATCGGTTTGAGTGAAATTGTGATCTACTCTATCTGGTATTGACCAACAAAGGCAGTACACACCCACCAACAGTCTGTCATAGAGATTAGACCCCCTTATCTGAACACCACATGGAGAAGAATGGGAGTTTTGGAGCTTTGAACCAAAGACAAGCTAACGCTAACATGTAGAGACCATGAGGCTCCTGGAGGTCCTTGTCGTGGTTGCAGTTTTTAAAGCGATACAAGGAAGCGCCACCATGACATCAGGACAGAGCAGAACCACATCAACAGGAGGTACCTTTGGCTCTTTAGAGGAAGGAACAATTATGTAATCTCCCTGTTTGTTAGCAGTGTGCCACTTCACCTCTGCCCCCACTTTGACAGGAAGCGCAATGTGCCAACACCTCCCTCCTCCTCCTCCTCCTCCATTGTCTCCTATGAGCAGACGAATATGAACCTGCCCACTGTGCCTTCAATTCACTATGCAGGTCTTGGAACCACAACCTTGCCTTGACAATCTCTCTCTGTTACACACACACACAGTAGTAAACCTCACAGACTTGGACCTGAGTCAGAGAGCTGGCTTTGAAGGTCGGTGCGCTTTAAGCCACCATTGGCCAGGAGTCATAACTTCATGAAACACACCTTAAACAGACCAACCAGTAATGGGTGAATTATGTCTTGCTCTGATGATGTCATCCTCTCAAACTCAACCTTCAGAGAACCCAGGCGTGACCTGAGTCAGTGTGGTGGTGTTCCTCTCTTAGATTTGGCCAGCCTGCCTGAGGCATGACAGGCCTCCCCATGCCCTGGGCCCCACACCCTGGTCCCAACACCTGTGTTCTGGTCCTCACACTCCCTGGTCCCCACACACTTGGTCCTCCTGCATGCTGAGGAAACGGCAGGTCCTGACACAAAATGGAGCCGCATTCATGACCAGGAAATGAGGCTGACTTTCAGACTCTTTGTTTTTTCGTGAAGGGGGGGCAGGAGGGGGAAGTAATCCAGTGGTTTTTGTCTTTTGTCCTGAACGCCTACAGTATGCTATTTTTTTTTAAACTGGAACTTCTTACATTTTGTCATTTCAATAGATTGTAATTGTAGTATTTTTGTATGCTGCATTTTAGAAAATGTGTTCTATGTTGGAAAGTTATTCTGTGCGTGTGGTTAATGTCTTTCAGTATTATAAGCAATGTATGTGACAGTGTTACAAACGTGTGACATCAGATTCACACGTCTATATTGTCTGATATTGTGGGCCGTTTTCACCGAGAGATCAAGTTAATTCCTTTTTTGGGAAACTGCAGAGTTTTTTGCCGTTGACATCTAGAGCTAGTTGAGTTAGATTATTTCACGAGGTGCGACTGCTTACTGTCACGTTCAAACAACCATTCTGAAAAATATACATTTCTCTGTTTTGAATGTTCATGTTTTGGATTACCAGTTATTTCCAAAGAGTTACCCCAGTCAAAGGTGCTTAAACTGAGGGTTTAGTTGGACAGTCAAACGTTAGGAGGGCATTCAAAGCAGCTATTTCAATTTAATTTCCCACCTGTGTCTAATCTCTCCTGGAAAATGTTAAATACCAAATTAGGCTTCCTGGATTATTTGGAATGAGCTAGAACACTTTGTACCTTAAAATGTGTGTGTTTGTGTGAGTACGTGTCTGTATGCCAGTGTGCTTGCGTGTCTGTCTGTATGAGTGTGTGTCTGTGTGTCTGTACGTGCGTGCTCGCACATCTACAAATCCACTCCAGCTGAGCTTGACTGCTCCAGAGAAGCACAGTTCTAGAACCAGTATTGCTATGGCGTCATATCTTGAGTGACAAGACCTGGCAAGTCCCACTTTTCTGCTCAGTCGGCCCTCCAGCTAGACGGGCCATGTTGGCTCACAGACACAGGATCTGGCAGCAATAAAGCCTGGATGGGATAAACACAAAAGGTGAAATGTGGAATGATTAATACACTTATGAATTTATCTTTTGTGTGATTTAAAAAGCAAACAATAATGATTTATATTTCAAAGAAGAGGGTCTTGCTTCCCTGCTTTCATGTATTTATGAGTTATGTTGTGAAGGAAAATTGCAACAAACTGAAATAGCTTTGTAAACATATGGATATGTTTCAATTTCTGGTAACTGATGTGTCTCCTCTCTATGATAACAGTGTAATGTTTCAAGGTACATAGCCATAAAACCAGAACTGCAACTTGAGTCTTTTGCATTGTCTCCAATTCTTGACTGTGTTGACTTAATATTACATAGCGATACTTAGCCTATGTAGCGTCTGTTTGTCTGCACTAAGTGTCCATAACTCTAACCCTTTCTGTGAAAGGATTTCCCTTCAGGAGATAAACAATTGAATGAATGATTTAATCTTTTTTTTTTTTTCAAACCCTCTAGTGAAAATTGTTATCATGAAATAGTCTGGTTGTGCCTTCTTGGTACTAATGCCCTCAATACTCAATAAAACGGTACATTTGTTTGCCAAAGTGAAACCGTCCTTTGTTTTGTTTTTAAAGAAGTGGAGCAATGTGATGATGAAGCCACAGTAGGTTATAAGTAGAGTAGTCTACAAGAGGTTGCTAAGTGTGCGTGTGTTCCTTCGCGTCCGTCAAATGCATTGCGATCCAACATTGCCCTCTAGCGTACATGCAACACGTTTATATTATTTTATATTCAAATCCGCTGACCAAGTTGTCCACCTGATGGCGCTGCTCTCTTTCGTCAAAACGCTCACATTGTTCTTCAGCTGAGGCTGGAGAGGACTGGAGAGTTTTGGATTATTGATTAGTGGGTGTGCCTCAAGCTAGATGTGGCCTACTGGATGCGTTAACTGGTTCCAGTTATATTACCGTATCAACTTGTGAGTGTGTTGATACTGCAGAATGTGATTGATGCTAAGTGCAAGCGCTCATTCGGATGTGTTGACAATTAGCTTTGTTACTGCACCTGGACCTGAAATGTCGCAGATGCAAAAACATGCTACGGAAGTGTGAAAGAAAATCTAGACTACAAAACGAGAGCGTCTTTTTATTACATTTTGTAAGGAGCTCATGAGCTCCTTCCCACTGAGCTCCTCCCCACTATCCTCTGACATAAATGCAGTGCCTCGCTCGCCTCCCTCGTACGCCCCTTTCTCCCTCCGAGCTACACAGCTGTACAGGAAATCACTCATCCACCATCCACTACCGTCACCATGGCAACACAGAGGGGAAATCCATTCTTTCTCTCCTTCTCTCTCTCACCTACACACACGCACATAGCCGCACAAACCACGTACGTACGCAGGCTACATTGTAGTGTATCCCTTTGTCTATTGTCAAGGATAATTGAAAATAAAAATACAAACATAATTCATGTTATTTCTCTCAAATCAAAATTCAGCCAAGATCACAAATGTGTGGTGATGAGATGTTGAATGGATGCTTGCATGTATCACAGACTATGTCAAATGATGTTTGGGTGAAGTATTTTTTATGAAATAGTTTACCCCATCATCACAGAGGGAGAGTCATGACGCAGAAAGAGCATCCGTGCCAACTGCTAACTGAGACCCACGTCTAAGCACAACTCCTGGACTGCCCATAACAGAGCAGGAGAGGGCAGAGCAAGTAAGATGTGTGTGTGGCGACTGGCGAGTGGAAGTGGGAGGGAGGGCAGGGTGCTGGTGTGAGGGTGTGTGCGCGTGTCTTGTCGTTTATCTCCAGTGAGGTGACATGGTGACATGTCTCCAGCAGTGTGACCTCTCTCTAATCCCAGGGGGCATTGGGGCAGGATGGGCAGCTGCTGGAGGAGCCAGATGGTAGCAAATCAGAATTGAAATCCTCTCCCTGCTTCCCCCTTTCTCTCACCCTGCCTCTCCCTGCTTCCCCCTTTCTCTCACCCTGCCTCTCCCTGCTTCCCCCTTCCTCTCACCCTGCCTCTCCCTGCCTCCCCTTCCCTTCCACTCCCTGCTCTCCCCTTCTGCCTCCCGCACCTTCTCCTGTATTTCCCTGCTCCCCCCTACCTCATGCCTCCCCCTCCTCTCTCCTTGCCTCCCCATGCCTCTCTCTGCCCCCCCCTCCTCCCACTGTCCCTCATGCTATCCCCACCCTAAACACATCCCAGACAGCAGGCCTCTGAATGTAGAATACACCCCCCCCATCTTCCTCTGTGTTCCTCTCTTTAAAACATGGGAGGTTACTGTAGCGACATGACAGCATAGCATCTGACCAGGCACTGTGCTGGAGATGTTGCTCCCCTCTTCGAGAGGGATAAGCCATAGTGCTCATTAAACAAGCTCATTAACTAAAACATCCTTAGTGACACCAAAACAAGGTTTAGAGATGATCCGGCGATCCCTTGATAAATCTGATAATCTGATTACACATAAACAAATAATCCTGATGTATCTCTGGCCCAGCAGCAGCAGCAGCAGGACGGATGCACTTTCCCGCTCTCCTTCTCTTTGTTGTCTGTCTGTCTCTCTCTTTCTCTCAATCTTTCTTTCTTTCTGTTCCTCTCTCTCCTTCTCTCTGAAACTCTCTCCCTTTCACCTTCTCTGTCCCATTCTCTCCCTCTCTGTATCTTTCTCTTGCCCTGAGTTCTCTGTCTCCCTGGGTCCTTTCTCTCTGTCCCTCTCTCCCCCTCTCTCTCCAAGTCATCTCTCCATTCTCTGTCAGCCTCTCTTCATCTCTGTCTCCGCCATGCACACGTTTCTGTGTTTTCTGCTGGCGGAATTATGACTCACTTACTCCCCCTCTCTCTCTCTATTGCTCTCTCATCCTTTCTGTCAGCTTTTCTCTTTCCGTCTATATATCTCTCCCTCCCTCCCTCTCTCCTTCTTTCCCTGCATGTGCACTGGCACATCATGCAGTGTAACATCTGCATGAATGGAGCAGAGCAGGGGAAAGGTGATTCACAGAAACGTAGAATACAGAGAGAGAATGAGAAATGTTTGGTAAGGATGAACTACACTATGAAAGAAAGAGAAAGAAGAAGAAAGAGACAGACCCGTGTGTGGTGTAGCTGTGTATAATTCAGCTTTGGGATGCCCCGTTTCTTGTTCTTTAATCTTCGGCTTTAATACGTGAGTGGTCGGAAGATTAAAGCCTTTGATTACAGGAGCTCAGCTCACACAGGGGGCACGAGTGACATTGCGCATGTCTCTGTTGGGGGGGGGGGGGGGGGTGTCAGGGCGACAGGAAGTCTCTGCTCATGGCTCTGTGAGCAAGCATACCGGGCTCTGATGCACACCCAGAAGTCCGGTCCGAAGCCCAGAGAAGGGAGTAGGAAACTAGGTGAGTGAAAGGTCCACAAGCTTCAGTGAGATTCAGTCTGATGCTCGGAACATAAGAACCGGGGTTGGGTTCTGGTCCAAGCTCAGAGGTCCGAGTGTTAACAATGGGTGTTCAGAGACACAGTCATGCCTCTTATAAGAGAGGGAAGAGAGAGGAGCTGGCAGGCAAGCAGGCAGGCAGGCAGGCAGGGACGAAGGGAGGGAGGGAGGGAGGGAGGGAGGGAGGGAGGGAGGGAGGGAGGGAGGGAGGGAGGGAGGGAGGGAGGGAGGGAGGGAGGGAGGGAGGGAGGGAGGGAGGGAGGGAGGGAGGGAGGGAGGGAGGGAGGGAGGGAGGGAGGGAGGGAGGGAGGGAGGGAGGGAGGGAGGGAGGGAGGGAGGGAGGGAGGGAGGGAGGGAGGGAGCCTGGTAGCTTCTTGTAGCCTGAACGTTTGTGCTGGCTGAAGGGAGGAGACTGAGAGCAGCAGGGAGGGAGTCTGTCAGCTGGAGCAGCGAGCAGAGAGAGCTGGAGGAAGGCACTAAGAGAGAGAGAGAGGGTGTATATGCGCGCGCCTGACTGACTGTGTGTGTGTGTGTGCATGAGGGTGTAGGAGAGAGAGAGAGAACGTGTGGACACTACTCCACCAGACTGGATGTCTTTGGCGTCGCCAGAGGAGCACACACAGACAGAGGTAAGCCTTAACCACAGCCTCCATTTTCCTCTGTTGCATATTATGGTCTATCTTGTGTGTGTGGAGAGCCGAGCAGGGTGTGATTCAGTCAGAGGACGCCTCTGAGCTGTCATTTTGTCAACGGTGCAGGATCCACATCCTAGAACCTTCTAGAACATGGTTCTCAACCTTCTGGTTCTGAGGTCTGGACCGTCAGATCTCTGTCTCTCTCTTTTTTCTCCCCAGTCCTTCTGTGTGTGTATATATGAGGGAATGAGCGAATGGAATCTTCTCCCCCTCCTCCTCTCCTCTCCTCTCCTCCTCTCTTTCAGAGCAGGGTCTGTAATGTGGAGCCAGAGGAATTAAGAGCATCTGTTTAGGGGGAACATTTGCATGAGTGGGGGATGAGAGATGGAGAGAAACTGGGGGGAAGGGAGGCAAAAGAAAAGGGAAGGAAAATGAACGGAAGAGACAGGAGTGATGCTGAAGAAGGGAGAGAACAGAGCAGGGAGAATGAGAGAGCGATCCCTCCAGATTCTTTAAGGTTTTGATCTTTCGTAGCCACCCTGTCATCCACCGGTTCAGGTCAATCTCACAAGCTCTTCAAGCAGGGTGTGCTGGCCATGTTGGTTATGATGGTTTGTGGAGCTGCGTTTCAGAAGTGCAAACCGAGTGAAAAAGATTCTGATGTAGATGGAGACACACCTTCACATGGAGATGCATGTCCACTCACACACACACCAGTCAACCATGTTAAAATACAATACATTCTGTGGTTGTTCTAATGGTTAACATCGTGTCCACTCGCTCACTGACACAATCACGTGGGTCTTTCGGTGAACATCAATGAACAAGTGTCTCACATTAAAAATGTAAATTATACAAGAGCTGAGCGCCAGTTTGTTTAGCTCTCGTGACACAGAGCAGCGATGTGGGCCTGTTGCTGATTGGAGACAGATGGGCAGACAGACAGACAGACAGACAGACAGGCAGGCAGGCAGGCAGGCAGGCAGGCAGGCAAGCAGGCAGGGAGACAGGCAGACACGCAAGGTGGGAGACAGGCAGACAGACAGGCAGCCACACAGATGAGCAGAATAACAGACAGGAAGGGTTGGCATGTGCTGCTGTGATCTAGTTGAACACACGTTGCTGTTGAAACTAGAATAATGGCACACTAAATGTCAACACAGACCATAGACACCCAACATACATATCACAATTACCATCACACAATAGACTGTGTGTGAGTGAGTTGAGGGGTGGACATGCATGAGTGTGTGAGTGTGTTTGTGCAAAATAAAATTGAGCAAGAACAGGCAAACAAATCTGCTCAAAGTTCTGGTGTGTGCCCTCGGACTCTGGAATCAGTAGTAGATCTGGAACAATTGAGAAGTTTCATAAAACATAAACCAACAATTGACACATTTAATTGTAAATAGCATCTCAAACTACAGCGCCAGCTGGTCTTCAGATTACATCAGTGAAGTCCAGTTTTTTTCTGAGGGAAACTGATGAAACTGAGTATACTTGGTGCATCCGTTTAAGGATTCCTTTGGCGAGTATCTTGAACAGTGAGGACACCAGAGTCAGAGCCTGCTCCATAAGAATCCAAACAAGCCCTGGTGTTTGTAATATTTGTACCAGTCTGCTACTGTTATTCTTGGCTGAGTGATGGACTCCAGAGGAAGCTAGGTCTATTCACACTCAGTCAAGGCAATGTTAATGCACAAGCTTCCTCTCAGAGCAGAGGCTATATGCTAAATCATACTAGCTTCCCTTAGTCAAGTCTATGCTAACTCATATTAGCTTCCCTCAGTCAAGTCTATGCTAACTCACTCAAGCTTTCCTCAGAACAGAGGCTATGCTAACACACTAGCTTCTCCCAGAGCACAGACTATGCTAACTGGCACTAACTTAACAACACAGAGCAGAGACTTGGGCAGAAACATGACGTTCAAAGAATCATGCTATCACAGCCATCACAACATCCATGCTTCAACCCAGACTTCACAAACGCACATCAGTGTACACTGGTCATGCAACAGCTAAGGTCAAATCAATCATTTCGACAGCAGTTTACAATCTCTTAATCTTTTTGGCATTTAACAAACTTTATAAAAGTGTTCACTTCACTGGTAACCAATAGGGGTAATGTCAAAGCTAGAACAGTTAGTGAGGTTTGCAGTCTACTTCCTGTGACCCGTACCTGGTCAACCTAGCCATTGCAAGGCCAGAATTTCTCCAATCCGGTCCGATTCCACTCTCCAGTGCATGCTTTAAACAGAAGGACACTCCACACTCCCAACATACTAACTGCACTTTATTAGTAATTTGATCTTGTCCCATTCATGGACTGTAGATGGTCTGGAGTAACTCTTACTTCAATCCATACGGTTCCGACGAGGTCATTGATTACCTATGAGCCTTTGCTTCCAACCTAGGAGGCCCTCCACATATTGAGTTTGTCTTTTGGAGGATATTCTTTTATTTTCTTCTCCTTCCTGTGAGAGAAATGTCTAGTCTTCTCTGAGGGTTAAGGTTTTGAAGTAAAGCCTTTTGTGACATTACTTGTCAAAATTGGCTACCGAAGACAAAGGAGATCCCTGAGAACATCTGAACTGTTCGTGGCAGGTCTCTATCAGATCGCTATGGGATCGGTGTGGGATCAGTTTGGGATTTATAAAGGGTATTGAATTGATATACTCTCCATTAGACCCCAGACCATCAGCATAGATGTCCGAATAGAGATCGAAAATGGAAATATAACATAGTATTGCCCAAGAAGGGGCCCTGCATGCCATGATGGGATGAAAAATGTTCTGGGCTATTACCTTCTGCCTCGGACTCTCTGCCTCTGACTCTCCGACTCTTTGCCTCCTGCACCCTGCCCTTTGGGTCCTGGGTGCACGGGCTCCAGCAGGGAGGCCAGGAGGAGCAGGCTGTGTGGGCCGGGGATGGCACAGATGTCTGGGCTAATCTAATGATGACGGGGGTGGTGGCCTTGCTGTGAGGGAGCCGCCGGGTGAGGATGTCATCCTTCAGCCATCAGCTGGACATGAAGACAGGGAGACGAGGAGGCAGAGAGTGAAGAGAGAGAGAGAGAGAGAGAGAGAGAGAGAGAGAGAGAGAGAGAGAGAGAGAGAGAGAGAGAGAGAGAGAGAGAGAGAGAGAGAGAGAGAGAGAGAGAGAGAGAGAGAGAGAGAGAGAGAGAGAGAGAGAGAGAGAGAGAGAGAGAGACTGCCTGTTGCATGTTTTATTTTAATATTTAGTTTTTGAAGGATGAGGGGGGATGAGTAAATGAGTGAAGGTGGGGGGGGGGGTGTTGTGACTTAGGGCTTGAGTGCTTGAGAGTGACAGAAATCTGCAGTCTGAATAATATCATACAAACATTAAAACACAACATAAGTATAATTGTGTGCTTCCTGTTTCCTGTTGTGTTGCTGGTTTCGCTTCCTGTGTCACCTCTGTCACAGTCCCTAAGTCAGGCACTGTATTTTGTATGTGTGTAGGTATATGTGTGGGTGTGTAAGATGTTTTTGTGTGTGGGGGGGGGTGGTTTGAAGTGGAGTGTGTGCAATTGCATAGTGTGTGATTGTGTGTGTATTTAAGTGTATCTATAGGTTTGGCCTCTATTAGCTCTGAGTGGGGGTCCCAGCCCCCCTTCCCAGTAGACCCTGCTGGCTTAATCATTCCTTCTCCCAGGGCCAGATGGCTCAGCCAGGGACAGGGTTTTAATTACCACGCTCTGATTTGACACCCTGGGCATGGCGGAGGGCAGCAGCCGCCTCCTGTCCCCGTTCCCTCCTCTCCATGGATGCATGCCCCGGATAGCACACGCCATCGAAACCGGGAACCACGCTGGTGTTAATGTAGTAACACTGTTATTGTCAATGTGGGTGTGTGTGTGAGTGTGCGTGGCTCTGTATATCAGACTATCAAACGGAGGGAGGGAAAGAGAAAGAACAAAAGAGAGACAGATAAAGAGATAAAGAGTGATTACTTTTCTAGTTTGTGTGGGAGTGTGAGAGCATTATTGTCGACAGGCTAGGAATTATATTTTTCTCCACAGGATCTCTCCTTTGGTTCTTTCTGTAATCACCCTCAGTCAGAAACACTCATATTAACGTAAAAATTAAGTAATTCATTATTAAGACCCAGAGTTAACCCAGAGTCAGAGACACTCAGTCAAAGTCACCTGGAGCCAGCCATCCAGAGTCGATTACCAGATTACTTGTGTAGAGAGGCATTCAAACCTGAGGGGAACAAACTGCACTCAGAGCCTCAGTAACAGGGGATGGGATGGGTTGGGGGTGTGTGGGAGAGGGGGAGGGGGGTCAGACACACAGGGCTAAGCCAAATGAGTGAATCATTGATTTATTAGGCCTGTGACAGGATGAAACATGCTGGGAGCCTTTTTATCGTCACTAAACACCTGTGTTTGTTGGAGGAGGAGGATGAGAGGAGGGGATGAGAGAAGAGGAGATGGGGAGGAGAGGAGATGAGGAATTGAGAATAAGAGGAGAAGGGGGAGAGAGCAGGAGGCGAGGAGAGGAAGAGGGCAGGGGGAGGGCAGCAAGCAGAAGGTAGGAGCGCGGGGGAGATCTGGATCACTGGTCGTGTTCCTCATAGATCATGTCCTCGACCCCAGACCTGCTGCTCCGCTCAGACGCGTGACTCGGCAGTGATGACGCCTGCAACAGAGTCATCAACAACAACAACAGTGCCCATAACAACGTGATCGCACCACTATTGACTTCAACAAATCCAAGTTCTCCCTTTCTGTCGTTCTTTCTTTATCTCTTACTATCTCTCTCTTTCGGTCTCTATCTAAATCTCTCCCTGTCTCTATCGCTCTTTATGTATAATTTTTGATACTTTTCTTCAGATACACATATTTTCTTTCTCTCTCTCTCTGTCACACTTCACATATTCCACAAGAGATTGTTCATGAGGTTAGTCTGCTATCCTCAGGAGTCCCTCAGTCACCTTCCAGCATCACACCAGACCTGACCATGTTCAACTGCTTCATTAACTCTAATGGATCTGATTAAAAATCTTAGTAGTCATTCAGTTTGCTTCATTAGTCCCAAAGGAAGCGCAGATGTTCTTCCTGTCTCTGGGGTCTGGAGTTGATGGAAACATGGGTCCTCTTGACCTCAGACTACACAGAATGCGCAAGTCAACAGAGATCACATTTCTCACTATTCTGTTGTGCAGTGTGACACTCTAAGCACAACACATTCTAGGGTTACTGAGAAGAACAAACAGCTTACACACAGTAATAGGCTCATAGCCTCAGAAACATCAAAGGGCTCTGTAATGATGATGTAACACTGCACGCTCCGGTATCCATTGTTGTTTCCAGGGGGATAAGCACTTCTAGAATGTTCTCGTGGCCGAGGCTTGGGAGGTTGCCCCTGCATTTCCACGCTGGGTTGATTTACGGATACAGAATTCCCTTCCACTGCAGATCTGCTCTTGCAGAGTAATTGGCCCATTTATCAGAAGCAGCAGAAAACGCAGTCACAGACGCATGAAGAATGAATCTGCTGGAGAAAGAGGGATAGAGAAAGAGAAAGAGAGAAAGAGGGAGCGAGAGAGAGAGAGAGACAATAGGGAGGGGGGAGAGAGAGTGAGAGAGAGAGAGTGAATGAGAGTATCCCAAACAAAGAGAGAGAAGAGAGAGGGAATGGAGAGGAGAGGTCCGAGGGGTTGAATTTTGGGGCCCAATCTATTTAAACAGGAGAGCAGCTGAACAGAATCTCCAACAGAGCTGGTTTGTTCTATACAGCATGTGTGTCGTTGCAATACCTTGAGACAGTACCCAATCCTTTCAAAAGCCTCAGAGCATGTGTGGAAGGAGAGCTGTGACATTCTGACGTCTAGTGATCAGATGAGAGGAGAGAGAGAATGAGAGAGAGAGAGAAAGAGAGAGAGAGAGAAGCCTCACTGTCATTTAACTGGAATGCAAAAGAACTAGAGTCACACTGCACTACTTGTGCCTGTCTTCTGGATGGTCTGCCCTCTCTTTTTCTCCCTCTCTCTCTCTTTACTTTGTTCTTTCTGTTCACTTTCCTTCTCCTCCGTTCTCTATTTTATTTATCTCTTGCTCCCTCTCTTTTGATTGACCTCCCTCCCTCTCTCTTTCCCTCTTCCCTCTTCCTCCCTCTCTGTCTCCACAGACCTGGTCAGACCCACGCTGCAGAGGGAACAGAAGGCAGACAGCCGGGCAGTGAGCGGGAGAGAAAGCAAAGAAGGTAAGAGAACACAGAAGAATGGGCTGGATGAACCAGAGGGGGTCAAGCTCTGCTTTCACTATTCCGAAATGTACAGTGGCTCGTCTGAGAGGTGACACTGGGACACTGAGTATTAACCATGATGACTTCATACTTTGTTTATTTGTCAAGAGATACAAGGCTGGCAGCATAACAGGACAATGTCCAGTCAGTGCGTAACAGTTGCCCGCAAAGTGATTTCCTGTTGCAGATAAGGAACGCCTCAGTTAGAATGTCACAGCTATCCGCGTCCATGGCGATGCCACGGTTATCGGCCGGGCTAACACCCATGCGCTAGCTTTGAAGAAGATATTTTGAGTGCAGACAGTTCAGGAGGCTTCAGAAGGAACCAACCACACGCCTCACCGCGTCTAATCACTCTCACTGTTACTTTTGTCATCAATTCATGCAACCGTTTTACCACATCCCTCACAGTTGGATGTTACACAGTCTGACACTAAGTAGGCTACTCCTTGGGTATCTGGATGAATATCATCTGCAAGGAATGTGGAACTACATTTTCCCAGAGACACCCCAGAAACCTTGAACAGGGGCATGCTTATCAATAGGTCTCTGATACACTGGCCTGTTTTGACATTCCCTGGAGAGTGGGAGACGCTCATATATATTATATTGTGGCCTCGTTCTGAAGGCAGACATTTCAAGGAGGAGGGGGAAGTTGTGGCAGAGTTGTCAATTATGCCCTTGTACTTGCTCTGTGCCCTATTTCAACAAGGGCACATTTCTACAACCACACACCCGACTGGTTCAGTTCCGACAGCATATTCTGAACAGGTTTGCATAGCCTAGAATAGTTCCTGTGAGTGTTTATTAAGACTGATGCTGTCCCTATAAGGTGAAGTTGTTCTACGTATGAGAAATGCCAGGGCTCTAGGCCTAAGTGGGGCCTGTAAAACTCAGTTTATGCTGTGCTGTTGATACAACTTAGTCTGCTTACAGTACGCCGGTTATAAATCCGACTTGTCATGTCTTCTTCATTGCAATCACTTTGAGTGAGGCTTCCAACCAGCTAGTGTTTGGTTTGGACCCAGTCACAGTGGAAAGGCTGGTGGAGGACAGGGGGAGAACCTGACTGGTTCAACTGGATGTCAATGCAACTGCCTTGTCAGAGAAGCATGCGTTTTGGATTTCTCTGGATAGAAGCAACATTCCGTATACAAAAAGCGCATATAGTAATCATTTTGAGGGCTGGTTTGTAAATGTGTCATGTCATGTCAGCAGGGAGCAGCACTAAGCAGCAGGTCATGTAGTGGAAGTGCACTGGGTGCGTGATTGATAAATAAACCATGATAGCTGACCGGCTCAGCCCACTGTCAGTTACACAGTTGTAGTCTGAAACTAGCTACTGTAAGGCTGGGTATCACCCTGCCCCCACCCATCATATGAGTTGCTGGACTGAGTCTCTGCTTGATGGCTCTCACATCTCCTTGCGTAACTTACTATCGCATTGCTAATCATATGTTGATAGGTTAGGGTCAAGATGTGGTGTGATTAGTTGTTCTAGGGTATGAAAGGAATTGTGTTTCTAGCTCTGGTTTACAATAAGCATGGTAGAGTAGGTAAGACTTAACCTTCATGTTTGCCTTGTAATTGATTTCGTTCGTTTGCAATGTCATTAAATGTTTATTTCATTTAACCTTACTTTGACCATTCTTGCTCTGATTTAACCCATAGAGTCAAATAACATTGGTATTGGCATTATTTTGTTAATGTTAATACACTGTTCAGTTTCCCTTCTTCCTTCAAACATAGGGAAATTAGTTTTGGTTGTTTGGCCAATATTAAACCCCCTACACTACCTCAAACTTAAGATAAGACTTCACAGCTGAAGTCTGGAGCTAGCTACCCTACCACAAGAGGACGCTCCCAGCTCATGGTCTGTTTTACATTTACCTCAGAGTTTAAAGGACAATGAGGGGATAAAGATTCTGGTTTCCTCGCTTCTGTCTCCGTGCTTGTTAACCTAGTTCAAAGTGACAGACAGGGGGTAGCTGATGTTCACGCGGTCCATGCTGGGGTGTAAATATGGCTCTGCAGGCACTGGGGACCAGTAATGCCATCAGACCTCCTGACTCCGGGAGCGGTTATTGGTTGGGGAGTGAGGACGGATCTCGCCGCTGAGGTGGACCAGGGTGGGCAGGATGTGACTGTGTAAACGCCAGCAGCAGTAGCTCCAGGCTTCCTGTGGAGGCGTCCTCTTTGAGGGCTCTGGGTGGACAGGTGTGCCACAGTGGGACATCAATATTCAAGCTCGGGCGCCACACTGAGATCAGTCTCTGACACACTGGCTCACTCCACGGTGCATGGGTACTAGGGGGGAGGTTATAGGGGGGGAGGGGGCATCAGTGGGGAGGAGAGGCAGGAGGGTGGATAGGATTAACCACAGTTCAAGCCGTCAAACCGAGGCTGGCAAAAACTTGAGACACAGACCTTCTGAGTAGGATCTTACATAGTGCTGGCTACATGGCACATGTTATGTGTGACTTGGAACCTGTCTGTTTGAGGGGTGAGGCGTAGTTTTCGTATTTTAGCGTGTGTAACCTTCTGCGTCAGGGTAGGAGATGGATTGCTCTCTACGATGAGGAGGATGCGATGTCGCTGTGGTGATGAGCCAGCCGGGTCTGCTGTATTTGATACACACTGTATTGATGTTGTTGGTGGCTGGTGGTTGTATACCAGGCCTGTTCACGTTACATACATTCAGCATCTGTGTAGACCTCTAAGTCTGCATACACACATACACACACGCACACATGCACGCCACTGTGCGGATGCCATAACACCAACAACCATGACCTATAACACCACCCAGACACATGAGTCTTACTGAAAAACAAAGGACAGCTGTTGCATTTACTCACTAAGTTTTGATCTTCTATAATCTATGACCTGCATAAAATAACAGATTTCCTTAGGGATCAATTAAGTTCATTGAATTTAATTGAGATGAACATAACCTTGTCCGGCATAGTGAGCAGATATTGACATTAGGCTCCTGTATTCTATGTACCTTACAGAGTACACATCCATGTGAAATATGACCCCTTGACCTTGGCGTGGTTCCTATGTGGTCAGCAAACAGTGGCAGCTCTTATCAGAACACACGGAACACTGTTTGGATCAGCTGCAAACACCAACAATGGACAGAGCCACATCCTCTGAGTCTCTCTTCACACTTCTCCCCCTCCCCCTCACTGTCACAGGCTGCCTAGCAACTGCCACCATAAATAATATGCCTGCGTGTGTCTGTGTGTGCGTGCATGCGTGTGTGGGTGGGTGGGTGTGTGTGTGGACAGTGCATGTGCGTGGATGGGCGTGCATCCGTGTGTGCATGCATGTCAGTGTGTGTGTGTTTGTGTGTGTGTCTGCGTGTGATTTAATGCATGTGTGTTTGTTGGAGATTCCAGTTTTTATTTGTCTATACTTCACAGGCTACACAAGGCCCTACTAACCAGCCCGATGGCCAGCAACAACACAGCCAGCATTGCACAAGCCAGGAAACTGGTGGAGCAGCTGAAGATGGAGGCCAACATCGACAGGATAAAGGTGAGCGGAAATCCCATTCAATGACATCACAACAAGAAGCCACGGATACACCTTATGTGTTGGGTAACTCTCTTTGTTCATGCGTGCGTTTTTGTATGTGTTTCCTTGCGTGTTCTGTTGACCACAGGTGTCAAAAGCAGCAGCAGATCTAATGTCTTACTGCGAAGCTCATGCCAAAGAAGACCCACTGCTGTCCCCCGTACCAGCCTCTGAGAACCCGTTCAGAGAGAAGAAGTTCTTCTGCGCCATCCTGTAAAAGAGGCCCGGCCCTTTAACAGGCTGCCTGCTCCGCGGCCTCGGACGCTCGACACGTTCTTCTAGCAGGAGGCCATGAGGAAATCCCTCTTTTGTCAAAAGGCACCTTAAGAGTGTACTTAAAGCCACAGAGTAACATGTTACCATTTCCAGGGGTTGATTGGTGTTGAAAGGTGTGCAGTATGTTGTACGGATCTGTATAGTCAGGTGAGCCGAGGTTACGATCCGGACACATGATGGACAACCAATCAACTGAGTCTTCAGGTTGGGTTCAAAAGTATATATATATATATATATATATAAGTATATGGAAAATGAAAAAAAAAAAAAAACTGTTTTGTGGTTCTTTCGGAACTTCCAAATGTTCAGTTTGATGGTTTGATGGTTGCCTGGGCTCACTGCCTCACCACACCTGTTTGTTGGAATGTTTTTACTTTGGGAGGGTTGTTATTTGTTTTATGTTCCTCTTAGCGTTAAGCTGTAGAACTTAGATAGCTTTCTATTACTGTATGTGACAACTGAAAAGGCTGTATTCACTTTTTTTTACTTTAATAGAATGGTGAAAGCTTTTTTAACAGCAAATTTGAACGTTTTATTCCGTGATACTCTTTACAGATACCTTTCTGAGAGAAAAAAAAAACAGTTTCAGTACATGAATATCTATCAGGCCATGTGGCAGTATTTGTTTCCTTCAAATCAAAGCTCTCTTTTTACTATTTGTATAAAACTACTAGCAAGTAAACTGTGCTGTGTTGAGTGTTCTAGATGTTTGTGTTGGTATCATTACTAATTGCATGAAAATTTACAAACTTTTCTTTCTTTCTTTTTAATGTGGATATTGTATGAATAAGGCAGACTATCTGGAAGTGCCAAAAATATTAAAATAATCATGACTATGCTGGACTCAACAAGAATATCTCTTAGATATAGAAAACTGTGGTTTGGAGCTCTTCTAAAAACTGAAGCAACCATGAACAACATTCTAATAACCAGAGGAGCCCAGAGGGTAGAGCCATTCATAAAACTATGTTACATCTCAGAACCTCTGCAGGGACAAAATAGAGGGAGAAGATGCACGTCAACATGAGTGAATCATTGATCCATGACAATTTCTACTCACCTTCACAAAACGTATGGCAGAATTATTTTACTAAGCCAAAAGGGCGCAGCAACAACAAAAATATAAATAATATAAAGTCTATTAATAGAAATGTTAAGTTTTGAACCGTAGCCTAACGGGGAATGAACCAAACGAAATAAAATAAAAATTTAGGGGGGGGGGGGGGGGGGGGGGGGGGGTTCAGAAGTGGGTATCGAATCCACACTTACTGAGATTCCGCTCGGCCATCCTGACGGATAGACAACTTGACGCCGTATATTTAATAAGTAGGCTATTTTACAACATCCGTTGGACACACATGACACACTGACGTACATTTTTCTCGAAGAGGTGTGTTACCAGGAAAACTAAAATAAGAAAAAGAACAGCTAATAACTAGCCCATATTCATACACAGTGTATGTAGAGTTTAAATATTAATTTAATGACAATTAATATCTTGGTGTGACAAATACATTTTTAGATGTAGTCAAATGGGTTTTAAAAAGGTAGCCTGCTTTATATACTTACAATTGGTATCACAGATATCGTTGCAACCATAGTCTATAATATCTTACCATATAACTACCATATAGACCAGTGGTTCTCAATCCTGGTCCTCGGGACCCCCTGCCCTGCACGTTTTAGATGTTTCCCTCCTCAAACACACCTGATTCAAATTAATGCGTCGTTATCAGGCCCATTTATTTGAATCGGGTGTGTTGGAGCAGGGAAATATCTAAAACATGCAGGGCAGAGGGTCCCGAGGACCAGGATTGAGAACCACTGATATAGACTACATATAGTTGCAACATTATCAAGTGTGATACGATTGTCAGGGGTCTAGTGCCTGGATTTATTTTTTGCTGTTTAATATATGGATTTCCATGAAGACTGAATATGTCTTATATAATAAATCTTTTAATGTTTAATTTGAATTGTAATTGATTTTTAGTCTAAATGCATTCAATAAATACATTTTGGTTGTCTTCTTATTAATGGGGGCGTTTATTCGGGAGTTCCACCTGAACCGGAAACAGTATGTATTACACCTAGTCGAAGTCTCCACCTGCTGGTTAGATTTGAATTCTTATGTACTACTTACTGTCCAAGGAATGGACAATCCCACTTTAAATTCCGAAGACAATTTCCGCACTTAGCACAATAATATGGTAACTGTAGCAGTGTAGGTAGAATACTGCAACTGGTCCTGCAAGTTTGTCTCAGACCCGTACAACACTATTGCCGAATCATCTATCTTCAGAAGACAAGTGTAAGTGTGTCGTTTGTGTTTGTTGGTGATAGCTAGCTGCTTTAACTTAAGAAATGTATCTCCTCTCCAACAAAGCCTACTATTTTTAACAGACGATGTCTCTTCTGTATGTAGCACTATATTTTATTGGCGAACTAATCGCAAACTGGCTACACTAACTTGCCATTGATTAACTACCCAGTTGATCTACAGTCGTTAAACCAAGACCCCATTGGCAAGAAGATGAAATATACGTCCACGTATGTGTAGTTTAGTACAGTTATGATGTTAGGATTGAAGTAAATGCAATTTTTTGAGAGATTTGACCACAAACTATATTTAACTTGTCTAAAGGCTAGTATGAAATCACAGACTGTACTGACCTATGCCTTGTTAGGTAAGAAGTTCCCATAAAGAAGTGTCCAGTTTCACACAGCTGTATGTCAAGTGAAAATGGTGGTGCCTATGGATCCCACCAGTGCATGACGAGAGCCCGATGCCTTAAGATTATATTGTGTTTTGGAGGAAATGCCATTACCTTCATCAGTCCCCTTGAACCCTACACACACATACCTTTATGTTCTCTTACTTACTAACACTCACACCCAGATCTCTCCTCCCTGTGAGTGTCTACTCTTGTCTTTCTTTCACACTACTGCCATATGTTTATGATTTATAATGTAAATGATTGTTCTATATATTTATATGTATGATATTGTGTCTTGCTATGCTGTGTTTATTTAATCTTATGCAGATATTCCCCCCCCCACACACACGTAAACAGTTTTTGGTGAAGCCACAGCTTTCATATGTGTCTGCACATTGTGCTATGACAATGAATTGAATTGAATTACTTTCACATTTTAGGAAGATATTCTGCCATGGTGTCTTCACCTCCGTCAAACTTCTCCTGGGTGGAACCTCAGAAGTTGGCGGGAATGGCTTTCCCCAGAATGCCGTCAGACTATCGCTATCTATTCGACAATGGCATAAAACATCTGGTCTGTTTATGTGAACGAAAACCACCTCACTATGACACCTGTCCAGGAGTGACACTGCACCACATAAATATAACAGACTTCTGTCCACCTACTCCAGACCAAATTCAGAGATTTCTTTCAATCGTGGAGGAGTCCAACACTAAAGGCGAGGTAAGGCCCAACCAAAAGCCTGCTAGCGTCTTTTGGCTCGTCAATGTTTACCTGAGTTGTGAAAGAGTCTTAACTCTGTCCACATCTGTGATTTACTGTAGGAGGGACAGGTATCTGGGGATCCACAGAACAAGTTGAGACTGAAAAGTTCTTCTCTCTTCTGCAGGGCGTAGCTGTGCACTGCATGCATGGGCATGGGAGGACCGGGACCATGCTAGCCTGCTACCTGGTGAAGACCAGGAAAATGACTGGGATTGATGCCATCAATGAGATCCGCAGACTGCGTCATGGGTCCATAGAAACGCACGAACAGGAGAAGGCTGTAGTACAGTTTTATCAACGCATCAAATAGCTAAATAGACCCATCATAAACTAGAATCTATGTTGTTACAAAATCAAGTGGCTAATGGTGCCTTACAGGATACTTGTCTCTGATTGAACCGCTACAATGTGACATAATTCATGCTGTATCTTTCGGTTTTATAAAAACTGCACAAACATGTCGATTTTAGCATGACACAGGAAGTGAGAATACTCACTAAAGCTAAACTAACACGGCAACAACTTGACAGCTAGATACAAACTCCTGCTATGCTAAACACTATTGTTCTACAGAACATAGATCTGGCTAGTTTGTGTCTTTGTCGACCATTTTCTTTTTCTTCCTGGGCTGCATATGTTGATTGATATGCTGTCTGGGGAAGGCCTCAGGAAGCTTCCATGGCTTTGACGTTGGCTGTGGCTCTGGAGCCCAACATGAAGAGACCCTGACGCTCCTTAAAACTGAGCTTTTCTGGGGCCTTTTCTCTCCTCAAAGTCTCTCTCTGGTCTCTGTGATTTAATGACAGAAGGTTAAATGTTAATTGCTGGTCTGGATGATGGATGTTATTATAAATGTAATTTATGTTGTTGGGAATACTTGATACAATGTAGAGTTAAGCCACATGTTGATTTTTTTGTTAAGCTAACTTTTCCTTGGGAATATTGGATACTGAGTCATGTGTAATTGTGTGAAGACTTACTCCTCTGGTTTCCTTGTATGCAAGTCAAGTTTGTCAGATCCATTATGACCTTGATCTGTCCCTAAAAATTTAAAACAAAACATTGTAAACAATAGAGTCGAATTAACACAAATGCTACAAGCCATGTTTTTCACAGTAGGAAACAAAAAATATGTAATTTAAAAGGAAATAAAAGTTCTTCATACCTGATGAAGTGATTTTCTTGTCCTCTCTTGAAGGGTTTTCATCAATGTGCTGCTGGAGTTTGCAGGGATCCTTCCCTTGTAGCTGAAAATTAGAACACGCCAGTCAATTGCTTATTATAGTTACCTCCCACATAATGCAGTATTTATGAATGAACGTTTATTGAGCTTTATATGCTCTACCATTCCTACCCAGAGTATCCTACTGCCTATATAATCTTTTGACCTTAGAGCGAGTGACGGTGAGTTAAGTCACCTGTTGCTTGTCCTCGACCTCCAGTTGCTGCATGATCATCCTCACGTCCCTATCCTCCTCCTCCTCATCGTCTCCGTTCTGCTGGAACTCCTGCAGCCTCTTCTGAAACTGCCACTCCAGGCCCACCCTGCGGAGCCTGTCCTTCTCCTCGGGGGTGTGCTGGGCCTTGGCCTGCAGCTCCCGTAGCTCGCGCTCCAGCAGGGCCACCACCTGGAGCCGTTGCTGCTTCTCCAGTGCCTCCCGGGCCGCCCTCTTCCAGGGGTCTGGGGACAAGCCGCTGCAGCCGGACAGCTCCCGGTGGAGATCTGAGAACAGGTTTTGTTGGTTGGGGGAGATAACACCTGGCTGCTGCTGAGGAGACGGCTTCTGAGGGGAGGTCTGTCTTGGCGGAAGGAGGACTGTCGGAGCTCTGGTCTGCTGTTCTTGATAGATGCTCGGCTGTTGTTGCAGCGGCTGGGATTTCACAGACGCTTGAGGAAGCTTCTGGTTTGGGGAAGAAGGACCTGCATGATTCTGGAAGCTCATCCCCTGATTGATAAGCTGTGTTTTTTCATCACCATTTGAGCTTTGGCTCAACCTCATCGTCAGCAAAGTTGCGTTTTGCCTGAAGGTGGTGAGGGGAGGGTGGGTGTCAATTGGCCTTGTTGCAGGGATGTCTATGCGTATTGGCTGTATTGAGGTTACTGGATTCTGTATGGCTGGCGTTCTCCAGTAACCTGACCCACTTTGACGGTTGCTTTGATGGTGCCTGTCAGCCGACGGGAGCTTGAGGTGGAGGTCATGGGTTGAGATGCAGGAGCGGACAGGGACAGAGGCCTGGTGACTCATCCTCCCTCTGGCCTGCCCCTGTGGCTTTTCCACTAGGGGCGCCACAGTCTCAACACACAGGTTGTCCTGAGAGTGTGCATGTCTCTTTGGGGGGAAATAACCAAATGTAAACTTGAGTGCATTCCCAATACGTAGACACCATTAATTTTAAGAATATAATGTTTTGTTTGATGAACATTTTGATGGTGAAAATTCGATAGAAGAGTAGTCTCAAACCATGTAAGCCCTCCTGTCAGGGATGTGTTCTTCAAGAGGACTGAAAGTAACTCTGGGGCTCTGAAGTTGTCTTTCATGTTTGGCTGGGGCTTTCCTGTCCTGAGATCTCGGTGCTGGCAGTGTCTGGTATTCCCTTTGACTCTCCTGAGGAACACACACAACATTCTTTCTGTGTCTGAGTCACTCTCCCCTAAGTCATTGTGTCTGTGTGTGTAGTGAGCCACACCAATGCCTACATCAGTCACTTACATCAAAGCAAATATCGTGGGTGGAGACGGCCAAGATTTGTCCTTGTATCTCAACAGGATCAGCAGGTTCTCCCTCGTCTGAGACCAGAGCTGTTGGGGAAGAGAAACGGTTGAGCATCAGCCTCAAGCCACTCCATCCAGTTTACGATGAGAGGTGGATTAACCCTCACCAATCATGTTGGGGTTGGAGCGATAAAGCTGTCTGTTCTTGAGCAGCAGCTGCTCCTGCCTTCTCCTGCTGGCTCCGTGCTGGGCCCCCCAAAGTCCCGAGGTGCTCAGATCGACACCAATGTTCAGAACGGGTGATTTCTCGTTTGGTGTTGAGATGCTCTGATGACTTCCATCTAGGAAACAGAAAGATTTGATTCGAAGTTCAGGGCTAGACGACACATCCTATGTTATGCGTACTGTTTATAACTTTATTGATTTTGACTATTGTAATAGCTCATAATACCCATTGTTTTCTTTGAGGGTGGTTGATAGAGCAAAGCATCCAGGCCATGGAAACATGCTCCCAGCTTTGCGACCTGGAGGGTCACAACTGGTCCGGTCTTCATCATGATACCTGCTGCCCTGTGACGTCACAGAAACCCTCACATCACATCAGCCGAACAAAAATTATTTTCAAACATTAGGTTTAAAATACCTCAAACCTTGAAACCACAAAATACAGATGGATATTTAATAAAAATGACTTTGAGTGAATGCCAGGAGTATTAGGCTACCTTTCTTGAGAAATTCCCACCAGGGTTTGTCCATCCACACTTAACAGCTGATCTCCAGCAGCCAGCCTCCCATCCTATGTGTGTACACAAGAATGACATCACTAAAACAGGACAGACCTTCTGAAGAGGTGTTTGAACAAACTCTCCTGTCATGTCAAGTTTGAATACAATGATTCTGTTTCTGCACCCATGTGTAATTGCTTGGGGGCCAATGCTATATATCTAAAGTGGAATTGTAGTTCACCATTTCAGCTGGTCCTCCCTTGACAATAGATTTGACATAAATTCCAAGGTTGCCATGCCCTGCTCCCTGTGGCGACACAAAATTGAAGACATAAATTAACTAGTTAGGGAAGGTTTAACAGTTTCAAAATGGAACATTATGGATTTTTTGTTGCGGCCCCAATCTGTCACTGTTACCTTGGCAGCCACAATGCTGACCCCCATTCCGCTGTTCAAGGGTTTCTTCAGCGTGATGATCACGACCTCTGGATCTCTACCCACTGGCTGGTGCAACACATGGAGGTTAGTGTTGTTGGCTTTCAAGAGGCATTAAGTGAGAAATAATTCACCTTCTCAGCTTTCAAAGGGCATACGGTGAGAGCCATATGATGTTGATTTATTGCATTGTGGAAGAGATCTCACCAGGTTTGTACTCCCTAAGGAGGGGGTGCCGGCTCCAGCAAAGAACACAGTCCACAGGCCTTTGGAGTGGGGGAGAGAAATCAGGGTGCAGAGGCCTGGGGGAGAGCAGAACATAGGGAACACTTTCTCTTTCCCTCTCTTTTCCTCTCTCTCTCTCTCTCTCTCTCTCTCTCTCTCTCTCTCTCTCTCTCTCTCTCTCTCTCTCTCTCTCTCTCTCTCTCTACCCTCCCTTTCTCTCTTTTTCTCTTTCTCTTTCTCTCTTTGAATGATAGAAATAAAATTAGGTCAAAGATAAGAACTCGCTGTACCTTTGCGGCAAATGGGTTCCAGGAACTCCCTGAAGCCATGCGGAATGCCCTGTACGGTGTCGCAGGAGTACCCCCCGTCAGGGAGCAGAAAGGGCAGCTGCAGGTCCAAGCTCTCCTCGAGCTCCAGGTCCCGCCCCTCGCAGTGCAGAAGCTCATCTGCAGACACCTTTGCTTGGGCCACCACACTGTCAATCAAGCCCTAGAGGAGATAAGGTCATCATAGGAGCAGGTGTGGGCATGCTACAGTGAGTAAAAACTGAAAACAGATGGGTATACGTATTTTCATATTCAAGCAGCCTGTTGTGCCAGGCCCTGACTCTTAGCCAGCAATTATGTTTTACGTAGTGAGCTGGGGTTTGCCCAATAATTCAAAAGAACTTTAAACCACAACCCTAAGTCTACCAATTCACAAACAAGGTTGATTCATGTCACGTTCTTAATAAATACCATTTACTGTAGAAGATTCCAGAACGTACAACTACTAAACTGCCCAAATTCATTCGAGTGTGATGTGTACTTACAGGGGGGATAAGTGGCTCGTTGGTAGCGTAAAGGTAGCTGTTCATCAGCTTTTTAAGCTGCAGGGAGTTCAGTTTAAAGGTGGCCTTCTGGATGTCTTTCGCATCTTGCATGGAATACTTGTTCATGGTCAGAAGCATTGTTGCCTGGAAAACATTATACATGTATTTTTTTGCATTTACTTCACCTAACTGATGCGTCTGCATGGTCAAAGTTCAATTGGTATAGACGTCTAAAAGGGTTTGTGACAAGTACATATCCTCTTGGGGGATCAATAAAGTTCTTATCTTATCTCGACAAGCCCCAAGGTGGAAGAAGACTCTAAACCTAAGGCAAGACACACACCTGAAGGATGCGTCCCAGGTGGCAGTCCGCAGCCAGCTCCAGCCCCTGTCGTTCAGCCCAGTCCTCGATGGCGGTCAGCCTCTGGCGGAGGGCCGCCCCCCAGTAGTGGGACCGCAGGCCCAGGGTGCTGGCCTCCACACCCAGCAGCCTGTTGAAGAGCCAGGCGCTGATGAAGTGGAACAGCTGCGAGAAGAGCTGAATGGTGAGGGCGGGGTTGACCCGGCTGCGACGCAGCAGAGACATGGTGGCCGTCAAAGTGTTCACCACTCCTTCTGGAAAGGTGGAGATGGAGGTTAGGAGACTGAGAGACAGGTTGGGAGATATGGAGAAAGGTTATGAAATAGGGAGACCGGTTAAGAGATAAGGTGACAGTTTAGGAGATAGGGAGACTGTTTGGACATCTTCTCCAGACACAGCCCAACCCTACCTATTCCAGGGAGTTGGTCCTCTCTCTCAGGGTCAATCAGGAACCCTGTCATGTGTTTTCTCAAGTCCATCTGTAGACAGTAAACCAGACTCCTACACAGAGAACATAGACTCAATAAAGTATGATGAGGTCAGTGCAAATTAATGGCAAATTATCTTATAATTAGATGTCCCACTTTGATCTGATTGTAGGGGTTAGAGTGGCATACAGTAAAGTTAGGAAAGAAAGAAAGAAAGACAGCCAGATACAGAAAGAAAGACAGCCAGACACAGAAAAAAAGAAAGATAGAAAGAAAGATAGATAGATAGATAGATAAAAAGCTATTTAGCTAGCTAGCTCTGTGTCTTACTTGAAAGCTTTGTGCACCAGATGGGCCAGGGCATCTTGGGCTTGTTGTGTCACCAGGCTCAGGTCCTTGTCCAGCTTGATGAAGTTCAGGAGCTCTGAGATGTTGGCCATCCAGAATGCCAGAGCTCCAGCCATAACCTGCTGCTTCTGGTGAGCACAGCAACAACATCACACTCACAACGCTAAATCTATATTCAGTAGACAGACAGACAGACCAAACGATCAATAGATCGACAGATCGATAGATCACTAGTTATTTTTTAGATAGATGGTGTAATAGAATATAATTAAAGGCAGGGTAGGCAATGTTGTAGAGAAGCACTTTTTGTCATATTTGCCAAAGTAACTTAACGTCTTGATTGCCATCAATATATCTAAAGGTTTGACGGTAATATAAAATCATTCCGACATCTGTGGGCGTCGCAATACTGTAATAACATGACCTATCATTAAGGGGTATCTCATTACTCGTAACTGTAGTTTTGTGGGAGTGGCTTTGAAGGGAGGAGGTGGGATAATTTGGTTTGAATGTTTCAAAAAGAAGCTAAAATAGCTAGCTTCTCACAACTTGCCTACCATGCCTTTAATGTGTATAAAATGTAGTTATTTGACAAGAAACATACTGGAACAGCAACCTATGTTGTTTGCAGGAAGGGGAGATAATTAAGCTGAGTTTGTAGAAGATTGAGAGGTTGTAAAGTGTTTGGAATTGTTGGGCGATTGTTTATGGTAGGTCAGACGGCTATCTGTATTAAATATTTCTGAGGGTGATGATCCCACAAAGGACAGTTTCATTTCCATTTCGGATGGTCAACTTCTGGAGTTTTATGACTTCCTGACTTGCAGGAATTGCAGGATGAGAGCTCTTAATCACCTGGGGAGGAAGAAGCTGTGGGACATCAGGTTCTGAGGCTGTTGTTTCAACTAAGATTGTGTTGTTTTAGGATTGAGCTAATGATAGGAAGAGAGTGAGGAAGAGACTGAGTCTGTTTTCTAGTCCAGGACATCATTGTGTAGGATAATGTGACTGACATTTATATTGATTAACTGTTGTTTAGAATGACCAGATGCTGTTGGTCAATATAAGGAGTATGGGTATGTGTTAGGATCCTTATCATTCTGTGCTGAATGACATTTGTGTTACGTGTCCTCCAGTAGATTGGTCACAGAGTGCTCTGTACTTTCATATTGAATAAAGAATTTGTATTAATCCGGCAATCCTGACAAATTGAGTATACAGTGTCTTCAGAATTCGGAAATAGAAAGATAGATAGATATTTGAAGATATAAATAGATATTTGAAGTTGTACACATGTTTTGGTGTTTCCAATGACACAGATACTGTACACTCATGCAACAGTAGTGACATATTCCTTCATTCTGTGTTTGTTATGTTCTTTGTCTAAGAAAGCAATCCTTGGAGTAGCGGTTGCAGGATCCTGCTCACCTGAATCACACTTTGTGTCAGGTTCACCATCTTGTTGACGAGCAAGCTGACTTTGTGTGCCTGCTCTGGGGGGAAGGGCGAGTCTGACCTGCCGTGACGCTGGAGCTCATAGCGTCCTGCCATGTAGAGGATGTAGGCTGGGGACAGCTTGAAGTGAATGGTGGAGCTGTTGGTATAGTTGATGACTGCTGACAGGAAGGAATCTTCAGCTGTGACACAGAGACACCAGAAGGGGGCAGAAGAGTGGAGGAAGTGGGCTGTGAGGTTGCAAAGAGATAGTTTGTCATGACACTATAGCTAATAATTTTACTCACAGTTGTCTCTGAATTTGACCCCCAAAGGGAGTTGTAGTTTTTCAGTGTTTTCAATCTGGTCTCCATTTTTTGTTGACTTGTTCGGCCTCAGGCTTTGTAAATACGTTTCTCCTTAAAAATGTATAATATTTTTAGGGTTATGAAAGCTAACCACAGTAATGTTTGTGCTATGCCATGGATTCAATAACAGATTAACCCACCTGCACTGTGCTCCCTGTGACCTAACGTCCTGTCTTCAGAGTGCCTAAGGGTGGGTTCATGGTTAATGACAGTTATCTTATTGCTGAACACCTGTGATAACAGCCTAGAAATAGATATATCTTCTTTACAGTCTCCCTGAAAGCCGCACTGACCCTATGGTCTACAGAGAGAATACTTGTTTGTGTGTGATATGAAATAGAAAATTGCCATACTCTTTTCCTGAAGACAGGCCCTCAGTCTTGGTGTTGAGGTTTGCATCTGTGCTCCTCTCCTTCTTCTTCTTCTCCTTCCGTGACAGTGTCCTCTTGAAATTCTGTATCATTCCCCCCTTCTCCTTCCTCTCATGGCAGTTAGCCTATATACGAAATGTTTTACACAATCGCTCAGATCAACTTTTATTCCTTCACTTTCTACATAGTTTCTCTCTGACCACTTTATTCACTGAAGAATTTCTATGAGCTAAAGTGACAAGGAGAACACATCCACAGGATCTATCAAAGATACGTCGGGCATCGAGGTTTAAAAGACCGGTTACCTCTAGGAGGATGTCCTGATCGTTCCTCAGGACAAAGCGTCCTTCTCTGTTGTCAGTGTTCCAGTGTAACTGCACAACTAAAGGCTTCTCCCTCAGGTCCAGTTTACGCTCTTCCTCCATAAAAGAAAGGAAAGGTGATGAGCATACTACGTACTAATCTTATTAACTTTAGCACACTTGGAATGGACATGTAAGGTGAAAAAGAACTCACCCATCCCAGAGTGGACCTCATACAGACAGTACGGTGTGGACAGCATTTTCATGTCTGGTCGGAACTTCTCCAGAAGGGTCTCTATGACCTCACGGGTGGTGGAGCTGCTGCAGACACGCAGACACTTGGTGGCAAAGTTCCCCGTGGTGCGGTCCTCCAAGGAGAAGCGCATCACGCCTTGGAACTCCAAACTCTGGGGAGAAGTTGTAAAAGAGAAGGGATACTGATGTTTTGGTAATTCATTGAGATTAGGATTTCTTGGAGGGGATCAAAACTGCTGATAATGTCATAATGAGCTTTTTCTAATTAATTATTCTTGGACGACTTTGTGATGGTAACCAATGTTTGCGCAACAAATGGAATAAGTCAGACCCAGTTTTCTTGAATCAATTTCTACACAAACTGTTACTGCTAAGTAATAACTGTAATACTATTGGTATGTTGATATCAAGACCTTAAAGGGACAGTTCTCTAAAATATCTAAAATGCACATTTGGTTCCTCAAGATACGTAATCCAGCAGCACAAGCCGAGTGCCATCGAGCTCCATTCAGTTATAGAGAGAAGGCAGACCTCTCTATGGTTCATAAGTCCCAAACTACAAAAGTCATACCTAAACAATCCATATGGATAAATAGCACAAGGAAAATGTGTATTTTAGATTTTTGGGTGAACTGTCCCTTTTATGTAGTTTTTAAAACATACTTACATTCCACACAAGCTTGTTTAAACATAACAGAATAATGTGCTTTTCTATCTGGAAAAATTGAATTCTCATTTCCTTACAGATGAGACACACATGCCCAGACATATCTGTTCCTGGTTTCATGGATGAGACTGGTCAAGATATTAAAAACATGCAGCAAAAAACAGTTATTAAACAAAATATTTGTAATTCATACAGAGACTTCAATCAGGGGAAGTTCCAAGAAGTGTACGTACTTTACTTGGCTGGCTTATTTCAAACAAGTCAAGCCTGTTACTGTTCCAGTGCAGGATAACATTTGCCAATTTCTGCCAGTCCTCCTCTTCAGGCATGGTGCACAGCTATCCTGAGGGTTGTCAAAAGTTTTCTGCCTTGACTGATGTCTTCCACACACACAAGAACAGTCGCTGCGTTCAGCTCCAAAGCATTAGTTAAATTGAGGACATTGACATCTGAATGTTTAAACTAAGCCCTAAACTTTTGAACAAATTTGAACCTCGTTAGTTGTTTTCTACGACTTAGTGCTGAATTCCTCTGCATATATCATCTCCCCAGCTGCCTCCACCCCCTCTTTAACCACGGGTCACTGTGTCCCTGTTATGTGCGTCAGGCTGACAGTCTTTGTCAAATACCAATTACAGCAGACCCACCGAAGGAAAGGACATTACACAATAACACATTTCTCACATCTTTATTGAACTTTGTTTGAAATTTGAAATCGTTCTTTGTTTAAATATGTAATGCAAATACAGGTTGGAGCATTTTGGACAGAACAGGACAGAATAAAGTAGTAGTGATTATTTTGGTACATTTTGCCAACATATACTTCTGCATACTTTGGGTTGAAGACCTTACTGCGGTCTAGCCCACTGCTCTGTGCAGTCCTTCCTCCTGCTGCAGAATCAGGGCGAGTCATGCTTGAGAGAACACTGCTTCTCATTCATATCAGGGATTTTCACTAGAATGCATGTTACATGTCTTCCTATTCAATCAAGGCCATTTATTTAGGCCATCTTTTGTCAAAGGCAGGGATGCTTGTGTGGATTATTCACAATGGAACAAAGACCTCAACATACACCAACCACCAATTATGTTATGATTATTTTCTTCAAGTGAAAACAAAGGGTATTGTCCTCTGGATGTGGAAAATGGCTATTGGGATGTTGAAAATGCTAATGTATCCAATTATTGTTTTATTCCTCCTAACGTCCTGGTTCAATATCTGCATCATTACTGGGGCAGAAGTAGGGCCATGGCTGGAATACATGTTACTTTGATGGAAAACAGGCTCTCTGTTCTACCCTCCTATTGGACAAGCTGACAAGGGCCCCCTAGCCAGTGTTTGCAGAATAGGTCATATAAACATAAACAGATAAACATTAGCTCAGCAACTACTCCATGTACATATTAAAACAGGGGGAAAGACATCTTGGCAGGAGTGTCTGAACTTTTTTTAACTTTCCAAATATTGCCAAAAAATTGTACACAAGTAAAACACAAAAATTGCTGTACTTAATCAACAATCAAGTTTCATAAAGTCAGGCGAGGTATTGTTTGTTCAGTTTCTCTACTTGTTCTGAGACGTGCAAAACCAAGATTCCTCCTGCACCTGTACCCTCCAGACCCACTGAATAACACATAGCAGCAGCCTGGGACTATTCTAGCATGAACTCAATTCACCCAGCTGCTGTCATCTACTGGTCTATCCTCCCCTCCAATCCCTCTAGATCAACCCAATAATAGTTTGTAACCTTGGTTGGACCATTGGCTGTCAGGTGGCAGGAATTTTGTCTGCTCGGATCAATATAGGAAGGATGAGACAAGTCAACTGCTTGAACTTGAGCCTTTGACTGTTTCTCGGACGTAAATTGCTCATGGACACGAGCATATAGGGCCAGCTTTGACTAACTGATTCCATTACAATTTATGGCAAGATTATTTCAATAGCTGAAATACATTTTACATTAACACTTTATATTGTTATCTTGATTTGTATGATGAGTTAGTTTTACAATCTTTCGCATATTTTTTTTTTGTTATGAGAAGTGACAGTTAGCTTTGAACTAATTTAGGGTTCTCTTGCTAGAATAAAGGAGTTAAGGCTGGTCTCATGAAATCTAAATTCAACCTCAATATATTCAATGGGTCTGTGCATTGATGAAGAAAGTGTTTTGTCTGTCTCTTCATAAGTTCAGAGTGACTAAGTTCAGTTGAGTTCTGGATTTGAATAAGTATGATCAATCTGCAGATTGGGAGAGAAAACCAGACCTCTGACAATAAATGACAACACAACACCAGGCTTAGGTCTCAATCATGTCTCTCTCAGCTCTGAAGGCCGGAGGACCATCTTTTATAGGGCACAAGAATGTAAACATAGTAACAGTCAAGCAGTAATGGCGTTACAACAGTATCAGAGAAAGAGATTCACAGCTCCCAACACATGACAACTCTCAGACTAGAGTGATCATAATTGGAGTTCTCCTTGAAGTCATGACAAGGGACGCTTACACAGTACTTTCTCCTGAAACCGAACATCTATTAATCCTGACACAGACACAATCCACTCTTATTAATAGCAAGCTCACATGAGAATATACTAACTAGTATCCAATGACTAGTTGTCAAAGGACAGTCGAAGTATTGCACAGAGTCGTCTGATTCAAAGAAAAGTACAATACTGTAATGCTTGCCAGCAAGGAGACAAAGTCTGATCGCAATACAAAGTTTGTCTGGTTCACAAATTATCATGTAAGACCATTTAATGGAGAGAAGTCCCCTCCTCTGCATACCAACTGTCAATATGATTGATCCCAAGGACAGTGTGTGCGTGGAAACTTGCAGAGTTCTCTGACCCTAGGCTTGACCATAAACACATGTATTGCACCTCTAGTATGATAATGGTCAGTCTAGGTCGGTTTGTTTATGTAGGCCTAGTGTCATCAATGAGTCATGTGAGGAGGGGGTTCTCTGCTGACAAGGAATGTTAGCACCAGTATTTTCAGAATATAATGTTCCATTCTAAATTTTTCTGACTGGTTCTATTGATTAGTGAATAATGTAAGCACACAGGAAATCCCAATTTCTTCCACTGTATCCGCAGCAGCTCAATCATATAACATTGACGGAGTTTAAGAGTTGTCGGTGGATTCCGAAAGAGCATCTTCACAGCTATCAAGTTGAAGTCAGAGGTCCAACAACTGACTCATTTCTGTTTGACTGCTTTTCTTTATACTTTCCCCTAGTAAACATAAACAAATAAAAGAGATAAACTTGTTGGAATAAATACAGTGCATGGAATATTGTGTCTGACTGATCTCGTGACCTGGAAGTTTTGTTTTTCTGTCTTGATTTGAGAGACCAGTGTGTGTGTTGTACGCAGATGCACTGCTGTCTTGTACTGTACCATTTCATCATCTCCACCTCCTCCACGGTCTCAGGCATATCCACTCCTCTCATCTCTGGCAGCAGCATCACCAGTCCACTGTACAGCACAGACATGGCACCTGCAACCAGAAAGGGGACACAGTTGTACTGCACTGTGGTCTGTTTAGTATTTGTTTTGATATTCCAGACCAGGTTTGGTTTGAACATTGGTGGGGACAAACATCTGTAGCACCCTATCTGCTAACACTATCCCCAGCTCTGTTGCTAATGATTGGTGGGAATGTTTCACTGGTCTCTTGACTGGGGAAGAGGCATGCCCCTACTGTCTGTCCTTAAATCTACTATGTTCCAGAAAGATGTTTTCTGAAGCGATGCTGTGTGAATGAACATCCTAGGCAGAAAGCAAGGCTTATTTACCATAGAGAAACAAAGGCAACTCTTGCCATATGCTGGCCAGCCTGTAGAGCAGGAATGGGGCAGCGATTGCCCCAATGTCACTGGCTGAGGAACACACAGACACTCCCAGGTTCCTGTCAGACAGGTTTTCATGAGAAAGGTAAACATTTTAAAATGTACGTTGTACATACAAAAACAGAATACAATGATTTACAAATCTCATAAATCCATTACCTTATTCACAATAAAACATATAAAAGTTTACCATTTTAAAGCTGCTGTAAAGCAAATTCCATGATTTGCTTCTCAGTACATTATACACGTGTGAAATTAGTTGCTAAAAGCATATGCAAAGCGCAAAAACATTGTCGCACTGAAATGTGGAGTTAGACCGTTGAACAGTTTCTCATCTGTTTTCAGCTCAGGTTTTGTTTAGTCGGGGCAAAACCCAACCTATCTACGTCCAACCACAGACGGTTGCATTCTGTTACTCAGCTGGTACGATGCAAAGACAAGGTAATTAACACATAAAACACTCAGAGACTGCAGGTAGGTCTGTTCAGATATCTGCAGTTCAAATTCAAAATGACCTTAGTCTTTCCTTAAAATGGTACAATATCATCAGTTTAAACATTTGACATGTTTTATATGTTCTATTGTGAATAACATAATGGGTTTATGAGATTTGTAAATCATTGTATTCTGTTTATTATTTTATTTTACAAAACGTCCCAACTTTTGGGGAATTGGGGTTGTTGGTTTAGCACATAGAATAGAACATTAGCTATATCATCAATGTCAAGTATGAACATCATGAAAATCATTATCAAATATACAGTGTAGAGTCATTTTCAACTGTGACAATCAGCCTTATTCTTGAATGAATGAATGAATGAATATACCAAATTCATTCATTATCAAGTAGCATGACTTTCAATATTTACTGGCATGGGCACCTTATTGGCATGCTAGTTGTCTATGTCCTGTGAGTATGTCCTGTCTTACCTGAGGGGTGTAGGGTAGAGCTCTGTGTTGGCAAAGTTAACTGTCTCAAACCCAATAGCTACAGACAGCCTCCCAATTATGGCTATGCTTTTCTTCAACCACAGGAGGTCTTTTGATGAAGGAAAATATCAAGAACATGACATGAGTTGCTGCAAAGCTCCAAATGAACAAAACACGTACAACACCTGAACAAAACAATAGACACATGCTCATTCTTAACCGTTCCTGAGCAGAGATCCACTTACCCATGGGCACGAAGGGGACTATGAGACAAGAGACACCTCCGATGAAGTTGGAGACAGCCATTAGGGGGCGCCGTCCCATCCGGTCTACTAACAGGTAGAATATCAGACCAGTGGGTAGCTCCACTACGGCAGAAATGAAGAAGTCTAGGAAGATGTTGTCTCCTGTGATCCCAAGACGTAAGACCAGGCCTTGGAAAACAACAGTGCTAGTAAACCTGGAAGAGGGAGAAAGAGAGGGAGAGGAGAGGAGAGGGAGAGGAGAGGGAGAGGCAGGGAGAGAGGGGTAGAGAGGAGAAGAGGGAGAGGAGGGGAGGAGGGAGACAGAGAGGTAAAGGAAGAGGAGAGGGGTGTGAGAGGGAGAGAAGAGAGATGGGGAGAGGAAGAGAAGGAGAGGGAGAGGGAAAGGAAGAGGGGTGAGAGAAAGGAAGAAGGGTGGGAGATGGAGATGGAGAGGGAGGGAGTGGGATAGAGAGAAGGGAGAGGAATAGGTTTTTAAAATGTTTGCTAATTAACAATTTATCTCCCCTAATCCCCTAGTGCTTCTCTACTCAACTTTACAGTACTATACTCAACCTAAACATATGACAGATTGGACATTACCATACATTTCTGTAACACGAAAACATAAAAAGAACCAACACATGTGAATTGGACAGGATCAATAATCAAATATTAAACATAGGTGGGTGAGTTCTGACCAGGCATAGATGAGGATCAGGGTGTTTTTCCTCATCCTTCTTGTCCTGAATAAGTCCATAAAGGACGGACGACTGACCTCCTGTTTCTCCTGTACAACGTCCAACTGAAAGAGAGGTCACAGTGGCCGTTTGTACAATGCACTTGTCACTCGTTTAGTAAAAAAAAAGATTTTTATCCTACCACGATGCCGGCTTCTCCAGAGGTTGTCGTACCTCTTTGAGATTAAGTGGGAGAGTTCTCTTGTTGCACTTGGCAATGCACTCAGCAACAGCCATGGCCTCCTTGTTTCTTCTCTGGGATAACAACCAGCGAGGAGATTCCGGAATTAACCTTTAAATGAAAGCCCATCTATGTCTCAGATGTCCATAGTCTCAAAGTTTTGTGATATTCTTACAAATGTAATTTAGGAGTTATCAAAACAGTCTTGATGGAACTCCCTTGTTCCAGTGTGTGCTGTGTGTGTGTTTTGTTGACTACCAGTAGTACGAGATGAAAAGGAAGGAGGGTAGGGTCATGGCCAGCTGCAGCATTTTCCATGAAGGCATGATATAGGCCAGGCAAGGTAAAATAACCATGCCAGCGGAATAGAAGGTACGGAATACCACAGACACAAATTTCCGGTTGTTCGATCCAAAGAACTCTATCACTAGATCAAAAACAAAGACAGATTTTGATTAGCTTTAACCTGCAGCTTTACCTGTCTATCCATAGATTGTCGGTTATTTTTAATGATAATTGAGAAACCGAAAAATCTACCTAGAACGTAGGTGGCTGTCCATGCTCCCTTTCCACAAAATCCTTGCAAACACCGGAAGAACAACAGTAGGGGGTAATTAGGCGAAAGCATGACACCTATTCCTGATAATCCAAGGCCAAACATTGACACAATAAAACATGGCTTCCTGCCAAACCTGAGGGATGAGAGTTAAAAAATATGTTATTTTGAAAAGGTGCTGTAGAAGACTCAATGTTGGGCTGTAAAAGACAACTGACAGACATACATACTAACACATAGCAGGCCTGTGTATACCTGTCAGCCAAGTATCCCATGACAAAAGAGCCAATGAAGAAACCTGCTGCGAGGAATACTTGGGCCAGACCAACAAGCCATGAATCCTCACAAACTAAAGAAAACTTGAACAAAAATTGACAAACATTTCAGATTTTGAGCAATTAACACATGTGCATTCACAATGCTGTCAAAGCAAATACATAAATAATACTGTCTCTGTGTGCATGTTTTGACCTATTTCTGGGTAACTTAATTTCTCGTATACCTCGGAAACAATCGTATTGCGGGTCTTGTTAAAGACCCATCCACTGTCGCATGAAACAGTCTGGTTGAAATGTGTCGTTAAGTGCCATTGGCTAAGGTCACTGCAGTTGGTCCAGTCCACCGCAAACCTCTGGCAGCGTGTGAGGTCGCCTGACCCCTCGTTGCGGGGCACGGTCAGTTCCTTCAACTGGCTCTCTGTCAATCCACATTCCTCTTGGATGTCATCTATTCCCGGAGACCGACACCAGTGATCTGGAGTGTATCCGAGGAACACGACGCCGACAAGCACGAAAGCAAAAAGTAACACAGGAAGGGATCCGAGTACTGTAATCCGCTTTTGATAGGGTCCGAAGTCGCCGATGCAGCCGAGCAGTTCATCTACATTTAACATTGCTACAACTCTTCTAACAGTGTCCCCACCAACTCATCGTGTCACATCGATATCTGGTATAGTCTATCTGCTACATCCTCTGTCACAATAAAGAGGTGTGGCGAGAGGGTTGGTTAAAGTCCAAGAGTCAAATAAGAAGTCGTTGGTCCAAGAGAGAGTTTACCTTGTAATAAGCTACACGGTTTATCTTGTAGTTTTCATGTCTCTCTACCATTCCAATCATTTGAAAGCAATTTACTAAAACGACGAGTCTTTTTAAGAAATCTGTGACAACCTCAGTTGACAGCTTGGGATGATTTATGGTAAGCATGTGAAGCAATGTTATTGCCCACCATCTGGACTCAGTCACCAGACCTCAGACACTGGTCAAACAAACGAGGGGTCACTACGTCACTGTACACCTGTTCTCCATTCTCAGAACTGTTCTATCCTCATGTTTATGTATTACGCTTAAATAACTTAACTTATTTAACCAAAGCACTTTGGAATCATTAACATTACTCACAAAATTAATCAATTATGTTTATTTTTCAGGGCTTAAGACCTCCTTCCCCCTTTAGAAATTGTTTTCATAAATATGTTACACATGGTGAACTGTGCAAACTGATGACAAATAATTGACTGAGGGCGTTATGGGTAACCATGAATCTGAATTACAGTTCAACTCTGTTCCCGATTTATTTAGTCACAAATTTGTAACTCAGCTTACAATGACAGACTTCTTCACATGTGGAGACCAGATCCTTGACCATTGTTATACAGTATTCAAGGGCAGTTACAAACCCCTCCCCCGTCCTGCTTTTGGGAAGGCTCATCACACCTCCATTCTTCTCCTGCCTGCATATGAACAAAAGATTAAACAGGTCAGACCAGTTGAGAGGTCAGTTCACTTATCGAGTGACGAGAGTGTGGCGACCCTCCAGAACTGCTTTGACACCACTGACTGGCTGATGTTCAAGGAGGCAGCAGATGGGGACATTAACGAATACACGGACACTGTTTCCAGCTACATCCAACATTGATGACGTTTTCCCCAAGAAGATTGTCCAGGTTTTCCACAAATCAGAAGCCCTGGGTTGATGCCGCGGTGCAGGCCAAGCTGAGAGCCCACACTGTCGCCTTTAACTCTGGGGACCCTGATGAGTACAGGAAGGCCAGATACAACCTTCTGAAGGCCATCAAAGCAGCAAAAAGGGATCACAGGACCAAGGTGGAGTCCAGCTACCATGGCTCTGACCCCAGGCGCATGTGGAGTGGACTTAAAGCCATTACTGACTACAAAGGAAGAGGCTACAATGAGACCCAGTCCTCTGTCCTACTGCCAGACGAGTTGAATTCCTTCTACGCTCGCTTTGAGAGGGACAGTGACCCCCCTGCAGTGAAGCTATCTGAAGGCCAAGCCAGTGGTGTGCCTACACTAACCAAGGTCACATGTTTGAATGACTCTCGCCCGATAGCACTGACCTCTGTCATCATGAAGTGCTTTGAGAGGCTAGTCAAATCATTCATCTGCTCCTCGCTGCCCCCCACCCTGGACCCTATGCAGTTTGCATACCGGTCCAACGGGTCTACAGACGATGCCGTCACTCTGACTATGCACACTGCTCTCTCCCACGTGGACAAGGGGAATACGTATGCGAGGATGCTGTTCATTGACTACAGCTCAGCATTCAACACCGTCATCCCCTCCAGACTGGTCTCCAAGTTTGTGGACCTGGGACTAAGCACCTCCCTATGCAAGTGGATCTTCCACTTCCTGACGGGGAGGCCACAGGTGGTGAGAATCGGTGACCGCACCTCATCTGTACTGATCACCAACACAGGCACCCCCCAGGGCTGTGTGCTCAACTCTCTCCTGTTCTCCTTGCACACTCAAGACTGTGCGGCAACGCACAGCTCCAACCTCCTTGTTAAGTTTGCTGACAACACAACCATTGTGGGTCTCATCTCTGACAGTGACAAGTCAGCCTACAGAGATGCCAAGGAGATGATTGTGGACTATAGGAGGCGGCAGGAGGAGGAGCATGCACCCCTACTCATCAATGGATCTGAAGTGGAGAAGGTCAGCTGCTTCAAGTTCCTCGGGGTGAACATCAGCAACGACCTCACCTGGTCTGTTCACACGGACAAGATGGTCAAATTGGCCCATAAGCGCCTCTTCTTCCTGAGGAGACGGAAGAAGTTTGGTATGGACTCAGTCATCCTCACTAACTTTTACAGATGCACTATAGAGAGCATTCTGACTGGTTGTGTTACAGTGTGGTATCCAAGACGAAAATAGACACTGTATTTTAAAAGGACAACTGACAAGAAATCAGCCATATAATCCATAAATTGGTCTACACTGTAGTTGCAGCTGAGAACATGAACTCATTTTAGTCTATCTATTCCTGATAAGGGATGTCTGTCTTATCGCTGGCCATAAATGTTTCAAATGAACGTCGGCCAGTAAGTCCCATAGCAGTGGTAGAACTGCGCCCTCTTGTGTTTGTCTTGGAGAATCCTAGACAAACCCACTTTTCATTCTGGCCCCTTTTTACAGTTTTTCTGAATTGCTAAAACACTAAAACCCATAGGCTGAACAAAGTTATCAGTTGCCTGAACTCATGTAGCTAATTGTGCAGTCTGTTGTCAATACCTTAAACCATTTGACATGGTAAAACACGATTTGCAGATCTCACATAGACTTTTCAGCAAAACTCTAAACACATTCTCATTCTCATAACACATTCTGCACTCTAATGCACATCATCCATACTGGTCAACACAAATGGCAACAATCAAATTCAAATAGAGAAAACATGTCATTGACTAAACACAACCCCTCAAAATTGATTTCACTTGTTTCAAATGATGTGACACAACCAATATACAGTAAACCAGTTCAGAGAGCAAACAGGTTGTTGAAGGTGGGAAAATATTCCTTGTGATGTCTACGACCCTGACACAGCCCAAAGACAAGAAGAAGCACATTGATCACACGTTTACTCCTTTGATTTGTGTCCCTTTTACTGTATAGTATTGTATACTGTCGTACAGTGTATTGTAGGCTCTATACTACAATGAACAAATGTTATGGCTCTGAACATTGTACTTTCCATTTGTTACAGTAACAGTACTGACTGCTCAATAGATTTATACTGGTTGCAGGTTCATATCAACAAAGAACAAGAGTGAGTTGTGGGTAGTGAGATGCAGGGTATAGTACTGTACAAGGAGGAGAAAGAACAATAACAATTGCAAAGAGCAAAGCAGAGTAGTAATTTCTGATAAATGTTGCGCTACTATGATAGAACATGTTTTCGTTCATCAAAAGACGTTGACGGATAAACAGGGGTTTTCCTGCATAGAGAACATTTTGGCGCGCGCCAAAGCCGTTTTCCTGAGCGCCAATGACAAATCCCGAGCGCCAAAGGCAAAACAAGTCTACAATGAAAAGAAAAAAACGCCTGCAATGCATGTCAGCAAATATGTTCTCAACAGTGTGTTTCAAGCATGCTACAGCCGAACCCTCATTCTGTTTTGATCAATAGTAATCGAGTTGATAAGCGTGTCTTCTTGTCTGAACAATACGCAACTGTGAGGTGCGCAAATGGAAAGAGTGGCCACTGAACTGTCATTCCGCTGCGAGGGCCAGCCCGACGTGCACAAACACACCTGTAGAAATGCAAATAGAATTTCCACTCAAAATGCTGACAAAAGTTTGATTTATGATTTCAAACGCAGCCTCCATTGGTATTCTTAACCTGGAATGATAATATATAGTTCAGTGTTTCCTCTATGGCAACATTTCTGCCGCCACGGTATCAGAAATCATGCTGACCAACATTTTTGCCCGTCTTATCAGCAGTGATAGTTAGAGTGCATGTCGGAGAATTGCAAGGACACGCGCTTCACACCGCAATTGAGATTGCGTGTGTTCGTCTTTGAGAACTGTAAGTCGTATAATTTATGTTGTCAGTTTATGTGAGCCTGTTATTGTATAAGTCTATAGTTCTTGCAAGTTTAAATCAAGTTAACTGGTGATTTTCGTTGTATGTATTCTTCCCCTGCTAGCTAAATTGCACATGTCTGTTGATTCGGTAGCGATTCTGCCCTTGCTCAGGTTTGTATTTAAGGTGCATTATTATGGGGAAGTAGTTTTAATTAATAAAAAGTGGGTTTATTTTTTGTGTTTGCTGTAGAATGCTAAGCCTATCAAGATCAAATGAAGCAGGCAGTGTACATGCTTCAGAGTGTCCAGACTTAATCGATAGGCTACTGACCATTTACAATAAGTTGTTACGTCAATTATTAATTAGCAGCATTTATACCATTTAGAACATGCTTTATGAGTGTAAAGTGTCTTTAAGTAGTCCAACTTTATTGCTTTGCGGAAATAGGACAAAAATATGTGGGGTTGGGGGAGAAAAAAGGTATATATATATATATATGTTGGCCTATATATATTTTGAGCACCGAAGACCCATTTTGACCCAGGAAAAACCCTGATAAATGTGAAATTTGTTTTGAGATTACGTAAAAATTTATAATTCTCCTTGAGAACTATATGTTTTGAACAACGTGTTTTCAATTTTTTGGTGTATTGTTCACTGACTGCTTGATAGTGTTTATAATTTTGATCACTTTGTTTGTGATTTGAGAGCAGTGTTTGATTTTGAGCACAAGTAAAACTGTTTTGAGGCGAAAGTTTCATTTAGCAAGAGGATTCAGAGGTTTTGTAAATAGTGCTTGAAGATGAGGTTTTGTGTTTACAGTTTTGAGAAAATGGGTGACTGTTTCAAGAATGTGTTTTAGCAATTGTGAAAAACTGTATTTTGCAGATTAATGGCATGAATATATTTTGTTGAAATTTAATTCGAGTGACCAATGACTACCATGTGACTTGTTTAATACATCAATTAATACATACATTGATTTATATCTTAATAAATCGTCATCTCCAACATTCAAATTACCAATAAAGTAAAACACTTTTATCATAAACTACATAAAAAATCATTGAAATGTGTTAATAGTGTATTTTAACATATCTATCCTTGCAGCATGTGTGATCATAATACCACAAACTGTTCTCTCTCTAAACAGAAAGACAACGCAATGCACACATGTACAGTTGTTCTTTATTCATAGGAATTTATTTGAAATATAAGTCAGCAGGTTTTTCTGCTGCTTTAGTCAACATTCTCCATTTCCTTATCTCTCAACTCCTGAGCTTCTCCTGCCAGCGTTTCTTCCTGGTTGGTGAGGTCATGTGACACGGTTGTCTCCTCGGTGTGATCACCATGGCATCCATTACATTCTTCTATGTGGTTTTCCTCAGGGCCCTGGCTGGCCTCAGTGTGTCCATGTGACTCCACACTCTCACTGGACTCAGTGTCTTCAGAGAGCTGCTCCAAGACATGGGATATGGTGAAGGAGGAGGCGATCTCCTGCAGGTGACTCTGCTCTGCCTTCAGCCTTGCCAGCTCTCTCGTCAGCGGCGTCTCAACTGGGGTGGAGACGACAGGCGCCTCGGACGCAGCTTCTGAGGCAGCTTCTGAGGCAGCCTCGGAGGCGTTCATTGTTGTGGCAACAGAAGGGCTCTGGTTAGTCTTCTCCTCGGTTGCTTCCAGAACCTCGGTGGTCACCGTCTCCGTCGTCTCGCCGCCGTTGGTGGCCCCTTGTTGCGCTTCCTGTAGCTTCTGATGCAGGCTCTTCCTCTCCTCCTGCAAGGCCCTGCACAGTTTCTCCAGCTTCTGGTTCTTCACAGTAAACAGCTCAAACTCCTTCTCCTTCAGGGCTTTCTGTATGGGGTTGAATCAAAGTGAGAAAACCAGTTATGATGACTTCCTGTTTGAAACCTTTTTTGTTATTTCAACGAGAAGATTAGTCAATATACAGACTGATGTTTCTTACATCTGTAGCCATATCCACAAGAGCTTTGTTGCAGCCGTCAAAGCGGGATTTCCAGGAAAGAGACTCCTTCTCCAGCTTCTTCATCTTCTTAGACATCTAGGAGACAGGAGTCCAACATGAACCGTGTACAGAAAATGTGGTCTCCATGCTTGGAAATGACATGATAGTATGCCACATGTACCAGAGGTGTGATACTAACCTTGTCCATGTCCTGTTTGAAGCTTGCGTACACACCATTGCTCTTGGATACGGTGCCTTGGAATTCATCAAACTTCTCAGAGTACATGGAGAGCTTGAGGGAGAAAATGCCATCCCAGAAGTCAGAAAAGGCAGGAGATGACGCACTCAGAACATTCCAGTAAACAGGTGGACGTATTTGGATGACATTACATTTCCACTAAATGACACTTGAACTAATTGTGACTTTAAAGGTTTCCGCTTCGCGTCGTGCCTAAAAACTCCCCTTACCTGTTCTAAAATCTGCGCAAAACACGGCCTCTTGGGGCTTATTGCTTAACTAAATGACACTTGAACTAATTGTGACTTTAAAGGTTTTACATTTAAATTTGATTTAAAGGTTTTCATGGTATTGTAACCTTTTGGAATCATTTTGCACAAGTAATGGTATCACTCATGGTATTTTAAACCTTTGGAACCATTTGGCACAATTCACAATTATTTGCATTACTTCTAGTTAATGTGTGATAACAGAATGACATATGACTTACTTGGGCTTTCATGCTGTTTTCATTCTCTCTCATATGCCTGACTTGTAGCTTCCACTCTGCAGCCTGCTTCAGTAACTGTGGAGAACGGAGGTCTGTGAATACGTGTTCCTGTTTGCTGCATGAATGTTATCTCACGTTTGAGTTCAGTCATTCCCCTGTCAGTGCAGTTGACCCTTACAAGCTCTTTCTCTATCTTGTGCTTCTCCTCTGATTCTTTCAGGATCAGGTTTGCTTGTGAAAGTTGGGTTTCCAACAACTTCTGCTTCAAGTCTCTGTGTTTGAACACCTTCTCAAGGTTCTGCAAGGAAGAAGACAAATACTTCAAAATGAGATGTTTTTACTGAAAATATCTCACATCTATGTGCTTGATGTAAGCACAGCTATGAGCTACTTTGAACGGGACAAAGAACACCATTGTAAGATAGGCCTCTATATTCAGATGACGGTGATAATTGATATCGAACAAAGTAAAATGTGTTATATAACACAGGACTATCACTAAAGCAGAACAAGAGGAGAGAGCAGACACTGATTTAATTATTAACTCTCTCTCCACCCCTCCCCACCCTCCCCCGCCCTCCCACCATGCTAAAACGTGGGCCTGTACCGCCTCTCTCTGGTCGTATTGCGAGATGAGCCCTTTGAGTTTCTCCGCCAGGTCGGTGTTCTCCTGACACAGCCGGGTGTTGCGACTGCTGTGCTCCTCGATCTGGGCCTGGATGTCACTGAGCGTGCTCTGGAAGTGAGTGGTGATGTCCTTCCTCTTCAGGTCATCCTCCCGGCACCTCTGGAGCGTCTCCTCCTGTGATTGGACCAGCCCCACGGTTACCCTCAATAACCACATGCAAGCAGCATCCAAACTATTCGTCTCACCCCTTTACTTTGTTTTGACAGTGTCTGCATCAGCACACCAACTGTGTTTGATTCGTTTTACACCTCACCAAATATGACGCTCAAGCTGCATCCAAACTAAAGCACAGAGTCCGAAAAGTCTCAATCCTCAACTTATTTTCCACAGTATCTGCATCAGCACACCCACTGTACCAGGAAGCGTACAGTTGGACTGTTGGAGACTTACCTTCAGGGTCTTGTTGTGTCGCTGCAGTTCTCGACAGAGCCCCTCCAGCTTGCTGCGCGCCAGCACCGCCCGGCTGTGTTCACTCTGGAGCTGGTCCTTCTCCTTCATCACCTGGAGTAGCTTCTTCTGCAGCATCTTCAGCTGCTTCTGGTCGCTCCGGTGCTCCTCCAACTGCCACGCACACGCACACACACACACACACACATACACATAGAAGCACATACATATACAAACACACAGAAGTACACACACACACACACAAAGAAGCACGCACACACACAGACACACGGAAGAACATGCACGTACACGCACGTATACACACACACGTAGGCACATACACATATATCTATGTTACTGTAACAGTTTCCTCCCCAGCCGTGTACTAGAGCAAATGTGCCACAGGTCTCGACTCACTCACCAGCTCAGCATGCTTCTTAATGATAGCCTCCAGTTTTGCCTCCGGGGTCCCAAGTTTGTTCAGACTTTGCATTAAAAGCATGGCCTCCTTCCCTGAATGGAAATATCAAAACTCGAATAGTGCGCAATGCTTCCATGCAACAATTAGTGCACTTCATCCTGAACGTCTGTGTGTGTTCAGAACAGAGAACCCACCCAGGCTCTTCAGCATCTTCTTTTCCAATCTCTGGTCTTTGGGTCCACCTGAATCTTTCCCGCCGGAGAGCTCATCTGTGTCCTCTGGCTCGCCGTTGTCCTCAGCCGCCTGGTACGTGCTGATGATGTCCTCCAGCTGCTGGCGGAAGTCGTCAGTCAGGTCCACCTGGGGCTCAGACGGGCCCCCAGGAGCCGGCACCTCCACAGGGCTGCTCTCCTGAACGGTCTCCATTTTACTGTGACAGCTAGGGCTTTCACTGAGAGGAAAGTCGTATTGGTTGTTAGTGACAAAAGGTAAATGTTTGTTTGTTTTTGGCCAGAGATTTGCTTTTTTATTTTGAGGATTTGAGGTGAAATCTGTGAATGATCAGAAACATATGAAAGTCAATGAAAAAGTATCTGCCAGTTATCTAATGTCTTACCGTAGTGGTTATTTGTATCTAACAGGCTTCGGACTTTAACAATATGTAAATACGTTTTGCAATCTAATCTGTCAACATTCAATATCGTGTGTGTCCTGGTGGGTCCTGCTATCCCGTGGCTCAAGCCTGTTTATCTCTGTAAAACGAGCTTGCTTGCACAGCTTTCCCACTCCCCCGGTCCCCCTGCTCTAACAAGTTGAGCACATGGCACCTGTTCTGGGCCCACAAACTATTTTAGGAACTACTTAATATGGTCACGTTATTTATTTATTTCCCCCACACTCACATCCCCCCTGTTGATGTTAATGGTAGACTTCATGTGTGGTGCAATATTTTTTTAATTACCCCCAAAACTGAACTGTACTTCAAAGTACTTTACTAAGTAACCATGGAAAACTACATTTTAGATAAATCCAGCAGAGACAACCAGTTACACGTATACAAAAATAGGTAGATAAATACAAAAATACATTACTTTCAAAAATATTCACCAAATCCACTGAAAGTTAAATATACACATTGTCTAGTTAAATTGGATGTCTTGCATAGCTACTGCAACTGAAATGTAAACCTTTTCCAAGTAGCTGTCTTTCCAAGTAGTCAATTCCAAGAACGAACATACAAGGTTGGAGTCCATGTTGCACTGGACACGTAAAACATGAAACACTTTCAGTTTGTTTCCAAACAAACAAAGGACAAACAGTCCATAGTCATCGTCATTGTCTCCAAATCAGTAAACATTTATCATCAACAATTACAATACAAAGCTCATCGAAAGAACAGTAATCCCAAAAATCTGGTCAACAGTATGGACATCGGGAAACCTTGTAGAAGTTGCAGTTATTGAAGAGTTATTGAAGAGTAATATACATTCTACACCATGAACTTGTATAAAATGTCCTAATCAGACATAGGAAGGAGTGAAGTTCCTCTTACCAGGACGGGACAGGAACGAGGAGGGGAAAGAAGTGGAGCGAGGGGCCCAGAGATTCAGCCACCACAGATACAACAGCTGTGATAAGACAACCCCAAAATAAACCTCAGAGACACTACTCTGAGAGAGAGAGAGAGAGAGAGAGAGAGAGAGAAAGAGAGAAAGAAAGAAAGAGAGAAAGGGAGGGAGGGAGGGGAGAGAGAGAACATAGCCATGGCTCAAAATAACACTGCCCACATACAACGGACGAGCCTGCTCAGGAGAAATGACCCAGAAACCTTCCTTAAGTGAGAGGAGGATGTGAGGGACTTCCTGTTAAAGAGAACTGAGGACAGAACCGGGCTTCTGTGGGAATTCTTCAGCACCATGTTGGGGTAGTCCGTTTGTGGTCTTTGAAGCTATTTGTCCTATATCTTTAAAGGAATTGGATTTACTGAGAATAATAGTTGCTGTTTGCAGTTGCTGTGAGTGAATATACCCTGGTACCTACAGTAGGACTGGGAGAATTAGCAACTTACTCTTTAGAACTGGGAGAATTAAACCCTTGTTCCTACAGTAGCACTGCCTCGCAGACCCAATATATTCAGAACTCTAAACTTTTGTGGAAACTGATGACAACAAACTATTTAAGAAATACAAGCAATGCCTTTTGAATAGTAATTTATACAATCTAGTATTTATTATTTACTTTAGAGATTAGAAAACTAACATAGTTTGATTAGCCTCTAGACCGTACCGGGAGAATCAGACCACAGTGGATGGATCAGACCTAATCCCCAAAGTGATACTGTATAGATTGTATTTGCTGCAAGTTTATCTCACTGTCAGCAGTGTTAAATGCAGAAAAAGTAGCCTATTCTATATAATTACTGAAGCTGTTTTATTTATATTGCAGTGATTGTTTCACACCAGAGGATGTCAGTGTGTTTGAAGCTTCATTTAGAAAGAATGTCCTCAGGACTTATGTGCATGTTGGAACATAGAACTTCACTGGACGTTAAGGGGTGCCCTGATGGTTTAGGCACAGGTGCTGATCTGTGCAGTCCTGTATAACATGTCTTGTAAAAAGGACTAAACAGATAAAGTTTGATTTCATTTCATTCTAAACTATAAATGTGGTGTGAATTTGACTGACATGCAGTATAAATCTTGGGTAGGAACAATAACAATAAGCAACAATAAGACTCAACACATGCATAGATTAGGAGTATCTTCTTTTAAAACAATTTTAAATTTAATCTTAAAAAGTAGAGCACCAAACAATAAATTCCCTATTAGAGTAAAAGAGGCACTCCTTCCGTACTATCCATAATGACGCTTAACAACTAAACAAGCGACTATGCCCCAAAATGTACCTTTAAAATGCCATTGCAGAGATAAATAACATGTTCTCTGTATGTGCACAGGGAGTGTTGAAAACATGAGGCACAATCCAGTTCCGTAAATACAATACAAAATAAAACAATTTTAACAGTCACAAACATTGAATTCAAATGGAACGGAAAATGAAGACCACCCATTTCCGTGAATCAAGAACGAGCATTGAACACTGTTGGCATTATACATTGGTAACATTTAGATCATTACACTCAAGACTTGATGTGTTCAAACTAAAATGAGAAGTACACCAGTAATTCATAATGTAAACATGAGGGAATAAAATGTGTTTACAAAATATTGAACAAACTAGTGTTTGTTACTTTTGAAGATGTAAATGTGATTTTCTTTCCCTGTGGTAGTAGACGGTTGTTATTCTGAATAGAAGTTTCCCTTTGTCCTTACATTAAACTGAAGTCAAAACACCTTCAAACAGATACCAACAAATCACATAGAAGATCCAGGATGCAACGCCACAGCTGAAGTCATCAAATGACAGAAAGTAAATATGCATTTAAGTGAAAAACGTTTTGAGCTGGAGCATCCTAGCCAAACCTTCGACACCTAAACATAATCATACCACAGTACATAAAACAGTAATGATAGTTGTTTTGCAACGCTTCAAATAAATACAAAACAAGCCCCTGATGCTTACCGGAGCTGCATGTGAGCTTGCCAGGCGAACACGCACGGAAAATTAGAAATCAATCAAATAACTGGAATGTTTAAACTCATATTTGAATCAATTCTGATTGTAGCTTCTTCTTAACCAACCAAATCAGTTTGTCATCCAAGTTTAGATGAAAGTGCATATTCACATTCATTAGTTCCATGGTCTTTACAAACAAACTAAAATCGGTTAAGCCAATAAAGCAATGACTGTTAAAAAGGTATATCAGCCTGCTCACCGATGCAGACATATAGGTATCTATATATTTATATAGTGTATAAATAGTACTCAAATATTTACCAGGATCAATAAGTGCTTATCTTCTAATGTTATAAAGACATCTTATACATAATTACATTTCTCTAATTGTGCAATAACAAAACTCATGCATTTTGCAAAGATAAACCACAACACTGAGAAAACACAACAAAGTAAAACATTTTACGTTGATTGTAGAACAGAAGTGAAGCTGCACTTATCAGCAGTTTAGTTTACACAAATCAAAGGCTATGGATAAGAGCAATCTCTGACAATAACACTTCACTTCCTACACTTTGGAAATTACTTCCGAAAAACACTTCTTCTTGCTCAGTTATGACAAAACAGGGCATTGAAGCAAAATAAAAAGGCACAGAATTGTGAGGCTTATTCAAAAGCACCAAATTGCACAATAAGCAGGTCTACAAAAAATTTGGTCTGACAGTTTTTTCTAAATACAGACGCTACCCTTTTTCTTCATTTTCCTTAGGATTAAATCCTTACTTTAACAATGAAACCCCTACACCATTCGATATGAATACATTAAACAACAGTCTATTTTTGAAGTACACATACATTGTTTGTATGCACATTGGGTATAGATATTTGTATCAATAAATGTTTGTGCAATTATATGCAAACTACTACGTCAAATAAAGGGATATTTAAGCTTAATTTTCTTTCCATATTGCACATTTACCCACAAAACGTCCCCTGGACTCCTGCCTCTGAATTAATAAATCAAACCAGTCTCTAGCGACCCTAGCAACATGGCTGCTTCTTAACCGTAAAGGTAGTCCATGGACAAGATAAAGCCTTGAAAGGTCATATAAGAGGTCATGGATGGGCGGAGGGATCTGCGGGTTGTGGGATCTAGCGAACCCACGCACACTGGAGGTGTATCCATCCTCCAGGGTGTTTCTATGTTGAGGGCCTACTTAATATCCCCTGAGGTGATGCTGAGGGAGGCGATTGCTTTCATGCAGGTCTGGACATTCTCTTCTTGCTTGATGTTGTTGATGGTGAGGTGCGGGGCGTTCTCAAGGGAGTCCTGGTGGGGGGAGAGACTGTCACGCGGCTGGGTCGAGTCTTCCTCCCCGTTGTCTTGAGCTCTGACGTAGCCGTCCAGAGTGCTTCCTCCTGGGCTGTCACTGGTGTGGGGGCTGATAGCTGGAGAGGGACCCTGGGCTGAGCTGGAGGAGAGCAGGGAGCAAGGCGACAGCTGGATCCCACCAATGGGAACCACAGGGAGGAGGCTCCAGGTCTGCAACTGGGAGTGAAGGGGTAGATGGCTGAGGAGGTTCTGCTGGGGGGAACCGGCAGGACCAGACAGATTTTGGGGTATGCTGCTCTGTTGATCCTAAAGGAAAACATGTGACCATGAGCGCCCTTACAGCTTCACACCTTCCTAATGATGAAAGTACACCCTCAAATACAACCTGCCAATTTATGTTTGAAAGTAAAAAAAAACATTAAAATATAGCTGACCAGACATTTTACGATATCTGTACAGACAGATTAATAAGGGTGTTCCTATCACATACCAGCTCCATCTCCGTGGTCTCTGGTTGTGGGACCAGCTCAGTCTTGACCTGGTGCCTGATCTTCTCCCCTCCTCTGTGTTGGTGCGAGCCTCGCCGCGGGGACACAGCCCTTAGGACCACCCTCTGACGGCCCCTCGCCAATGGCTCCTTCCTCCCCCCCTGCTCCGCTCCGGGGGACAGGGGCCTTTCCATCGAGGCCGGGGAGAGGTGCTGGATGGGGATCAGGCTGGGAGAGCTGGGCCGCAGGGGGGCGGAGTCCCATCGGGGGGAGGAGGACGAGCGTCCCCGAGGGGAGAGCTCTCTTCTGGGGGAGGGGTAGCGGAGGCGGGAGGGAGATGGTTCACGCAGGGGCGACTCCCAGCCCGGGGACAGCAGACAGGAAGGATAGGTGTCGAAAAGGAAGCAGGTCTGGTCTGAGGACAGCGCGTTCAGCGAGTCCTCGTCCTGTGGTCTCTCTCTCTGGTCATTGTCGACCACAGCCAGGACGCTCCTGCGATCGGTGCCCGTCCTCCTGCAGGGGGGTTGGGGGTGGAGCTCTGCATCTGGCAGGGGGATGAACGAGCAGCCGTGGATGACAGCGGTGGCGGTGACTGACAGAGAGACAATGCCACAAGGCTGGGGGCTCGTACTCCTGGAGCCCATTTTAGGAGTAGAGTCCCCCTCGTATTCGTCATCCTCCTCCTCGTCTTCGTCGATTTCGTCAATTTCTTCGTCCATGCCGTCGGAGTCGTCCGCGTCGGAAAACTGGTGCTTGGCTGCACTCAGTCCGCCTGCCTTGGACTGGAGGTCATCTGTTTTGTCAACAAACACATCTATAAACATCAATGTTATGGGGACCCATTTGCTTTCTAACTGCTGTCATGCAATTTCAAGATACATATTTTAGTACACAACAGCCCAAGAAGGCATTCATCCATTGTTCTTACCAAACTCCTGTATCTCTGCATCGTCCAGGGAGACGGAGACCCCCAGCTCCAGACACTTCTTCATGTGAGCCTTCGATTTCATGTGTTTGGTCAGGTTTCCTGTATGCCGTACATTTGACGATTACAAATGGCATTCCTTTCACATTCGTGAAATAAGCAAAGAGACTTAGGGAAATCTTTGAGCACCTTTAGTTTTGAAGGCGAAGTTGCAGACCCTGCAGACATACGGTCTCACGTCCGTGTGTGTGCGGATGTGTTTCTTCAGCATGCTTGGTTTCTTACAGCGGATGCCACACTCCTCGCAGATATACTTCCCCCTGCCTCTGCCCCTCACGTACACGTAGTCCTCATTGGACTTGTACCTGGCAGGAAGAGACGGGCCTTCATTTGGAGCGATGTAATGCTGGGTTCACAGAATGTGTGAAACACCTCTTAGTTGTAAAACTGGGAGTTCTTTATGTTAAATATTAAAAACGTCAGTTTTAGAAGTAAGAAGTCAAACATTATACAAACTCCAAATTCTATAACAGCTTATGCCTATATTGTAAGCTGTGTATCTTCAGTCAGAAGAGATATAAAACCTAGTAATATTTTTGAAACCATTTTGCAAATGACAGTGATTGACAGGAAACAATATATCACGGTTAGATCGAATCTTTCATCAGCCATGCTAAAATCCTCACACATGTGTTAACGTTTTATCCTGCGTTGTGGGGATCAGATGGCTGAGTGGTTAGGGAGTCGGGCTCTTAATCAGAAGGTTGTTAGTTCGATTCCCGGCCGTGCCAAATGTTCCTGTACTTACTGTAAGTCACTCTGGATAAAATTGTCGACTAAATGTGTAAAATGTTTATGTTTTCGTGACCAACCCTCCTTCGAAGATCTTGATGCGAGTGGGTGCAACTTGCTTTGGCGGGGCCTCCCGCTCCTTCCAGTCCTCCTTTGCAGCCTTGCCCCTGCAGCTGGTGTCCTTGGGTCTCCTCCCACAGGGGGGGTCCACCTCTCTCAGCTCTGGTTTCCTCTGGAGCTGAAACAGATGACCAAACATTCTTGTTAACATGCCGTTTAAGCACACAGGATATTGACAATGTAACACAATGCTTTAATGCACGGCGTGTAAGGATGGGACTTAGTGCTGTAAACGCACACACACAGTGCCAAGACTGGCGGTGGGGCGTGGGAGTAGGGGGGTCAGGAGTGGCTGGGGAAGGAGGGCAAGGGAGGTGAGGGAGGGGTGGGGGGGGGAATAAGATGTCTCTCACCTGTTCCAGTCTCTGTCTCCACAGGAGGAGCGAGGACACCACTTTCCCTGTCCCTGGCTGATGCATAGCTGCCGTGGTGTAGGCGCAGTTATCTGTCGTCTGCTTGGAGCGCAACAGGGCCAGGAAGGCCGAGGTGCTGAGGTCAGGGGGGTTGGGGTCGTGCGAGCTCACGCACCAGGCAGCGTACACGGAGGAAAGAGGCGCGTTGTGGGAGCTGCAGGGCTTGGTGAAGTTCAGATAGCACCAGCTCACACCTGTTGTTGTGCCGAGACTCGGAAACTGAGGTAGCACTTTGGAGCCTTTGCAGTCGGAAAACAGGATGTCTTGACTGTGCACCAACTGCTCTGACGTATCCATCTTCACCTTGGTGTCCATGGCACCCTCTGGGGGGTCGCTTGCACACTGCAGAGAACGCGGCCGGGCGCTGGGTTCCTCTGGAGAGCAAGCCATGGCTGAGTCTGTTACATCACAGCTCTCTGTCAGCATGTGCTGCTTTGAGGTGAACCGTGCTCCCAGGGGTTCTTCCTGAGAGCCCACAGAGGACACACTCCCCACCTCCGACACGTGCCTTTGCTCAGTAATGCCGCGGTTCCCCAACTCCACAGCACTCAGCTCCTCCACGATCTGGCCAAACATTTTCTCCTCCTTCACCCGCTTCTGCTGTTTCACCTCCATGAACAGGTCCAGGCTGCTGGCGGGAGACAGCACGCGCTTGCTGGCTCCCCCACTGGAAGCATTGGTGGTTGAGATAGTCCTGGAGGTCAGGGATAGAGGAATGCCCGTCTTCAGCTTGGCCAGGGACAGATCGAGAATCTGAACTGTTAGTGGCTCAGAGGGAAGTCCTCTGGTGTAACCTAATACAGGCTGACAAGAGACTGTGGTGGAACCGAGACCTTGGTTCTTGTGGTGACTGTCCAAAATCTGAGACACGGTGGTGTAGGTGATGCTACCAAAGCACGGCACATGTGTCTGGATCCTGACAGGGACTGTCAGACTGGAGGGGGGCTGCTGAGGGCAGATGTTACCAGTGGCAGATCCTGGCAGGGGCTGTGAAAGCGCGGCGGACGCTGACAACGCCAGAGCACTGCTGCCGTAACACTGGGGAAACAGACGCAAGTGGGTGAATTCAGGGTCCATGTTCAAGGACTCCTGCCGCTCCAAATGACTCCGGTCTTGTTCAGCCCCAGCGACGCTCCCATGCCTAAGCCGGGACGTTGGAGACAGACTGCCGTAGTCAAACGACATGCTGCGCGCCTCTGGGAACTCCCTGCGCAGGTTGCACGGGGCCTGTTCAGACGAGGAGCGTCTCATCTCATGTTGCTGACGCTGGTTCAGGACCAAGAGGGAGTTGCCACTTCCTGGTACAGCAAGGAACTCCAGCGGTTTTCCACCATCATCAGGTCGTCCTGGGGAGACTGACTTGAAGCTGTCCTCTCTGTCAAAGGAAAAGCTGGAGCTGTAGGATAAGTTGCTGTCCTGGCTGGGACTCCGGGAGAGACTGGTGCATGCCGACTCAAAACTAGATTCTCCGGAGGAGTGCTCGATGTCAGCAAGGCGCAGTCTCTTCTTCTTCGGGGGGAGTTTTTCAGGGGGGAACTGTGATAATGTCTCGCTTCTCTGAGGCCACTGGAACTCCTCCACGTGCTTTTCAGGCTCTTTCACCTGAACTTCCGGGACTTTCTCTGGGGTGTCAGGCTCGACAGTGACCCTGATCTCTGGGACCTGGATGTTGGACTGGCGGACTAGCTTGGGGCCCATTTGATATGACTGGTCTAGTCTACACTCACTCAACTGATGCCTCATAATCTCAGCTCTACTCAATCTCTCCTGCACTTCAACATGCTTTGCGGTTTGCAGTGAACAAATGCTGTCCTGCCTCTGACTTTGATATGGTTCCGACTGAGACCTGTTTAATGAGTTTGTGTGCTGAATGACAGAAATTACATTACCTAAAGACTTTCTTCCTACGGCTTCAGGGCTGACTAAGACCTCCATGTCGTGTCTGTCCAGCTGAGTGTGCACGCTGTGCCCGGCCCCACGGCTGAGCTGTTGGGATTCGTAAAGCCTGGCTAAGTCCTGCCTCTCCTCAGACAGGTCACAGCGCCTGTCATATGGCCCAACAGAATCCTCCTCCTCCCTTTTCTCCTTCCGACGTTTCCTCGTCGCCAGTTCCAGCCCTTGCTTCTGAAGTGCTGCGCAGGATACCGTCTCAGAGAGACCTTCCCCGCCCATCCCCGACGGTGCGAGCTGGGGGCTCTCAGCCAGGTTTGCAAAGTTTTCGGTCTCGGTGTGGCTTTCATGAACGGAGAGTTCGAAGGCAGCCTGTCTTCGGAGCCTCCTCATCCCTCCGGGGCTCGTGCGCTCATCGAAGGAGTGGCTGCCTCGCAGGCCTTGTGGCATACTGAGGCAGGCTGCCGATGAAGTGGGCATGGAGTTGCTACGGAACAGAGGCCCGGCATCAGTTCCAGGGTCCAGATGGGAATCTTTAATCTCCTCTCTCGTGAAAGACCTTGTGTTTATTTTGATGGACTCAACCAGTTCTTTCTCCTGCGTAAAAACACGGGATACCCCCCTCTCTGAACCCTTCCCCTCTCCAGGCGTGGAATTGCTAGAGTTGGCCCTGCAAGTCACAACAGCCATCTGTTTGGGACTTGGTCTGTAGCACTTCCCAAACATGATTTCTGTATAGGACTTGGCATTGGTGTTTGGGGGACCGCTCTGGTGCTCTGCACTCTCAGAGCGAGAGAAGTAACCAGAGTCTGTGCTGCCTTTGCTAGACTGGCTGGGGAGGGAGAGGGACTGGTCAGTGTCGCCGCTTCTCTTCTCCGAGAGCCGCAGCGCAAGCCTTTGCTTGATGGCGCTCGATTGGATTGCAGGGCTGACCTGAGCTAGAGCAAGAGATGCATTGATTTCTTTGAGCTGGGATGAGCCGTCCTCAATCGGCGTCATTGTGGATCCCTGTTTCTGTGCCATGAGATGGGATGTTTTCACGGCAACACTATCTGGTTCCTCCGAGTCCACTAACAGAGAGTCGGTGAGTGTGTCCTCGTCTGTGTCTGAGCTCTGCTCGGCGTCGGAATACAGTTCCCCTTCCCCTTCCAGGGACCCCTGATCCATGTTGGCACTGTAAGATCCCAGTTCTGAAAATGGCACTGTTCCAGCTTTGACAGAGTGAGCATGAGATTTTCTGTGTTTATATAAATTACTCTTAGTTTTAAAGGAGAACCCACATGGGATGCAGGGATAGGGCCGTTCGCCGGTGTGCGAGCGGATATGCTTCTTGAGCACACTGGGTTTGGCACAAGCCCTTCCACAATAATCACAAACATACTTTCCAGGCTTTTGCGGTTTCGGCTCTATCTTACACACTTCCTCCGATAGCAGCTCTGTGCCTGACTGGGGGCCCTGTGGCTGGGGGACCAGGGATAAACTAGGGGACTTCCTCAAGGGGGAGGGCCCACAGCCTCCCAGGGATGGCACTGACGCCAACTGGCTGACGGTGTTCTGTCTGGCGAAGGGAAGTGACTGGTCTTCCTGAGGAGTGTACAAGGGTAGCTCATGGTAACGATGGCCTGCGGCGAGGGGTTGGGGGGCGTGCTGATCCTCTAACGGCTGCTGCCTTTTCCCTGAGAGAGGCATTTCTGATGATGCACATGTGTTTCCACTTGGAGCCACCGGAGGTTGTAGGTTCGAGTCCCTCCCCCTCGAAATCCACCCAGGGGCTTCCTCTTATAGCCTGAACAGTTGCTGGCTCTGATGTCCTTTTTCTCTGTTCAACATTCCTCCCCCGGGGCAACACAGAGCATTTCTCTTCAGCTGTAGTTTCAAGTGACTCCTGTTAATCCAATGTCACCTTCTTTGAGGATCGATTTCCGGATAATGTCTGTTATGTAATCTTAATAATATTAGCAGAAATGTGAATTAGCTGCAGGACAGGGACATCTGAAAGAAACCAAAGAAAGAGAGAAATTATAATTTGTAAAATGAGACGTTAAAAAGTTGATAAAAACATGAAACTAGCCAGTCATGCTAAGAATGATTGCTCAGGTGAAGACAAACAAAACTAAGGAAAATATAACTTAATAGAATATAATTATAATCATAGAATATTCCAAGTTCTTTCATGACAAACAAAGCAAACTGAACATAACTCTTTCACACTCAGATCAAGTATAAAATAGAATCTAAGATGACAGAAAACAAATCAAACATGTTAATAGTCTCCTAATCAAAATGATTGCCCTCTTTAAATCCTTCAAATAAACAAAAAGTGGTGTATAAAATGTATAATGAGCAATGTGCACAGCAGGAATGGAATGGAAAAATCAGTCTTTTAACCAGACTCTAAAATACCTCCACAACCTCATCTTACCCCTGGCTGATGCCCTACATTTACTGCAGAACTGTGTGTGTGTGCATGTGCGTGTGTGCGTGTGTGTGAGAACGTATATGCATGTGCATGTAGTGCTTGTGATTGCTTACATACAACGTAACATGGCGTTTGGTTAAGTTAGCTTTGAGCCTGTGTGAGGCTTATTTTTTCCACACACTAAAACACAATCCTTGCCCTAACCCTGCGACTAACAGACCCAGGATCTGTACTTGTTTAGCTCCAAAATCAGTCTTGTAAAAGTAGCATCCTTCCATGATCTTCAACGTACAACTGGAGTCTGTGCCTGTCATTACAGGGCCAGTCTGAGGCATTGTTGAGCTAAAGTGCCTTTACACACCAGCTCCACAGCAGGGGCCAGGGTCTCTGAGGGAACATTACTTCTATCTTCTCAGTATCATAGGCTGTGTGCACTATAACGAGGTTATGCAAGATTATCTGGTTCAAACCCTCTGAGTTCCCCTTAATTAGGACATCCTATGTCTCTCTCTATCTCTCTTTCATCTCTCTCTTTCTCTCTCTTTCTCTCGCTCTCTCACTCCTTTTCTCTCTCCGTCTTTGTTACAGCAGCTCCCCAGGCATGAACCTGAGGACAGAAATCCAAGGTGACTCTCAAGATGTCTAGATAAAAGCAGCTGCAAGCCTGAGAACCAACACTGAATATTTGTGACTGACAAATGGCCTCACACCGCCGGTTCTAGAAGACTGTGCCACAGTCATCCATTCTGTTTCCGGGGGCCTTTCATGGAGAGACAGGGAAAGAGGGAAGGCGTATGAAGGTGGCTCTCTTAGGCCAGTGCGATGCCCAGAGATGAGGTTTACAGAGGTAAGCAAGGTGGGATGTCAGAGATGACAACACTGTACACCCCTGGAGCCTGCTCTCTTCAAGGTCACGACCTCATTGCTGTTTCCATCCTTTCTCGGCATTGAGAGGAGGGAATGAGGTAGACAAGAGACAAGACAAGCTCTAGCAAGCCACCACAAACAACAAATACCTTTGAACTCCTGAGAGAGGGAGTGAAGCCTACACTCATGTAGATGCAGAGCATACAATGTAACACTGAACAACACGTTAACTCAACAGGCAGACTTTGTGTGCTCATACATCATCAAAGCCCCCCATTCAGAAATCTGTCTCTGCCTTGTGGAGGTAGTAGAGCTGTATCAACCCATTGTACAATACTGACACTGGAGTGCTACTGTGGAGGAGGTGGGTGGTAGGATGGTGTTGTGAATGGTTGTGGGTGGAGGGTTCTGATGGTGCATGCACTTTCCAAGTCGATAGGGAATGGCAGAATAACAACAACAAGCACCACATAGCTTACAGCATACTGCAAGAGAACAATGAGGCAATTACTGTATAACTGGACAACATCCATACTGCAGTCCCACGTCTGAGCCTATAGCATTTATTAGCAGGGGTAGTTACGGTGACATGAAATACATGAATATAATAAGCAGATTACACTGTTTGGGACACTGGGGTGTAATCCCCATCATATGATACTGTAGTGCCCAGTACACAGCATTCAGAACAACCATCAGCATGGACTATTACTGCCTGGTTTAAATGCAGACAACCTCAAGGTCTGTGGTTAGCCGAAAAACCTCCCCATACACAGAAACAGCCGCCGAGGTATCAAACATAACCCCCTCATACAAACCCGACAGTCGTATTTTCCCTTGTCCCATATTGCCGGTCACATGTGACATTCTTCGTATTGTATATTCCAGTTGTCCATTATCCGCATATTTTGGTTAATGAATGAAACTGAAATCAGGAAGAAGAAAAAAATCAGGAAGGTATAAAACCTCATCAATCAAACGCGGCTGGCTGACTGAGTAGGCATTAGAAGATCTATTGATGTGAGCCAGTCACCGGAGAAAATACCCAACCGTGACGCGGACCAAGGCACAAAAATAGCAAAGGGGCCCTGAGAGGGCTTACACAACACACCACGTTTAAGGACACTTTCTCAGTGGTCTGTGGTGGAGAAGCAATTGCTTAATCTCTCGATGACGGGAAATAGGCTACTTTACACAAAACGAAGATAAAAATATCCCAATCGCTTAAAAGACAAAATATTGTCAAACGAAGGCTGCAATAAATAATTATATGACTTGCATTTGTTAATAAACTAGAATACACGAAGAGGTACGTGTAAGGTCTGTAAAAACAAAACGCTACTGTTTCACGTCAAACGTCACGAATAATATATCTGCCGACCTTTTCTGTCACTTCCCACATGTTAATCGGAGATCAGTAAAACCATACACACAGTCCATGCAATTGGCTGCCTGAATTGGGGACAACCTGGCAGCTGATAGAATCAAAGGGGGACCACCTTATAGATGCGCAAAGGGAAACCACATCCTATAGGCTACACTGAAAAGCATAATCTGACCGACTGTAGGTCAAGGAAATAGAAATGTAGCCTATGATTAATCTTTCACGCAAACCCAACAGGGTCAGTAGAGAAATACCTTTAGAAATAGCCTATCTTTATATAATTTAGACTACAATATCATCTCATTTCCAAAGGAAATAGATTTGGCTACATAACCAAAGTAATCACTATATGTAAATCAAATTATATCCAGTATATTATTTTACAGGACATTTATGACACTTCTGTTTAGGTTCCCCTGTCACTTAGGTAAAACTTTGCCCTTTCATCAATACAATACAATAAACACAACTATAAATAGCAGATCTGCCTTGACCGTCTTCTTCAGTTTCAGTAGGAACGGAGGTGAGAACAACTTTGCGTGTCTATGAATAGGAGACCTTGGTTAGAGGTTTGCCCCAGCTGGGCTTACTATAGTGTGTGTGTGTGTGTGTGTGTGTGTGTGTGTGTGTGTGTGTGTGGGGGGGGGGGGCTATCAACTAGAGGCTTATTGGTAACATAAAACTGTCAAGCTGACAAACAAAAGTTTGCTTACTTAGGCCTAACTTGCCCTCAGCTTGGCCTATGTAGAATCAAGACAATTTTTTCCAAACATGTTTCATTAAATTACTTTCTAATCCAAATAGCAGAACTGCAATGTCAGAAATGACAGTTCATTCATTTACAATTGTAACATTCAAAAAGTTAGCCTACTTTTTTTCTTTTTTTAAAGTCGGTCCAAATTAATTAAATAAATGAAATGTAATTTAATATGCTTCATACAGAATGAGACTACAGGTTTTGATCAACCGGGACTGAGATGAACTTGAAGCTGAACATACGACTGCATTGCAGGGAAGGCCCGTAATGCTGTATTCCGTATCTTGATGAGCGGCACTAAAATGGCTGATACTCAATGTGCAGTGAAGGTCAAGTCGCCTGTCTCTATAAATATAATGGTCGGTCCCGCTGGAAGTTCCACACTGCTTGGCATTTCCACTATCTGAGGCACACAGCTCTGCTGACCAGCTCACATCCGCAACTAATTTGCATGTGATTGAATGCCTCACATGCACCCTCCTACCAGCAAGCCTCTAATAATATGAGAGTTCAGACTGATGGGGAACAGAAGGTGTAGGCTATGTATCATTGTGTAGGTCATGTGTGCGTGTGTGAAAGAGAGATAAAGAGGCATAGGCAGAGAGAGAGAGAGAGAGAGAGAGGGGGGGGGACTGTGTTTATGAGAAACACATCAGGACTGTGATAGGCAAGTGCTTCTCAGATGATCAGTGGAGACAGGCTGTGTTATTCGTGTTCCGTCATCTGAGTTTACATCTGGCACGATTGTGAGTTCCCATGGCAACGTAAGGCCAACAGTTCCACATTGTCTCCATGTTCTATGCACCCGAACAAAACCTGAGCAGCACATCCGGTCTACAAACTCAAGAAAAATCATAGTACACCCCCCCCCCCAAGAATGGATTCATTATTGTTTAATCCTTTAGTAACATTTAATTAGGAGTGTTCTAATACTGAGTAATAATAGCCTATGGAAATATGACATCAGTCGGTATGGTTTAATTTCGCTGTAAGACTCCCAGTTCCACATGTGTGCAAACACTTGTCCTTGTTTGGGAGGCCGAGGTGGATATCACAGGAGCCGTTTGCATAATTGTGCGTTTACGTGTACTGGACTACCCTGTGATATGGGGGCACTTGAGAACCCCTTGCAAACCCCCTATTTTCACGTCATGGAACATTGGCTAAACAAGTACCTCCCACATTCTCAGGCGCGTGCAACACAGTGAGCAGACACAACATTGATACACACACGTTGCCTCCAGCACGGACACTTAACAGTCCAAAATAAGGCGCATGAATATAGAGGTCAGCAGATGCCTTGTCCCAAAAAGACTTTCTACACGTGTTTTTTAAAACATCGCTTGTTCTAACATACTTTATTAGTGTCGTTAATTCCGTGTATATATGTATATTAGCTATTCTTTACACATCTCAGGTCTCTAACACGTCGGAAAAATGCTTCAGTTGAAAATAGGGCGGACGCACTGCGACCTCACAGTGCGCCAATAGAGGGAGCCCGTGGTCCATCAAAGTGCCAAACGGAACGTTCTGAACTGACAGATCAATTATTTTCTATGCACAATCAAAATAACTTTATAATGGTTTATAAACAACAATTCAAAGAAATAATGTTTATTCAATTTTCAAGTGACAGTGGAATGGATGACATATTTATACTCACCACATACAAAATGTAAAATCAATCGTAAAAAAGTGCACAATTCTCTATAACAAAGATTTAAAAACCACTGATAATTCTAGAGTAAACCCATTTTCCTCCATAAAGTACATGTGCTCTGCATTTGAAAATAATTACAGATATTCCAGAAATCTAAATGTATTTTCCAGATACCTCAAAAGGGCAGGGAACATTGCTAATGAGAAACTGCCATATGAAGAGCAGTCACCAAAACTGGACACAAATTGGAATTGTTAAATGAAAGTAATAATTGATCTCTATACCCTGAGTTCCATAATGCATCAGTTGGCACTGAATTCACATTAAAACCTCATTTTATTTAAGCCTTAGTACAGGTAGTGTAGACAATGTCCCAAATAATTTTAGAGATGATTTGCGTTGCCTCTAACCTGACAACAAACTGGATTTCCCTTGTTTTCTCCTGCTATCCCTTCCTCCTCTTCCAGTCCCACCTCTTCCTCCTCTACGTGGCAGCTGTCAGTCTCAGTGTCCAGGCCCACTGGCATGGCATCTCACTGTAGGACAGCTGGGGCAGGAACACAGTCATCCCACTAGGCTTGGAAGGCTCCCATTTTAATGGCTTTTGACCAAGAAGCACCACCTTTTAGGGCAAGAAAGGCAAAGAATGTGTCCCGCACTAAATGCAACACCACACATAATACACTATTCATGCACGTTCAAAGCATCTCAACCACTAAAAGGAGCCAAACCTGACAAACCAGTCCCACCACACTCTTCCCCAATTGAATTCCACTTGACAGTTTAAGCAGATAATTCAGCACGAGTTATGTGAGTCATGTGTCCATACTTCCTGTATTCATAGCCAAATGGAACAGAATATTTTACCTCAGTCTGCCCTGTCACAACAGGCTCTTTCAGAAACAACTTTCCATCAACAGGCCACTCGAGAAATATGGCATAGATAGCCTTCTCCTGTGGTTTACTTGTGTACCTATACAAATAAATAAACAAAACAAGCATATTATTGCATGTAAACAACACGTTAACACTAGTATGATGTACATGCACAACTCAGTGATCCTGAATATTAGGAATATTGGGAAGGAGAACAGACCAAACTCCGGCAGTAGTGTTGTCCTTCTGGGCCCTCCAAGCTGAGGTGTTGTAAATGGCCTCCCCGTTGACCTTCAGCCACTGGCCCATCTGCCGGAGCCGCTCCTCGAAGATCGGGGCAATCCTACCATCGTGAGTGGGTCCCACGTTCATCAGCAGGTTCCCTCCACATGACACAGTCTCCACCAGGGTCTGAGACACACACACACAGTTCAGCTAATCATTCACAGGTTTCCTAGAGACACAATACCACTCTACCCGTCTCAGCTGTGTTCCTGTTAACGACAAACAAATTAAAAAATCAATTCCCTTTGAGCTTTTATACCTATCCTAAAACAATTCAGAATGTCAAGACAATATCCAAGGCAATGTACCATGCTGTTTTGTGGATGAAGGCCTCCCTCAAAGTAATTTAAGATATAAACTAAACTTTACAATATCTCACAGAAACCCATTACGGACTTCATGCCGAGTCATTTTTCCATAGATAAAACTGGTTGTCATGCAGAAAGATCTGGAAAAATGTTCAGGATTCATAACTCACTTGCACCAGTTGCTCAATCTTGAGGTAATCTTGGAGAGGGGCGTTTCGCCTGTAGCCCCAGGACTTGGTGTCTATAGTCATGCAGTTCTCCCACTTGTGTTTGAGTAAGTGGCCTGGCTGGTAGCGGTCAGCGCAGGTGTAGTAGCCGCCGTGCTTGCAGATGGAGCCGTAGCCCCAGCGGTCGTTGGTCACCACCGTCTCCTTAACTGGGCTGCGGAAGTAAAAAAAAAAATGAACAAACACTTTTGTCATATTTGGCCAATCAAATCAGGGCAGATTACGAATGGGGCCGGATTCCCTAACCGCTCAGCCACCTGACTCCCCCTCATTATTTAGTAGACACTTTTAGCCAAAGTTACATACAGGGTGATTTGAACCTGGGACATCTTGATGTGCAGTCACATGCTCCACCACTGAGGCATAGCCATCCCCCATGCATGTAGCAAATTCTGTTACCTTTCGTTGTACAGCCAGGCGAGGAACCCAGTGCTGTTCCAGTACTTATCAGGTGCGTCTCCATCCCCATCAGACCATAGCACCTCAGGCTTGTACTTAGTCACTATCTCATAGAGCTCAGGCAGGGTTTTGGAAGTGGGGAAGACGTTTGTGGAGAACACGTTAGCGGCATCCTGCTGCCACAGTGGGTTGAACCACTCAAACAAAGAGTGGTACAGCCCCAGGCGCAGGTCACTGTTGGCCCGGAGAGCAGCTGCCATGTCCCCCACCAAGTCCCGCTTGGGCCCAACGTCCATGGCATTCCAGTTCCAGGAGTACTTGGAGCCCCATAATGTGAAACCTTAAGAAATAGCACACACAGATAACACTTCATAAACTTCCTCCCTGCTAATTAGTATGACTATGACAATGCATGTTTCATGTCATTGTTCCAGTTAGGAGTGTCTTCTATAACAGAAAGGGATAGCTAATGTTACACACCTTCATGGTGTTTAGTGGTGAGGACAATGTATTTGGCCCCTGACGAGGCAAATATATCAGTCCACTCTTTGGGATCGAAGAATTCTGCGGTGAACTGGGGGGCAAAGTCTTGGTACTGGAAGTCTGGAGGATAATTATTCTTCATGAAGTCTACATAAGGCTTCAGTTTCTGTTTCTGTAAAAAATACCTTGAAATACACACAAAAAGTTAAACTAATAAAATAACATTCCCCCTCTTTCGTTTGTTAATTTGCAATAAAAACTAAAAAATACAACTTACCAGAACCACTCACTACCGAAGCTGGGTACCGAAAATACACCCCAGTGTATGAAGATGCCGAACTTCGCCTGGTCATACCATTCTGGTAAAGGTCGAGAGTCGATTGATTCCCAGGTAGGTTTGTAGTCGCATCTACACTGGCCGACCACCAACAGGAAGGCGACCGCAGCAAGATTAGAGAGCGCCATTGCTGCCGCGAGCAAAATCTAATCTAGTACAAGCACAAGTCACAAGTTTTTATATAGAGCTATATGACGACTGTTCTCACATGATCAGTCGCCTTGTGTATAATATTTAGGCTGCACCTTAGTCCAACAAACCAGGAAACGGAAGTCCGTCTGTCACAGGGACCGTCACAAATGCTGCGCACGGCCCACAGCGTAGGGTCCCCAGTGCAGTCTCCATGCAGGCGCTGTGCACTCATGTTGGCTGTATTAAACACAAATGCAGGGGTTCATCGACTGTCACTGTCATATCTCAGCAGGAGATTTTGACCAGGTAGGCTTACCGTGTACCGAGTATTGCGTAAGATTTAGTTAAGGAAACTGTAAGCCACGTTTTGATCAATAGCTCTCTTTTTTGTAAGGACATTGAGGAAGTGATTGATAATTCAAAAAGGGTAAGTAACACGCAGTTGTAACTTGTCTTAATTGTTATCGTGTGTATAGCGATGGCTCCTCAGGCTGATTATGTATTGCCTAATAAAGCTTTCGTCTCATTTCAGGCTGGGGTTTCTGCGCTGCTAGCCGTTGCAGAACATGCTGGCGAGTTTGAGAAGATCATTCAATTGTCAAAAAGGTAAACAACCTGTACAACCGTGTAACAAACTTAATTTGAACATTTGAATCTAAGACATTTCGGGTATTGCACGTGTCTTTGTCCTGTTATTTTCACAGGTTTCCTGGCTTTATTTTCCCGTGTTTGGGAGTCCACCCCGTACAAGGTTCCCCCCCAGCGCAACAGCGGGGGGCCACTCTGGAGGTAGGCCTACCTTCCTAAACTAAAACAACATACGAATGCCTAGCATAGTGGTCTCCTCATTATGTGCGTTACTTTAGATAAACGTCTGCTCAATTCATGTATCTTACATATTTATTGTACACTGGGGAGTGTCTGTATATTTTATCTCTGTGGGATTGCCCGTCAATATAGGACTTGGACGCTGCTCTGCCCCTAATAGAGAAATATAAACACCATCTCGTGGCTATTGGAGAGGTAGGCCAGTGTACCTTATGGAGGACCAGCTTATATTTGATGATAACATTAATTTAATCAAGGAGCTTTCATCAGTTTAAATCTATCCTTTCATCCTGACAGGTAGGCCTGGATTTTACCCCCAGGTATGCCAGTAGTGACACTGATAAAGATGCACAGAGACAGGTGCTTGTTCGTCAGGCAGAGATTGCCAAACAGCTTGACCTGCCTTTGTAAGTCATGCACAGCTTACTCACCAAATCACAAATTAGTATTGGTAGTGGAATGCAGGTAGAGTTGATACTGTGATGGATTTTCCTTACAGTAGTCATATTCTTAAAAAAAAAAAAAAACATATTAAAGGAAAGATGATAATAAAAGGAATCATCTGGGAAAAAAGGTTGCATTTAGAAAAGGTACCATGTGTTCTAAATGGAATCTTCCCACAGGGGGCTACTCCATTGTTACAAATTATTCTATACAACTTTTCATATTTCAGTTTATATACCTAGAAAGTATCACAGACAGATTCTCTTTTTCCATTGGATAGAAATGTTCATTCTAGATCTGCTGGCAGGCCCACCATACACCTCTTAAAGGAGCAAGGTAATGGATGACTGCACCTGAGGTATTTCTAAATGCTGTAGTATTTATGTCTCTGAAGAGATATCTAGTCCTGAAGCATACAAATGATGACGCTGTAATGATTGCCTCCATTGTTACTAGGTGTTGAGAAAGCTTTGCTCCATGCTTTTGATGGGAAGCCCTCTGTGGCGATGGAGGGTGTGAGAGCAGGTTACTACTTCTCCATCCCGCCATCCATCATAAGAAGTGAACAGGTAAGAAATTGTCTATAATAGTAATAATAATAAAAGCAATTTTTTGTCCAATAAAATAATAGAAGGACATATCATTGAATAAATGGGTGAATCCTGGTGACTGAATAAAACGTCTATTAACTGACTGACAGTGTTTTGGTTTGTGTTTTATCACAAGAAGCAGAAGCTTGTAAAACAGCTACCTCTGGAAAGCATATGTCTAGAAACAGATTCACCTGCCCTGGGTCCAGAAAAGCAGGTAGAGCCATTCAAACCTCCCTATTCTGTACCATGAGCTGGTAAATAACCCAGTCTGGGTGGAAAATCCAAAGATGTAAGATTACATTTTTTCATATTTCATACACAGGTCCGAAATGAGCCCAAAAATATTTCTGTTTGTGCCGAATACATCAGCAAGATCAAGGGAGTCCCTTTGGAGATGGTGTTGGAGGTGACGACCCAGAACGCCCTCCGGCTGTTCCCTAAGCTGAAACTTGTCGTCAGGGTCTGACCTGCCCAGTCTGGGAGGATCTTTACCCTTTCATTGGACTGTGTCTGTTCTGAAGGACTTCAGTTGCCACAGTCTGCTGCTGTGATTTATGTTTATTGTTAAACATTTTTTGTTTATTCTTTTATAGCAGACCACTGCAGTGGGATTATGGCCTCATAGGCCCCTGACTGCTGTGCAAAGTTGAATTTGAAGAATAAAATGAATTTAAAAAAATTATTAAAGTTAAATCATCTTTGCTTATAATATCCCTTTTAAGGCTAATGTATAATGTTAGTAGTTTGAACAATGTTATGCACAGAATATAAAGCACACATTTAATATCAGTTGATTGTATGCAAATGATATGTCATGTTATTGTATTTTGGCATACCACTATGCAAGTTATGAAAGCACGTCCTTTCCAGGTCCTTTTTTTTGTCTGGTCATTGGTTAGTTCGATGTTTTACTCTGAATGGTCAGGCTTGTCCACGATTACTGACCACTGATCAGCTATAGCTCCTTCTGGTTCAGATCAAGGGGGGCATGCCAGACAATTAAAGGTAGGTTGGAACCAGACCATAGACGTGGAGACTACCACAGCGCACGGGCGTCCGACTTGACTGGAGCAGCGTTCTAACCTCTATGGTTCAAACTAACAGCAAAAAAAAAACACCAATAGAAGGATTACTTAACGAAACGGCCGAGATACTGTGTTCTGATTGGTCCATTTACCCCTTCAGGTCGGTCTGGGGGAATTCAGTTGTCCTTTAGCGCCTCTCACCTGAGTACGACTGTTTGCAAGAAGCGATTGTGCATGTAGTTGAAAGTGAAGTCTGCGTTTGATAATAGGCTTACTTAGGCTACGTTGATTTGTAGGTTAAGACTTTGGAACTGATTTACCATAAATTATAGTAACTTTAAGAACTGTGCTTGTTCGCTCTCTTTTTGATTGGTGATAACTTAATATAGCCTATAGCCTATTATGTTCTGATGACAGTATGGACTTACCAGTTATGATGACCCATATTTACCAGTTATGGGTAAATATCAATGTTATTTTGAAAATGAATATCGTTTGAGGGTGTCTCTCAGTGAGAGGAAATAAATTACACTTTTTTATTCATACTAATCAATTACACCACTAGAACCAAACATTATGTGTTTTACATAGTATCTTTTAGTTGGTGCTTTCAGAATACATTTTTTATAGGGTTTTATCTGTATCTGCCTAGTCTATTTTATTAGTGTTAGTGGGAGCAGCCACTAGAACATAAGTGCGCTGTTGTCAACATGCTGCTGTTGCTGTTTGTCTGTGCAGGTTGGAGACAGAAAGCATGAGGGGAGGAGACACAGTGATAATGCGAAGCCTGACCTGGCTAAAGCACATGGCTGGTGACAGAGACCAGAGAGTGATCTACACGCAGCACTCTGCCACTGTTTACCTCCCGAGAGGGCTTCACCCAAGTGACCTCATCCCTGTCACTCATCCTGTTTGTTCGTTGTGAAGCGTTGCATTCCACTCAAGCACACCTAAGAGCACAGTACCGAACGCTCCCTGTTTCAATATGTCCTCTGTTATCAACACGCCTAGTTATGTTGCTGTTTTTCAGGGGCATGTCCAGCAGCAGCCGCAGGGTTTTCCCCAGCCCAGTGCTGCTCTAGGGTCTTCTTCACACAAGCTGATAACTGTGAGAAGGAGCGTCCCGGGGGTCAAGCACCTGTACGGGTCCTCGGGGGCCTGCACCGGGAGGCTGCTGTCGGAGCAGAGGGCCTGGGGCCTGGGGCTGGTCAAGTTTGGAGGTACAGCAAGCATACTACCAGTACTTGTCAACATCACCTGCTGTATACCAGGTCTAGTGAGGTGTGGCTTGAATACTCAACAGGTCAGACAACAAGATGGGGGGTTTGTTTGTCTCATTATTCTAGCCTAAGGTGTCGCAACATGAGAACTTTATTTAACTTAGGCTATTGTTTCAAAACAATGTGAAGCTTATCAGTCACCAGGTTTTAGCTAACCTTTGAATGCCTACAGTCTCCGGATCTCTCATTCTGATTAAGAAGTGGAATTGACATTGCCTAAATTGCTGTAGTGCTCTTTGTATTTTTCTGCTACCATCTGTATGAAGGTTGTTTAGAGTAACATGTTCATGTATATCATTCTTTTATTAGTGATGCTAATTTCATACTGCAGGTTTGGCAGTTGGTCTTGGCCTCGGGGCCATTGCTGTGGTGGCCAAAAAAAGTTTGAGGCCCGACCAGCTCAGTGGTAAGTTTGGAAGTTGACAAAACAAGGTGGTGATGTTTACTCGGTAGTACTGTTTGTTCTATGGTGACTGTCAAAGTGTCATGCTGTGGTCTTGTATTGTTTAGGTGACAAGAAGGCCATCACCCAAAATAAGCCTTCGGACAGCTGATCACAATAGCCGTCATGCTTCACTGCTACGGCCAGTTTAGCATGTCGGCGGCTATATGTGTTCTCAGTCCCCTTCTGCTCCTGCTGTTTGTATGATGACTTAACGTATACCCATCTGAATAAATAATAATTAGGCAACTGTACACGTGACTCTGAAGTGGCATATCTGTAACTGATGTTTTGTCTTTTCAGATGATGCTTTCATCAATCCTCAGTTGGCCAAAATCTTTGAGCGTGTCCGCCAGAGTGCTGACGTCATGCCTACCAAGCAGATGATGAAGTATCATTTAATAAATAAAAGTCCCCTCGAAAAATAGTGTCTGGTATTGGGGGTGGAGACACCAGGGGGAAGGGATAGTTGAGGTATGTGTGAGGACATTCAGTCATTGTACATCAAAATTAAATACGTGTGAAAAGATAGTTACCTCACATGAGGGGGGCCATGCTACTGTAAAGCACAACTTGGTTTTATTGCCCTCTTCCGAAAGCCATTAGTAATGATCTAGGTCCTAACTGGAGAGACAAGCTGGAGTATTTAGAGGAGAGACCGTTTGCTGCTGCCTCCTTTGGACAAGTGCACCTGGCCAAGGTGAAGGATGGTAGAGAGATGGCCTTTGAAGATCCAGGTGACGACAGGAAGTGTGGTTGGGTATGAGGAAACGAGTTCTGGTTAGTTCTGAACCATTCATGTTTGAAATTATTGTAACACTTATTATTCAGTATCGTGGAGAGGCAAGAGTATCAACAGTGATGTCAACAACTTGATGATCGTCCTGAGTTTGAACAACATGCTGCCTAAAGGTATGATTTAAATGATGCAGTATGGAGATTTGGAGAGAGAACAGTTTTTTGGCGAGTTCCCTATCAAATCCAGGGACATGAGCAATGTTATTCTCCCTATCCCAGGTTTCCTGAGCACTTGATCAAGGTCATCAGCAGAGAGTTGGCGCTAAAGTGTGATTACGTAAGAGAGGCCAAATGTGCCAAGAAATTCAAGTGAGTATAGGACAAACAGGTCATTTCGATGTCTTCCTGTCAGCTTAAGTGATAGCATACTTTTAGGGGCTTTGAGCTAGATTGCGCAAGTTAAAATATGTGAACTTGAAATATTTAGTCAGTACCGTTGTTCTATTTTGATTAGCCTGCCTCATTGTCTGCCTCCCAGAGCTTTTAAAGGACCACCCCTTCTTCTAGGTACCTGATGTGGTGGATGAACTGTGCAGCCAGCACGTCCTCATCACCGTCCTAGTGCCTGGCTTCCCCCTGGACCAAGCTAATGACCTCTCCCAGGAGCTAAGGAACAAGGTACGCACCCACGTCAACAGCCAGCTCACAAGTCATTAGTTGTCCAAGACATGCCATGACATGTTTCTAGATTTCATGTGCCAGAGGCTGAGGCACCAACAAGGTGACATCATCAACATGATGCCAAGATATGAAGTGGTACAATGTTATTGTTAGTTTAAAAAAAGAATCGCCACGTTTCTGTCCCTCTCTCTTCTCATTGTCATTGGCTTTGGTCTGTTCAGATCTGTGAGCATATTCTCATTCTGTGCTTGAGGGAGCTGTTTGAGTTCAGGTACATGCAGACAGATCCAAACTGGTCCAACTTCTTCTTTGATCCCCAAACTCACAGGGTATGTTTCCTTCAAACTGATTTTTAGGGTTTATTCTATCACACAATGCCTTCTCTCTGTATGAATGAGCCATGTTCTCCTGTCTTTCAGGTTGCGCTTTTAGATTTTGAGGCCACACATCAATCAGTCTTAATTAAAAACCATGAAATACCTCAATTGGCAAAGCAAAAATCGTTTAAACCTCAAAATTGTTTAAAACAAATTGCTCTTCATCACCACGTCATCAAGGCAGCAGCAAACCAAAACAGTTCTTCAGTGGTCAAGGGACATGAAGTTCCTCAAGGGCTACGAATCAAAGGTACGGAGCACCTCACCAACTTGATCAGATGCAGCAACAGCTAAAAAGGTCAATTCAATGTTGACTGTTGACTGTTGAATTGATCTGCAACCCCAGGCAATGGAGAACGCCCACGTGGATGCAGTGATGATTTGGCGGTAGGCCTTCTCATCCGAGGAACCGTTTGACTTTGAGGCCCAGAGCACAACAGACTGTATTCATAGTCTGATCACTATTATGCTGAGAGAGTGCCTGGCCCCACCTCCGGAGGAGGACCTCTGATGGACTCTGATGGTCTCTCCATCGCAAGAAGGGGCGGCTCGTTCCTCATTTGTTCGCGGCTGGGCGCCAAGGTTGCCTGTAAGGACATGTTCCAGGAGGCGTACACTAAGTACTGTAAGAATAGGCCGGACAGAGCGCCCAGCCAGCCCTCAGCTCTGATCTTAACCAGGACACAAATACATCAGGTGTATGGCCAGCTGAACTTCATGAGTGTGAATGTATTGAAATGTGCTGAGGTATCTTATTCATAAAGTCTCTATTAAAATGTACAATGCTTTAAAAAACACTCAAACCATTGAAACACAAATGCACTTTTCTTGTTCTGAAGTACATTTGACAACAGGAATGATTGTTACCTATTCAGTATTACCTAGGTATACCAATAACTATATTGTAATGAAAAAATTATTAATGCTTTGTCTTTTATTGTGTAGTGAAACGTCTGTTGAAGTTGACAAAATTCAATAAGAATATCACATTCTGAGTTCATGTTTTGCTGCATTTTATTTACTTATTGGAACCCACTCATGCCTATGTTGAAACAATAAATAGGGCACATTGTGTTTACTGTGCCATTGGTGTCGGTCTGCTGATTGAGTTAAGCAGGCTTTAAGTACATCATACCACAAAAAAATACTTGACCTTTCACCAGGCCTCGGAATCGACCTTGCCCGTCCATTATCTTGGGACAGTAAAAGCCAATATTGATTGAACCAGGAGCTTTCCCACACATCTCACACCTGTAACAAAGACTAATTTTACACACCCATTTTACACTACATGTAATAAATATATAAAATTCATAATATTTCTACATGTTACTATTAAATTCATATTTTCCATGACTCTTCAAAGACTTAATTTGGACAACATTGGAACCAGGGGAGTACTCTCTCCCCAGTCCGTTTCAGTCTGTGAGGTCCTGGCATCGTGAGCAGATGGCCATGTCCTCTGAAAACCTCTCGACCTGGATGGTGATGCTGGAGAAGCCAAACTCAGACTGCAGGAGTTTCGTTGCCGCCATGAGGACTACCTGTGGATTGGCATCCTCTTCTAGAAAACAAATAAATAAACAAACCATCCGTTTGGTTTTCAAATTTGTTCAAGATTGGTTTTGGTTGAAGACACAGATGATTTCAAATAACTATCACTGCATTTTTTTCATGGTTGGCAGATGATTCCTCTAATATCCTGTGATTCTTGTAATATCAGTATAACGTCAAAACAACCAATGTAATCCTAACTGGAATAATTTCTGAAAAAATGTATCCATACTTATATTCATCTACAGTATGCTAACACAGGTAAATATCCCAGTTACTAGGGTGTTTCTCATGTCTGTTATCTGTCCTGTATGCTCACACACAGACTATCTGATAGAGTCCTTGTAGCCTTAGAGAACTTCTCCTGCCATGGACAGCGGACAGGACAGGAGGAAACAGCAGAGTGCTGCTTAGTCAGTCCATGGAGTGGAACCCACCAACAGCCAGGTGGACTGACAGCAGAGAATGAGTGGTGGTGAGGGCCCACATGTGGAGGTTGTGTGTTGCCTTGACTCCTCCCAGGGACTGGAGCAGCTCTCTCACCATGTTGAAGTCCACACCTCTGGGGACCCCTGTCAAGTACAGTTGGCATGGCCAGGATCATTGAAGGTGATGACAGTTTAAGCCTCTAACAACCTTGAATTTGATTAGTAGGCAGTCAACAGGATCCGCAGCTCAAGCAGAATGATTGAACCAGACGTACCTTCCATGAGTATTCTACAGATGTCTTTCAAGATGGTGACGGTGGTTCCCAGAACGAAAAAGGAGAACAAGAAGGTGCAGACAGGATCAGCTATCTTAAACTCAGGCTGTCCAGGACAGGATAAGTAGGGAGAGGGTCAGTAAATACAGGTTAGAACAATAAAACTGTTTAAAAAAACAACATGGTCGTCATCAATCCATTGAACTATGTTCTACTATTTGTGGATTCAGGCTGCTGTCCAGTGTTTACTGGCCCTCTGCCTACCCAGAAGTGAATGGTGATGGCTGCCACAAGTACACCAACACTCTGCAGCAAGTCTCCCACCACATGGATGAAGGCCGCCCTCACACTGGTGTTGCCCTGGCCACCGTGAGGGCCATGTTGAGGAGCGAGCCCGTGGCTGTGAGCGTGGCCGTGCGAGGACGATTGGTGGAGGATCAGGGCCATCCTATGAAATAAATAAAGTCTTCATTTCTCCAGAGATGTATGGGAGAGCTTTTTAACCTGCAATCCCTTGATTGGCAACCACATACTTTACCACTGAGCTACATGCATCCCCTACTCCCCAACCTCCAACTTCACCATGTTGCTCCCACACAATCTTAAGAACAGTAGATGGAAGAGTGTACAACTTAGTCAGAATTTCAGTTCGCTCACAAAATGTTGACACCCACTGCACAGCCAGAGGTGATGAGCATAGCATAGCTGTTGATCTCGTAGTCGTCATTGAGGATTCTCTGTACAGCGATGAACACCAATACCCCAGTGACAGCCCAGATGGAGAACACTGACAGCAGGGCACCCAAGATCTCTGTTTCAAAAGACATGAACATGAAGGTGGTTGTTGTGGTATTGAAGCATACATCTGTATCCAAAACCTAGATTTTTTTGTATTCTACAAGGTGGACTTTTCATCTTATTAACAGCAGTAGAGACTCACCTGAGCGATGCCATCCAAAATTCATGGTTTTGGTGGCTGGTCTGGATGATAGCCACAAGGAGCAAAGGCTAACCATGATGCTGCCAAAGTCTGTGAGGAGATGTGCTGCATCTGTCATTATAGCCAGACTATGGGCTGCATACCCACCTGGACAGTACAGGATGAAATACAAACGTATCTGTTTTCACAACAGAAACAGACAACAACAACAAAAGAGACAATAATATGTCTTAAAAGATGACTGGATTCTGAAAAACTGACAGTCTTACCAATCACCTCTCCAACCATGAATATTAGGCTGACGGCACAAGCAATCATGAGCTTTTGTTTGGCCACCTGTTTTTCATTTCTTCTTGTCCATGGAATCCTGTCATTGCCGTGGCAGTGAGCGGTAGATTGCCAAGCATTGACAGTGCTTGGTGTATCTTCAATATCCTCTGTTGAACTTAGGGGGGAAAAGCAACTCGCAAGCATGAGAATACAAAAAATATTGGTAAAGCAAATCAGTGACATATTTTCAAAAAGGCATTGAATACTTAATATTGAAATGTAAACAACACCGAATTCTCCTTGAAGCCTTGAATTTTTTTATCAGATTTTTTTTTAAACATTGAAATATATATTAACATGTGAATTCGGTGTTGTTTGAAATTCAATATTAAGTATTCAATGCCGTTAAAAATACAAAACATTATGTCACTGATTTGCTTCCACAGTAAACCCCCATACCTTAGCAATGCCACTGAATACGTTTTGGATTCATCCTCGATGAGATTGTGCCTCTCGGAAGCCATCGGCTTAAAGGTCATGCTAGTTTTAATTAAATGAACCAATAGTCCAACACTGTTAGCAACAGGACAAACTTCTCTCAATTAAATGGAAGAAAAAAAAAAACGCTGAAACTGGTTTTAAGCGCCGCTTCGTTCTCTATGCTTATTGTCCTCACATGGAAAATTGTCACCTGGAAAGTTACGTGTGATAGGTCTCATGAGGACCATGTTTCAGAAATAGCCAATAACAGGACGGGTCATTCACTAATAGGCTCCCGGTCCGTCTGGGAACGCTTCTTCATATTTGCATGTCTGCTTACCTCTTGAAGCAGTATGAATCATCCCGTTTTAATGATATTACGGAATTGTATTTTACATACAGATACATAAAACATATATTTTACAGTACCAAGTGTAGAAAGAAAATAAGAAAATCATGAGAAAACAGCAGTGGACATTTCTCATCAAGTTTTTATAACAAGCTAAGTGCATAATTTACCAAAAAGTCAGTCATTGACAAGTGAGCTAGCCTGGATATACACAAGCTGCAAGCAGAAAATAATATTTATCTGGATATTGACACTATACATTTATTTGTAATTATTTCACATTTCTCCTTGTAAAACAATATTTTACTTGCGGTCAATTGCGATTTTTTACATCTCTAAAGTGGAAAAATAGCATCTTATGAACTTTAGTGCACACACATTTACAATTTATTCAAAAGGCATGGTTCACTTTCAATCCCAAACCCACTTATTCACAAGTGTGCTTTGATACTACTTTGATACACATTTCCATTCAATGCAAAAATAATCCCCTCTGCGTCAAATTAGTAGCAACATTAAAAGGATAACACAATCAGAAAGAATGAATCCTGTAAACAAATTCCCTTAAAAAATATTATAATAATACATTCACAACTAATTTCAACTTCATGTGATCTTTGGGACAGACATCATTGCAACTCCTGTCACGGTTAAAAAACACACAAACATGGGAAGAGATAGTAAAGCTACTGTGGCATGTTGAGGTCCTAGTCTGTGATGTCCATATGGGGCTGGATCACAATAGGCTCATTTTCACCTGCAGAGGGCAACAGAGAACAATATTCATGTGTCATGTTACACAAACAGGACAAACATACTGTATACATACCAATGTCTTAACTCCCTCCACAGCAACATTAAGGACATGTCAACCACAAGAGTCAGTGACTGTATTACCGTCAAAACCATTACTATTACAGCAACCACACACATCAAACACCCCCTGGGCCGCCCATTAGTAAGCAGTTAGAGCTAAAAGGAAATTGTCATGAGTGACAGCAATAGGCAACAAACAAACGAGTAAACCTTAATTAAATGAATTGGGGGTTAGTAAGCTGCATAATGAAGAGTATTTGAGGTCGTTTGTTGGTAACACATAAAAGGAAAGCAGTGGTCTGAGCTGTCTGAGCAGATTCTGGGTTTCACCTGACACAATGCCCTCATTAGGGCCTGGCTGAATGACTATCACAGTTTCAGCCGACACAGTGGCTTCACTAGGGCTCGGTTGAGCGACTATAACAGTGTCACCAGCTGAAACAAAAGAAAAGGTTCAGAACAATCTGAAAATACATGCAGGGGTTGTCCTATTACGCTCCTCCCTCCTTCCCACTACTTTTAAGTACGTTGTTTATGTTTTGCGAACATGGACAGATTTCACGTCTGTTGACTGTTTGTCACAACAATTCAATATGGCTTATGGCAGGGCATTCACCTAATCCCACCCACCACCATACTCCCACCCCACACTGACCTCGCTCCTGCTCAGCTCGTATCTGGGCCTCCAGCTCATCTGGATCTATGTTACCGAAGTCCTCCTCGTTGGGGTTGTCTCGCCCACAGCCGAAGCAGCAGAAGCAACAGCAGCAGCAGCAACAACAGCCGGTGAAGAAACAGCAGCAATACATCAGGGTCTGAAGATGGATGGATAGATCCAAAAATAGACAGATTGAAAGTTAAGATAGGTAGACAGACAGGCCAACTTGACTTGTCATTAATAGAAAGACTCAAATGAATGCCCATCAGTTGCTTACACAGTGTAAGACACTTAGTATTGTTGGCACATTCCTTACAATAAAAACATATTTTGTAGTCAAAGGTGTTTTGTCGCTTTCTATGGTTGATTGTGTGTACCTTGAACCAACATTTGGACATGAGGAAATAGTATTTGACACTCCCGTCTCCAAACTGTTCTGCAATGTTGAGGCCCATGGAGCCATACTCGTCATAGATCTTCCTCTTAGTGTCATCATTGAGGATAGTGTTGGCGTTGTTGATCTCCTTGAACTTCTCGGCAGCCTCTGGGTTATTGGGATTCTTATCAGGATGATATCTAAGTGCCAGTTTCCTGAAAGAGGCAGACAATTTATTTTTTAACCGGTGGACTTCACCCACCATTAACTACCCAGAAATAAACATGTGATCTGGCTGAGAAGCCTGCTGACAGGGCACCTGTACGCCTTTTTGATCTGCTCTGCTGTTGCGCCTTTTTCCAGCTCCATCAGCATGTATAAACTGACCCCTTCTGTGGACATCCTCCGATGGGGTATAACTCGTTCTGCCATGTTGTTTTTTATTTCTACCAAATTAAGAAAGATTAGAAATTGTAACAACCACTGTCATCGCATGACAACTATACCGACGTGATGGTGTTTCCATTTCAACTTTACAGGTTTAAGCTAAAATGTCATAACACGTAGCCCTTTTATAAGTCAAGACATTGACTGTATAAGGCTACAAATATAAATATACAGGCGTGCGTACACACACACACTCAAGAACTAAAGCCTATCAAGCGTACGTACCTTTGTTGTTTCTGTTGAAAGTGACAGATTGTAGCTGTTGAAATGCTCCAATAACACTACAACTTGATTTCGAAATGGATCAAAAAACTCCACTAGCATTTCCTACTCGGTTTACGAAGATTGGTTTAGTTCTTCAGAAGGGCATTATCTTAATTATGCAGCCTGCATTTGATTGCGTTAATCCTTAGCTAAAACGGAATGTCCTTGTTCCAAAATAAAAGACAAACTCAGAAACTACCTCTAAAACAAATGTTCTCTGTGAGTTCAGGAAGTGAAACATTTTTGTTTGTGACGGCCGATTCCGGCTTCTTGTCATTTTGTCCACTGGTTAGTCTAGCGTGGTTGTAGCCCAGTTTACGCACATAATCCCACCCCAAATTAAGTTTACTTCATAGACTATTTAAGCAATTTACCCTACGGTAGTCCTGCGATGTGACGTACTTATAGGCCTAATACTATAGCTGCAATACCTTACATTAGCTACATCAGAGTTAAAGGCTATTCAGTAAGCTATACCCTATTGTGTTTAAGCCTCGATTTTGTGAATTTAAAACATTTCGAATAAAGTTTTTCAACAACTTGTAATAATTGTATTTTTTCCTGAATTAATATACAAAATAATTACGCAATGTCATGTCTCCTTCGTGTGCACTGTAGCTACATGCACATTGTAGGATACGCGTATGCTGTTGTAAGGGGTTACATTTTTGGTCAAACAACCACAACTATTCCCCTACGTTTAAAGGAAGAGGGGTACATTGAACAGTGTACCAAACATGCTGGAAGTACAATTATTTGACTGATGGGTTAAATTAGAGTAATAGATGACTCGATATTTAATAACATTGCTAATTCATTAAATCACTTGCATGGCAAACATGTTACAAAGTGAACACTTAAAATCTTACCTACTCTACCATGATGATTATTATAAATCAGAGAAAGAGTAAGAAGGTGAAGTAAGAGGAGCCAGAGCTGAGGAAAAACCCACAGGAGATCAAGAATCTAGAGAACAATGCTTCACAATTCCCTTTATATCCAACCATTATCTGTAGAACAACATCAGATCACACCTTGACCCTTAATTATCAACATATGACTAGCAATGCAACAGTAAGCCCAGTAACAGTTGCACTGTTTTTTTTAGGTTAGATTGTAAATTATGACTACTCATATTTTATATTGTATTTTATTCCCATTAGTATTAGCTAGACCCCCCTTAGTATTAGCTAGACTTTGCTCCTTTTGTATAGTTAGTCCACATATTTAAGTTTCAATATTCCTATATGTTTAATGTATGGACCTCCCTGCCAAAATAAATTCATTGTTTGTGCAAACATTCATGGCGAATAAAATCCCTTCTGATTCTGATTCTGGTAAGTTACACAATGAGGTGTGAAACCCATCAAATAGGGACTCTGTCCATATTTTAGCATATGAGAGGGGGGGGAGGGGGGGGGGGTGACACCCAGCCTTACACTGTTTAAAGGGTAGGTTGAGGTTGAGGGACATTTGACACTCACTTTTTGAAAACGGCATATCTGTCCCCCCAACTTTTTATTCAGACATTTGTATTTAAACAGCCGCAATCTCAGTTATTAAACAAAGCTTCCCCCCCACACATTTTAAACAAACCTACACCTGGGGGATAGGAGTCCAATGTATTTTATATTGATAGAAGGGATACGCCCAGTTAAAAAACGACGACAGTCTTTCAACAGGTCCCGACACCATCCTCTCAAAATGAATCACAGGAACTAGAGACTCCAGTCGAGATAAATGGTTGAGACTGAAGGTGTGGGGATGACAAAACCTTGATGACAATCTTCCCCATGTTTCTATTGGCTTCCATGTGTCTGTGAGCGTCTGCAATCTGCTCCAGGTCAAAGGTGCTGTCAATGACCGGCCTCAGGGAGGAGGTCTGGTTAGAGAAGGAGGGCAACGCCCCTTCTGAGAAAGCCCTCACCAGATCTGCTTTGTACTGGGTTAGAGGTGACAAAACCAGATGGTTAACAGTGCTGTGACCAACATGAATAAATTAATGTGACCGTTCTCGCACACACCGTATTATATAGGCTAGTAACATCATACAACATTGTGAATCCATGTTCTAGTGCACTGCTTCACATGCACAGTCTTAAATGACTTCATACAAGTTTGTCAATCCATATTCTCAAACACACAGGCTTATATTATGTAACACCATAATTCAACATTCATTTTCTGCCGTTTCTTTCCCCTGTCTCCTTCACCTGCAGACTGCGTGAGCGGAGCAGGCTGCAGAGGAGCTGTCCTCGCCTGGACAGCAGCCTTCCCAGAAGCTCTCCCTCCACCGTCTTTCCACCCATGGCGCCAAACAGCACCCATCTTCCGTCCAGGGCCAGACAGTCCACATTCCTCTCCCAGCAGCTTCCCCCGACGCAGTCCAAAATAACGTCTACTCCCCTGCCTATTGTAAAATAAAATCCAATAAATGTGTTTATAAGTGTTTATGCTCCAATGGTCTGTGAATGTTCTCTCAGATGTTCACCTGAGAAGAAACAAAAGTTTAAAAAAGTGTCACGTCTGAGTGAGATGAAATGGGTATGTTTCTTATCAACGACTGACCTTTCGTGAAATCGCAGACTTTCTCTGCAAAGTTTTCTTTTCTGTAGTTGAAACCAGCTGCTGCCCCCAGCTCCTTTGCTATCTGCAATTTCTCCGGGCTTCCTGCCGTAACCACGGGGATGGCACCGGCCAATCGGACGAGCTGGATCGCCGCGGTTCCAACGCCACTGGCTCCGGCATGCACCAAAACCACCTCTCCCTCCTTCACCCGGGCTGTGCAATGACGCAAGACAGCTCAGACTCTCCTTCCAGGTGTAACAGGATCAAATCTAACTCAACACACTGTTGGTTGAGTCACAGCAGCTGATGTAACAACAGTACCACTCCATACCTACGAGGTGCAAGAGCTGGAAGGCAGTGAGCCAGGCCTCAGGGATCGCAGCGGCCTGGTAGAGAGAGAGGTGGGAGGGGACCGACATGAGCAGCTCTTCTGGCACAGAGACGTACTCTGCATATCCGCCTCCAGACAGGAGGGCCATGACTCGATCACCTGTCCTCCAGGAGCCCTTCACCCCGGCACCTGTGCTGGCCACAGTCCCAGCAACCTCCAGGCCCAGGATCTCACTTTCACCTAGAGGAGCTGGGTACAGTCCTCTCCTCTAAAGACAACGACAAAAAATAAATGTGTGCAGTGATGACGTCAATAATGACCTACTTATTACACAAATAATTCGTATTAAAAAAAAATCTTCATATTTTGTATCTCAGTATGAATAATTACCCAGACATTATACAATAGACATTAGCCCTAATCACACTACTGCAGTCAGGTTGGTTAAAAAAGTACTTGCAGGCTACCTGCAACAAGTCTGCCCGGTTCAGAGCAGTTGCGTGGATTTTGATAAGAACTTCTCCAGCTCTGGATTGAGGTTTAGTGACTTTCCTCAAAAGCAGACTTTCTGGACCCCCTGGTGCGTCAACACATACCGCCAGCATCATCTGAAGAGGTTGACATCAGTCAGATCATTTACGTTGTGGGAATGTAATGCATGTAGGCTACTATTTGATACTTGCTTCGTTTTGAGTCCTATTTCCGTAATTCTGTGCCATTGTGGAAACGCTGAGCCTTAAAACGGGAAAACATGCGTTGGCGAACAAAACAATTTTCATTAGACAATTTATCCCAACAATGTAGGCTAGATAGCATGGTAATACCGCATCTCTTGATAATAAACATTGCCTACTGTCCCATGATACGACTTTTCATATCAATGGGTATAGGCAACGGTCTTATTGGCTAACTCCAAACCTGAAGCTCGGTTGCACAAAAACATCGAGGACGATTTCGTAATGCTGGAAATAACACAATGTAGGCTATAATGGGGTTCACAAAAGTAGATATTTAAAAACTTACCAATTGAGAGTCGGTCACATATACTCATACAAAGAGGGAAAACACTGGATCTAACAGATTTCAGGTTTTTTTTCCCAGCACGTTAAAATGTTCTTACGAACAAATGTTTTAAAGGGATATTTCACCTTAAATTGCAGTACTGGCCGAAGGCTGCTTTACACTACTGTATGTGTTGATTGATATATTGACGTGAATATCTCTAGTGAATAATACAAATAGTGTCAACTACTTTTTAGATTTTAGAATAATTTAGATGATTGTCAGAATGGCCCATTTTATTGTTGTCAAGGGGGAAACAAATAACACTAGGATTAAAGGAGGGAACAACAAACACAAGCAATTACCAGACTATAAAGCAGTCCTTGAAACAGGACACCTTACAATGCACGTCTTACAAGTACATCAGCAACAACACGCATGAGAGTTTTCACACCTCTAAAGCAAAGTAGCTAGAAAGTCAGGTAAATGTGTTTGAGATTTGACAAACAGATTTAATAATATCTACAATAATTAATTGCTTTTCAAATGATACAATCTGGTTATATTCAAAACATAAAGTAGCCTGCAGTATAACTTACCTGCCTATTGGCCAATCAATGATTATTTTTGTTCAGCACCTAGATCCGTAATGTGGTGAAGAGGACAGCATTTTTGCTCATTTTCCTAGATGCAGCTGGAAACCATGGAGCCAAACTGTACCAAACTCAGATCCTTCTTCTCTATGGATGTGAGGTTGAAGAATTCAAAAGAGGATCTCTACCTTCAGCATGAGCTGAGCCTTCTGGGCATGAGGCACAGACACATTCTCAGAACACTTCATCAGGAGAGGGACTCCCTGGTGAGGGCACATAGAAAGCTGCTGCTTCTGAAAGTGTGTGAACCTAAAGCTACCATCAACAAAACCATGAGAGAAATATCAGAAACCAGGAATGGAAGGACGGATTCACAGGATGTTTACAACTCTGATCGACAAAGAATATATTCTAGTAAATCTCTATCCTATGACATAAGACCTCCACTGCCAAACTCGAGGAGAGCTCAGTCTGGACTCCCAATCCCTGTCAGAAACACCCTACGATCTGCAAAGCACCGGGAAGCTGATTTGTCTATCCTGCAGCTTAAGCAAATAGCTACGATTGACTGCATATCCAACAAGGAGCTGGTCTACCAACAACAATATATTAGAGAAGAGAAGGAGAGGCTAAAACAGTTACAGAAGGACACATTACAACAGAAGATACAGGTATTTCTGGAAACACTTGACAGGCCCAAGCACTGCTAAGCAAATGCAGAAAGAGGAACAATTCTTTCTGTCTCATTGACAGTTGACAAGTGCTTTTGCCTTTCACTAAAGAAATACGAGGTTCGTGATTTCATACACTGTTTAAATACTTGGGTTTCCTAGTGACCTGTGCTAAGCCAGTAGCACAATGCATCTGGTTGAAGAAGGAAATGTGTATCATGTTTCTGATACAGGTTTAACAGATTTATCCTTTATTATAACACAACCGTGTACAATATATTCATTAAGTTGTCTGATGTGGTCCTTGCCTTTACACATTGTGGCATGCAACACTTTTCTGACGTACTAAAGCAGAATTTCTGAAATAAACAAACTGTGTGTTTTTTTATATGTCAGATGGATTGTGATTAAAGGATCATTCCCATTTTTAGCATTGTCTGCAAGGCTGTGTGGACAGGGAACTCCAAGAGAAGGGCACGGTATTTCTCCAGTTGCAGAGAATCAGGCAGCACCTTGTCTAAACACACACAAACACACACTAGTAAGCAATACGTACAATTACCACATCATACACATACGAAATAGATTCACTTTAAATTGAGGTTGTTACATAATGCATTCCTATCTATATTGTGTGTGTGGCATCCAGACCTGAATCTTACCTTCAGCCTCTACACTGGCGTGTGTTGGCAGGCACCGTGTCAGGTCTCCATACTGCAGGGAACAGAGCAGAGCCTGAGGAGCATCTTCAGGCACTGTCAACATCAACACTAGTACAGTACACGGTGCGTTGCTCTCCATGACCTCAACAGACTTGTGGAACTTCTAAACAAGGGAAAAAAACATATTTAGTGTCCATTCAAACCTTTTACAATAAATCAAAAGTACATACTCTTGCTACTAATTGTTAACAGTAGTGGGCAGTGTGACTGAAATATGCTCTGTTCACGAATGAACAGATCAACATTGCAGGCCCACACAATTGCATAAATCAAATCAAGTTTTGTTTGTATAGCCCTTTTATAAAAGCAGTCACAGAGGGCTACACATATGCCCAAGGAACTGCACTTAAACTGACCTAAAACCTCAAGGAAGCAGGTTAAAGAGCACCTTTACAATGTTAAGCTGCTGCTTGCGGCCCACGTAGGCGTTGAGGTGCTGGCTGAGGGTGTCCAGGAAAGCCCTTACATCCGTCTGCAGGTGGCTCTGCTCGGACAGTCTCTCCAGGGGAATGAAGGGGGGAATGTTGTGACGGCAAATCTTCATGGACGCAGAGAGGTCCACATCCAGGTTGTACGTCTCAAGATAGACCCCCTCGTAGGACGTGGCTAGTGACACGCACACTCCTTTACCGTTGCGAGTCTGTGTGACATCGTAGCCACCTGCAAGGACAGCAAAGAGAATGTTTGAAGGTGTTGATGCTATATGAGGGGAGTATAGATCTGCTTGTAATGATCTGTTTCAATTTGAGCACAATATAGCACTTTCCTAGGCACAAAGTAAACTCTAAACCAGAAAAAGGAACACAGCTGAATCTGACTGGTTGCTAGTCTGTACCGATGAGGTGATGAGCTTGAAGCAGATCCTTAAGTTGAGAATGTCGAGCCATCAGCTGCAGAAGTTGAGTGTTTTCAGGGTCATCATCTATCGCTCCATCAAAGGGAGATACTTTGTCCATTCGATCTCTCATCTTAAGAGTCTGGAGCATATGTCAATAAAAAAGCAAAACATTTTGTCATGAGTACATCCAAAAAAAAAAGACTTTTGAGAGGTCTCATGAATTCCTCACCCTGTTTATTACTTCGATCTTTGTTTTCTGTCTGTCTCTCTGGTCATGCAGTGGCTCTGCCCCTTTATTATGTCTATGTTTGTTCGCCTGCATCTTCAACATATTCCAATGATTCAAACCTTCTGTTAATGCACAATGCGTGAATTACCATGTAATAAAACGATTTGGGTATTTAAATCATTGCATCACAAGCACATAAGCATATAACGAGCTAACGTCGTAATCTTAGCAAAAAAGCTAGCTGGCTTACTTTGTTAAGACGCCTTTGTCGTCTGCAACAAGATTGTTACTGTAGGCTACGTATTTGCCAAAGCCAAACAAAAGAGACGGAGCACTAGCAAACAAGACACTTTATAATCTGCCAACTAAAAAGTATTGCTCATTTCAATTTGGCGGTAAGACCACCAACCCGGAAGCTAAATCAAAACAAGCTAGTGCCATCTCTTCATCTTATTGGCTGAGACGGATTGCGATAGTGGGAGGCACCGTGAACCAAGTTAAATCGAGAAAATAGGCTACAAAATGATGCAGTTTACCTTTGGCGATCCCTTAGACACAGAAAGGTGAGATTTCCTCATTTTCAAATCACCAATTGCTCAGTTTGTGAAACAATGTAATATTTTTTATCATGCTTCTATTAAGTCTAATTTTAGGACACATGATGTAGTCATCCCAAAGCACGTATAAATAATGTGACACCGTTTAGAGGCATAGTTTTAATGTATTTCACCGTTTATTCCCCCCAAACGTGTTAGTGTGAATATCGAAATTCCAAACCTGTGGAACACTGGTTCAGGGTAGCCTATTCATCACTATTCAGGGTAAAGTTCACGACTGCATTGGCGGTGACCTCAGCATGCTACAAAAGGTTTATGTTGTAGTGATCATCAGTCTTCATATGAAATCTTCAATTTGCCAACTTTGACAGTTGTCATATTGCAGATTAATATAGCCTACACACATATTAGGCTAATCGTGCTTATAATTAATATTTTTTCGTGAAAGCATTGACACAATGGATAACGCAAACGAGTCGATTTGGTATGTGAAAATACCAAATGTGAAAGGTTCTTTGAGTCTGGCGCACGTTGGGTCTGGATGGGACTGGCACATACCCCACTAGGAACATTACTCGGAAAAAAGTATTAGAATGTTCACATTTACGTAAGTGGTAAGCTTTGTCAGATATAGCCTATTCTTAAATGCTTCACAAAAAGCTAAAATCCCTACTAAACCTATTTCCTAATATCATGGTCATCATGAATTGAAATCAACTAATGTGCTTATAACGGGGTTATCTCGACCCAAGGCTTAATAAGTCCTATTAGTCAAGGGGGGAATGATGTAGAGACTTCCCACCTCTGCTTAACTTGCTTGTCAACTTCCGTCCTCACCTAGTATGAACCCACAGGAACAACAACAGAGGTCAGAGGTAGCTACTTGTTTTGGGCGCCGACTACAACTACCCACGGTAAAGTAACTTCAATTCGTGTCTACGTTGGCGAAAAGCAGAAAACGTCCCCATTCCTTACGCAGAAGGCATCAATAGTCGAACAGTTTATGCCAATACACGTGGGTGCCTGTGTGCGAGATCGACATGCGCAGATTAAACTCATTGATGGAAATCCGACGTTCTAGTATTTGGAATGTGCTTGTTTAGCCCGAATAATCTGAAGAGAAAAAATCCCTGAAACATTTAAAATTGACATCTGACTATGTGTAATTCGAATATAACCACTGATTAAAATACGCAGAATAAGGGTTTTAACAGGTCTAATCCAGTAGTCATTTGCATGTCAACCCAGTTCAACTATTTCAATCTTACCCCATTATAGCCATAATGGACAAATTTACATTATAGCCATAATGGACAAATGTAAGGGTTGCAAACTCGGGAAGAGAAACTTGGTCTGAATGTCTTTTTCTCCTACAGATTGCAGTCAAGGTTAGGTCTGTCAATAGTCTGTCTAGACTCTACATGCAGTTTTAATCAGCATGTTTTCCCATATCTGTGTTGTTCAAGGCTTGATCTCCTCACTCATGGTTGTGGACAAGGACTCTCCTCGCACCGCTAAGCTGCTTCAACAGAAGGCTCCTCCACTCTGTGCAGACTTTACTCAGACTGAAGCTAAATGGATACCCTGGCACAGAAGCACTTCACTACGGTCGATTACGTCATATTTGCCCTCTTGCTGGCGGCCTCCATGGCGATAGGAGTGTACTATGCTCTGTCCGGGGGCCGCCAGCGGACGACGCAGGAGTTTCTGCTGGCTGACCGGAGCATGAGCTGCCTGCCTCTGTCCCTGTCTCTCATCGCATCCTTCCAGTCAGCCGTGGCCATCATAGGTGTGCCGGCAGAGATCTACACCCACGGCACGCAGTACTGGTTCATCGGCGTGGCCTACGTCCTGGGTCTCCTCATCCCAGCGCATGTCTTCGTTCCAGTGTTCTACAGGCTGCATCTGTCCAGCGCCTACCAGGTGTGCATACATCATAGACGTTGGACAGAAAGCAGCGGGTTATAGAGTAAGAAATAGAAAGTGTCTGTTTTCATTGAGTTGCTAAAGCTGATTCATTTTATAGATCAAAATATTTGGAAAAGTATTATTATTAGGGTTTCTCCGGTAGAAGGAAACCTATTGTTTTTGTTAGTATTCCTATTTGGCACAACCTTCAAAACCCTTCCTATGAACCATAGATCCAATTGACTTGACATTTGTTATAGATGTGTAGAATAAATGTCTTTATATAGGGTGACATGGAATAAGAAATGCAATACAAAATGGCTGAAAGGGGTGTATTTATGTAAATTGCCACATTGCTTCAAGATCTTTGTGTCAATAAATCAAATATTATATTTACTGATGGTTTTTCAAACCTATAAGGGTTCAAGATGACATCATTCTGAAGTACCATACTCAATTTCACCTTGATATGTCAAAATATGTTTGAATTACAGCTGTTTAAACTTCGGCCCAATCTAACAATGCTTGCCACAGGAGAAACAGCATACTTTTTTATACCGTAACTGACTATAGTTATTTCCAACACTGAGAATAGCTCAAGAGGCTAAGACAGTGCATTGCAATGAGCAAGGTCACAGGCACAGTCTTTTGGCCAGTCATAATTTTGATTATTTGTTCAGTTAATATAATCTTGTTGGTCACCCTGATTGTGCATGTTGTGTAGTTTAATGGGACCAGAGAGTCGTCAGCTGTAGTATCAAAAGCTATTCTCGCAAGCAGCTGAACATGAGCTCTGCCTAACCCTGTTACCCACATGATTATTGTGAATTGACTGAGATTCTGGAAAGATATCAACTCAAGAAGAGTTTCAATATCCTATAAAAAGCTAATACTCTGCTCTTTCTAGTCATAACATTTTAACAGTTGGTATGTATCAGAGAGGATAGAGAGACAGACTTGTAACGTTATGCTCATGAGTCCCCATTCAGCCTATTGTTATTGGCCAAACAAAGTCGTTTTGTTCTCTTGTTGTCCAACTCTCGATCTTCAAAAGTGTACATGTTTATAATATTTTGCCATTTTGTGGAGGAACCTGCATCGCTGCTTGCAGCTATATTTATGATTGTTTTCTTTTCAGTACCTTGAAATGCGCTTCTCCAAAGCGGTGCGCATATGTGGAACGGTCACCTTCATCTTTCAGATGGTGAGTTCTGTACCTGGCTCAAATACAAAGTTACGGTTGAGATAAACAGAAGGGTTGTAAATGTCGTCAAATTATCTTGATGTACACACCTGTGGATGAATAAAGTTATAGTATCTATCTAATCTATGTGTTCATCTCTCTGGCCTGGGTTGTATTAACAGGTTGTCTACATGGGTGTTTGTGTGTATACTCCTGCCTTTGCACTAAATGCTGGTAAGTCCATCAGACAGTAGTGGTATTGTCAGTCCTCACACATTATGGCAGCTGTGTACAGGTATGTTACTGTGTGTGTTTGATTCAACTCTGTCTCCTACTGTATCAGTTACCGGATTTGAGTTATGGGGAACAGTATTGGCTACCGGGCTGGTATGCTCACTCTACACAGCACTGGTAAGAAGATTGCAGACAGTTACATCATCAACACTGAGATCACTATAAAATACCTCCTAATCAACAACAGTTAATCCCAGAACATCTAACGCTGTGCTCCTGTGGACGCACGTCTGCTTTGTTTGCACCATCCGCTGCCAGGGCGGGCTGAAGGCAGTCATCTGGACAGACGTGTTCCAGACCGTGGTGATGTTCGCAGGACAGCTGGCGGTCATTGTGGTGGGCATCCAGAAGACAGGGGGACCGGCGGAGGTGTGGAGGAGAGCCTTGGAGGGGAACCGCATTGCCGGCTTGGAGTGAGTGTTCTGAGTGTACACAAGCGCACACACGCACGCTCATGATATTAGACAGGTGTTGGTATTTTGGTCCGCAAGTAGGTCATGGTCATTTTTCAATTTTTTGATATCACTCATTGATATTGACACTGGTACATAAATCTACATCTATGACACTGAACTGCCCTAACTGACCTCCCTTCTTTAATTCCTCTCTCATCTATAACATATCTTTTCAACTCTATACTTTTGATGGAAATCTTTTGTAAGTTTCAGTCCAAATAAGTTTTGTTTCCTGGCCGTGTTCAGCCTGAACCCTGACCCAACAGAGAGACACACCTTCTGGACTCTGGGGGTGGGCGGAGTGTTCCTGATGCTGTCCCTGTATGGGGTGAACCAGGCTCAGGTCCAGAGGTACCTCAGCTCTCGAACTGAGAGGGTCGCAGTCATGTAAGAATCTCCCATCATGCCTTTGTAATAATTGATGTCTGTGACTCAATTGTTATTGTTATTTAGAAATGATTTTGAATGTGCTTTGTGTAATCAATGAATTATGCTTTGCACAGTCAATTTGATCATTACTTTATTTCATCAGTCAATTAAAATAATCACTAATGTTTTATGTTATTACATGTAACTTGAATTTATGTTTACATAAATTGGTTCTATTCTGGGTCCTGTGTGTGTGTGTGTGTGTGTTTGGCAGGTCCTGCTACATGGTGTTCCCCTCCCTGCAGGTTGCTTTAGCGCTGAGCTGTGTGATGGGCCTGGTCATGTTTGCTCGATACTGTGGTGAGGACTTCTCCGACAGGATAGGCACCTCCTCTAAAGATGCGGTCAGTACATCATGAGAGGCTCTACTGTGAAGGGATGGGTGAGGGACAATGAAGATAAAGGACAAAAAGAAAGGCCGGTAACGGAAACTGTATAGTTATAGTAATCATCTTCAAAACCTTTGTTATCTGCTTAAACTCAAACCAGCCGATTGAAAGTATGTTCCCAAAACAAATGTGTACTCTACTTTCCTGGTGCAACTTGGCCCCCTACCCTGTATGTCTTCTCCCCTTCCATCAGTTCAGTCTCCCCCACACAGTCTGTGACGGAAAGTGGCTGAAGCTGCCACACCTGCTGTCAGCCTGGTGGGGGCAGCTGGGAATTAGAGTTTTGGGTGACCAAGTGACCCTTATGAGTTGTAGGTTCCTTCTGCCCCCACTAGATGGAGACATGGTGACTACTCCTTGTCCCCCTGTCCACAATGAGTGTCTGAAACCCACTGGGTGATACTAATGTGTGTTCAGTTGAGCCTGTGACCTCCTTGATCTGCAGGCAAATGCTCCACCACTGAGCTATAACCACCTGAGCTGACCCTGGTGCTGGTGTAACCTATATCTGGCAGCCATGGTGTCAATGCTGTGTCAACCCAGTGGAATGTTGTTGTCCTCAGATGGTGTTGTACTTTGTCATGGACATGCTCCAGGGTCTGCCTGGGTTGCCTGGACTCTTCGTGGCCTGTCTGTTCAGCGCTGCGCTCAGGTATGTTCTCCAACACTCTCCCCCTGTTGCCTGGCTAGGACTGGTCATTGTACAAGGTCATTAGTGTACTAAAGTTGCTGTCTGCCCAGAGAGAATTTGCACGGACTATAGGCACATCACTCAAGCCACTTATTTAACTTATTATTTGTTGGAATGTTAAAGGACTAAAGACGCACTTGTAAAATGTAAAATGGCACTCAAGAAAGATTTGTTGGTCCAGATGTTAGTTTATTTCCTCCAGGAACACTAGGACACTTATTGAGGGACTCGCTGCACTTGTTGGTTAGTTGTAACTAATTTAACTGGTTGTACTCGCTGTGAATTATATTATTGTTACTTGCTTCCTCCAGGTACACTCTAGCACTTTCGAGGATCATGTTGTTTAATTGAAATGTGTTGAACTACATGCTCTTCTGGTTCCACCCATTGGCACTTATTTGCTGTTCACAGTTAATGCTTCATGCTCTGGCTACCCGCAATGTTTTTGATCATTGACCGATGCACTTTTTGTAAAGCTCTGTCTTGTACGTCGCTTTGGATAAAAGCGTCTGCTAAATGACTAAATGACTGTTAGTGATGAGAATTCTTATTCCATAGCTCTATCTCTTCTGCCTTCAACTCCCTGGCAACTGTAACCATGGAGGACCTCATCAAGCCCCACTTCCCCTCCATGACTGAAGCCAGAGCCACGCTGCTCTCCAAGGCCCTGGGTCGGTTGCCTTGGAAACACTACTAAAACATGTCAGATGTCCAAAAGATTTGTTCAAATGACGATTGTTATAATTTTCTTCTCTCTTCAGCCTTGGTTTATGGGCTGGTGTGTCTAGCCATGGCCTATGTTACCCATTTGATGGGGGATTCAGTATTACAGGTGAACATGTGATTAAAAGAAGAACATTAAACTCATCACAGCAGATGTAAGTTCTGCTGTTGTCCATAACAGTGTATCTGTTTCACTTTCAGGTGGCTTTGAAAGTCTTTGGCATAGTAGGTGGCCCTCTTCTAGGCCTCTTCTGTCTGGGGATATTCTTCCCAGGGGCCAATTCTACTGTGAGTGCTGTCCTGTGTGTGAGTGCTGTCCTGTATGTGAGTGTTTTCCTGTGTGTGAGTGCTGTCCTGTATGTGAGTGCTGTCCTGTGTGTGAGTGCTGTCCTGTATGTGAGTGCTGTCCTGTGTGTGAGTGCTGTCCTGTATGTGAGTGCTGTCCTGTGTGTGAGTGCTGTCCTGTGTGTGAGTGCTGTCCTGTATGTGAGTGCTGTCCTGTGTGTCAGTGTGATCTTAAAGATCACTCATGGATAAATTTGTTGTGCAGTCAGACATTAAACACACAACACAGAACAATGACTCCTATGTTGGGTATAGGTAAAGTTCAATGGTATAGCATTTGACAGAAAATCAAGAGGTTGTAAGTTCCGATCACCCCTGCATGTTACTTTGGATAACTGTGTTTGTTAATGAATACATTATTATACATTAAAATGATGTTGTTCATTCATTAAACCAACAATAGAAAGACAATACTTCTGGTATTTCACCGCTTCCGTCTTCCAGGGTGCGCTCACAGGGCTGGGGGCGGGGCTGGTCATGGCCTTCTGGGTCGGCATCGGGAGCATCGTGACCCGGAGACCAGGTTCCCGAGCCCCGTCTAGCCACAACTGCTCTGTCTCTCTGCCACGGAACATCACAGCTGCAGTGGGACTCACGCTCCTCACCACCTCTGAAGGCTCCAGGTGGGACACACAGACCTCCACCAGCCAGGAGAAATAGTTTGTTGAAGCGTTGGCCCATTTGGCCTGTTGATTTTCCTTTGTTAAAGTCTCATCTCAAAACCTTATTTTTTGCTGAATATTTTGCTGCACTGTTGTAGTCTGGAAATCCAGCATTGCATTGCCAAAAACTGTTAATTTGGATATGAGAATTAACTTGAAATGTTTGATTTTTCTTCAGCCGACCAGTGGGGCTTCTCAGGTTCTATCAGCTGTCGTACATGTGGTACAGTGCCTTCAGCTGCTTCACTGTGATTCTCACTGGCTTGGCCGTCAGCTTCCTGACTGGTAGGTCATTCTAATCTTTCTGGGATAGACAGTTCAAAAACATGTTCCCAAGAGATACACATTTCAGTAGTCTTTATCCAGAAGTCATCATCTGTCTTTGTTGTGTTGGTGACTCTCAAGGTCCTATGAAAGAGGAGGAGGTGACCCCAGGAACCATCTACCCTCTGATGACCAACCTGCTATTCTTCCTGCCAGAGAAGCTGAGAGTGAAGATGTGTCGTCTCGCTCCCAAGGAGACCAGGGTAAGTAGAGGTGGCCTCCAAGAGAACGTTTAACAGACATGAGGTTTACAGATATTATAGCTGCCAAAACCAGTTCCTGTGCTTATACGTATGTGTGAGACAACAAATACAAATAACAGGCACAAAAAAAGGTTATCTAATGGACCTTGAGCAAACAACCCACTTGTGTGTTGTGTTCCTACAGGCGTCTTCTCCGCAGTGCCAACTTTCAACTCTCAAGGACAGCAACGGGCAGGCCCTCTGGAGGGAGGAGGGCTCGAAGCTGGGCGACACAGACAGTTTTTTACCCTGTCAAACACAGATCCTGGAGCACGAAACGGCATTGTGAAAAACACTGTAACCATGGCTGCATAGCTGCATACCCATAGTAAAGTACTCCTGGCTCTAATTGCACTACTACGTAAGAGCAGCTGCAGTACCCATAGTCAAAAGTATACGTTTGGGATTCTCGTGTGGTCGGTCACGAGTGATGAGGTGTAGCTGCCCTCGCCTTACCAAGCTGAGTAAGGTGTGAGATGAGAGATTATTTATAATAAAAACCATTACGGTTAGATTTTGATGTAAATGTTAACTGGAAATTCACGTTGCACTAACCCACAGCCTTTTACAAGACCAAAGATAAAGGATATGCTGTGGTGGTTTGGGATGAAAGAGTTTGGTATGAGAGCAAAGCTTGTTCTTGGATGTCATGTTTACCTTTGGTTTGGTTCCCGTAAGATTCCGCGGTAACTAAATAATTCGATCACAACCAAAAAAAACGTTTGACTTGTATTTAGCCTACTGTTATGAGCCATTAACATTCAAATTCTTCCATTAACTTACAATGAGGCATAGTATGGCTACATGATTGCTGATATTGCTCCTACTGTATACTGCTGATTACATATTGTCAGTCGCCTGTCAGTCACAGTGCGTGGTTGGCACTCTGCCTCGTAAAACTAAGAATAGGGAGGGGGGATGTAGAATTACATATATTATGTTGAATTCAAAAAACATGCTGATTTTACATACTGTTCTCCAGATCTGAGAAGGACTATCGCACTTGTGGTGTGGCTCAATGTTCTCAGTCCCACTTTGTAGTATCTACACAAACATCAATTCAGTCACAAGATCTACGTTTTATAAAAGGATGCTCATTTTTTAAACGATGCCCATTTGTACCGTACAAACAATAAAGAACATTTCACGGCATCCTAAATCTTCTTTATTTCCATTGAGAAAAAAAACAACTAATGACCGACATGCAGCCGACAGCTCTCCAGCTAGTCTGTCCAGCTAGTCTGCGTGCTTGCTGTGGCGGTGAGCTCAGTCGTCCAGCTGGAGGAGGAGTGCTGCGCCCCGGAGGATCCAGTGAGCGGCGGGCTCCCTGCTGGGCAGAGAGACGGCCGTGACAAAGTTTGAGGAGGTTCCGGAGGTGGAGAGAGAGCCGCCACGCTGGGAGGTGCGGTACAAGGGACACTCGTATAGCTGGGGTTCTTCTAGAGACTCTGGAGGCGCCACTGCCTTATCATCTAATATCTGAACACAGGACATCATGCTACAGGTACTGGATCTGATAAGATATGGTGATGCTACAGATACAACATGAGACACGACAAAATCTGACAAAATTCTTCAGATACCTGATGTATATCCTTTGAAATTTGAAATGCTTTGTGAATAACATTTTATAAAACATGATGCTACAGGTACTGCACCTGGTCATACATTACACTGCATGTGTCTGGTAATGCATGACACTACAGGTGTACAACTTGGATAAAACTGTCTGCTAAATTAATAAGTAGTGTTAAAACACAATGCTATAGGTAACTGATAAAACATGACCCAGTCTGGCTGTGAAACCCTATAAAACATTGCAGACAACAACAAAAAAAAGGTTTCCGTTTTGGAAGCAAGTCAAAAATGAGAAGGTCATCCGTTTACCCGGCAGGGCAGGACGTGTATCTCAGGCAGGGGACAGTGCTGGATGTTGGGCTGGAGCTCCTGGAGAGAGTGGGAGAGCGGGTCCCAGCCGGCCCCAGCCAGGTAAAGCCCGTACACCAGCACCCCCTCCCCCGGCGGGGCGGGGCCCTGGAACACAGCAGGGGGTTGACACGGTACGCTGGTACGAGCCACCCCAGCAGGTGACACGCGTCTGATCTGCTTGATTCTTCATTCAGACAAGGAGCGCCTCGGAGACACAGGTGTTTCTTCGAGTCAAATCCCACTCAATCGATCACACACATCATAGACGGTACATGATCACGTTTTCCTGGCCGTCACACAGCGGCTGATACTCCTATCATGGGTTACCTCAAAGAAGAGCTTGGTTTTGTCAGCCTCTTTGCTCCAGGCGCAGGGCGACGCGTCACTGGGCTGGACGCGGTAGGTGAGGGTCAAGGAGTCTACAGCCAGGTTCTTCTGACGGGAGCTGTCCTGCAGCACGGCCGTGAGGAAACCTACAGATCAGGACCCACGGGGTTAGGATCCCGTTGTGGAGAACCACGGATGAAATGAAACACTAAAAAGGATTGATATACCCAGATCCGGTCAGATCGACCATGGGAAATACCTTGGGGAAAGAAGAAGCCAGACAGCCAGTAGCTGCGAGGCTTCTTCTTGCGATGGCTGCTCTGCTGGTCAAGCTTGGCTGGGAGGCCGAGAGAGAAGACTCCAGTTCTGAGGCCTGGAGTCAACCCGCTGCAGAAACACAGAAATCTCCTGTGAGCGTTTACGAGGAGACTACGGTTCAGAACGTAAAATGTTTCTGTACAGCTAAGTGGAATAATCCATGACTGATGAAGTTTTACAGTAAAGTATGTTGTGTTTTCATAGGTGAGATGTTTTACACTAGGTCTGGCCCTAAGTTAACCAGCTAATTTCTAAACCAGGTGAGTGAGATTAAGGTTGTAGCATAAACAGTAATTATGGTATTGTAGCTCTCCAGGACCAGTGTTAAGCAGACCTTTCTGACACAGGCAAACAGTGTCCTACAGGTGGCGCAATTCTTCCAGAAGGATATCAGTTTTTGTTTTTTTACTGTCGAGTGCAGAGAGAGGTAAGGTAAGGTCCTGCAAAACATGTAGATATGTAGATGCAGATATGTTAACATCATGATCGTACTACCTGTCCATGAGGGTGGTTTTGATGTGGTCAGCCCAGAGTCTGAAGAAATACACCCTCTGCTCCAGGTCCAGAACCCAGGACCCCAGGGGTTGACAGGACTCGTAGGAACAGTGCTACCAAAACAAAGATGGTCAGACACAACAGTGTCCATTTAGGTTGACAACACCCTCATGGCTAAAGCTTTGTTTGTCAACAAAATATATTTTACTTTATCATCCATAATCCAACCAAAGTGGCCAACAGAGACAATTGTATTGTACAAACAGACATATGCATTTAAAATAATAAATTTTAAGGATTTGTAATACATATTCACATATAAAGTTTTAACACACACACTGACATATGAAACTGTAACACTCAAAAATTCAGATACATCTAAATCCAGCATATCATTGCCAATCAATCAGTTATGAGCATTTGACAATGAACTTGAAGTATGAAGGTGTTACACACATACTCACATAATATGAAGGCGCAACACATAATAGATAACATAAACACAAATATTCCCACACATGCAGGTGGGCCCACCTGCCAGGCGGAGGGCACTAGCATGGAGAGCAGAGCGTTGCAGACCTCCTCCAGACTGGGGCTCATCAGCAGCTCTCCCCTGAGGGCTGAGCACACAGACAGCAGGCAGGAGCGAGACACGCTCAGCAGACGGTTGAATCGGTCCAGCTCCTGGCGCAGGACCACCACCAGGGCTGACGAGGCCAAGGAGGACGAGGCCAAGGAGGATGAGGTTAGGGCGGACGAGGCCATGGAGGGGCGCTCCACACCTAGTGAAGCCGCGCACAGATGTACGCACACACACACAGGTCCACACACACACAGGTGCACACAGTCTTTTGTTGACTTCGTTTTTTCACTTTGATTGCTATGTGTGTCTCAGTGTAGCATATGCAGTGTTTCCCCTACCATTATATTACGGGGGGGCCCCGCCCCCCCAACGGCACCCCCCGCCCCCCCTGGAAGCTCAAGCTAAGTTTGTAAGAAAAAAATATATGTATATAGTGCCAGATATACATAAAATAAGTCATTTAAGGTTACCTTTCCTATAAAACAAGTGTATAGCTTGCTCTTTTATTAAATTAAACAATTTATTAAAAACTAAATGGCCATATGTTATTTATCTTATTTCCAAAACGGTATATCATTTCTGTCTCTACATGGTCGGGTGATCATGTCTCTCTGTCATGTCCCCCCCCCCCCCTCTCCCCTAAGGTCCTGTTCTAACCCGCCCCATCCAGACCAGGCTAACACAGTGTAGCATATGGGACCAGGTTAGCAGAGGGTTCCAGCACCTTCCGCTGCAGTGTTGACTCTGGCTATGATGTCCTTCAGGAGGAGGGTTCTCTCTGTCACATGGTCAGCCTCCACAGTCTCTGGAAGCTTCTTTAATATGTAGGAGGCCATCTGAAGGACATCTCCATCCTGGCTTTGTCCATCTCTGCCAACACACACACACACATTCATATGTACCCACCTGTAGATACCTTCATACACATGATAAATGTCAGTTTCTAAACGTGTATAAAATGTAAGTAGGTGTTGGTAAATAATGTTTTTACGGTGATGTGATGAGATTATGTCCACACCCCGACTATACCCAGGGGGTGTGAATTTACCAGTAGGGGGCGATGTGACCACAGGTGAGAGGGGAAAGGTTTGCCAGGGATTATTGTATTGTATTGCTTCTATATGTTTCTATATGTAGTGTTGTTCTATAACCTTAAATACCCAGGGCTCCTGGCAACACATCTGGATTTCCAACCCTAACCTTAAATACCCAGAGTACCTTGCAACACCTCGGTCCCACTGTCTCAGGCTTAAATACCCCGGGTTCCTTGGGGTTCCCACCTGGCCAGCGAGCTGCTGTCGCTGAGGTGCGGCTGCAGGGTGAGGATGTTGTGCAGCAGCAGCTGGCTCTGGCTGTGCAGGACAACAGCCTCAGCCTGGTTGGCCATGCCGAACGCCTGGGCCAGGTCCTGGTCGGGCAGGTGCTCTATGTAGGAGCGGCACTCAGCCCAGCTGGCCTCTCTGGGGAAGGCTCTGTACCCCTGCTCAGAAAGGAACACAGTGCTCTTTATTTATAAGAGACACTAAAGACAAGCTCATGATTGGTGCCTGTGGCTTAGTTGTATGATGAAACCTACGCCCCTGGAGTATTTAGATAAGTGAGTAATAATTGGAGTATTCAGTTGAGTAAGTAATAATTGGAGTATTTGGTGAGTAAATAATATTGGAGTACCTTGTGAGTTACTAATAATTGGGAGTATTTGGTGAGTAAAGTAAAAAGTTGAATAGCTCCTGCCGAGGTTTCTTAATTCCTTGTCTACTTTTAGGGTTCCAATTGGTTATAGGTGCTGATTTGTGGGCATCTGTGAAGCCCTCTCATTGCTTGTAAAAAGGTCTGTTTGTTTCAGACCTTTCAGACAGTGCTGTTGTGGAGGTGGGCGGAAGGCTGTACCGGGGCGGGGCAGAGCCCGTGTCCCTCCTGGAGCACGAGGGGGGAGTAGCAGTGCTGGAGGACGGCCATCAGGCAGCGGCGGTCCCAGGGGTCGGTTACACGGCCCCCGTAGGTCACCTCCCCTGTCAGGTAGCACAGCGCCGCCCATGGCAACGCACAGCCATCCACCCCACGCAAGAGGCGCTCCTGGTTCATGATGGACACCTGGGTGAAGCGCACAAACACACATGTATAAAGGGCTCAACATTAACTTTTTGAGGCACTTGTCCTTTGAACAAGTAAATTAATGTTTCACTTTTCCATGCACAAAAGTCACTTGTCCGGGTAAAGATTTATTATTTATGTATATATATTTTGTGTTAACGTTAGCCAGCAAGCGTCGGCAGCTGTGTTAAATATCAGCTAATATTCAACTTTTAAGTATACAACTTTTAAAGATTCCATGGTAAATCAGCCTGTCTGGTAGAAAGAGAAATTGTAAAAAAAAAAAAAAAAGTTTACACTAATAGTTAGTGGAAAAATCAATTTTTATGTCTACAAAATGATTTTAGATATAGTATAAGTTTAGCTAGTTTGCAAATACTGAGGATAGCCTACCGAAGTTGAGTTAGCCAATGTTGTAAGTGATCCTAGCTAATGTTAGTTTGCTTGCTGTATATATTATTTCACTGGGTCTTGCAGCGCTGCTTGATTTACTGAAATTATTATGAAATGTTATGTTTGCCATTTGCCTACTTTAGTAAGTTACAGGGGATCAGATGGCTGAGCGGTTAGGGAGTCGGAGTACATTTCTCTTCCACTTGTCCGAAAAAAAAAATCCACTTGTCCCGAACAAGCGGACAAGCCTTAATGTCAAGCCCTGATATATATATATAAATATACACACACGCACGCACACACACACACACACACACACACACACACACACACACACACACACACACTCACACACACACACACACACACACACACAAACATGCACCCACTGAATAGATCCAAATACCATCTCTCACTCCAGCACCACCTATCTCATCATGGTTAGTCTCAGCATGACAACCTTCCCCTCCTACCCAAGTATAGCTTAATGGTTAGAGCAATTAACTGCAGCAAGAGAAGTCACAAGTTCAAATCCCCCCCCCCCCCGTGCTCCAGCTGGCTTGGGATAAAAGCTAACTGAACCCATGGTTCTACCTCGAGGTCGGAGGAGGTGAAGGTGTAGGGGACGTTCCAGCCCAGGGGCCCGAACTTGGCCCTCTCTTGGACGATGGCATTGAAGAAGCACAGGCTGAAGAGCAGGCTCTTCCAGTGGGGGCTGCAGTCTGCCTGAGAAAAGGTCCTCTCGCTTGCCTCTCCGCTGGGGCTGAAGGTGTGGAGCAACTTCTCCTTCACACCCCGGGGAGGGTCCAAACCCACCTGCAGGGACACACAATCACACGCAGCCTTCGTCAAATGATGGAGTTTTAATAACAACTGATATGGCCAAGAAACTGTTAATAAACAAAATATATATATACACAAGAACAAAATAACATTCCTCTCTTAACTTCAAGCTCTCCCATGGGTAAGTGAATGTGGGATTGCCCTCTAGGGGTGGGGCGTGGTAATGTCTCACCTTGATGGCGCTCTGCAGGACAGAGGCAGGAAACCCTGGGTCAGGCTTGGAGGAGAGCCAGAGGCGGAAGTGGGGGTCCAGATCTAACCCTCTTCCTTTCAATCTGACCGCGCCCAAACACACACACACACTCAGTAACCCACAAAACGCTGTGGCTACAAGGTACACAGAATATATACTTTAACAACAGTGTCATACAACTACATTCTATCCAAACAACGAGGCACAATAAAATGTAAAGGACTCCATGTCACTCACAAGTTCACTATATTCTGCAGCCTGGGCATGAATGAGGCGGCCAGATGACAGTTCTGGAGGAAGACCCAGCGGCCCTTCAGGACTTGGGCCTGATAGATGAGCTCGTTGGCTCTTGGGCCTTGGCCCTGGCCCAGGGACACCATGTCCAGGTGCAGGCTGCTGCCGCGGAGCTCCTGGGCCAGCCGCACTAGCTGGGAGGCTGGGTCCACACCTGAGGAGGGGCGGAGAAGCCAGGGTAACCAAGCTGGCTGGGAGGAGATACGCTGGGACTGATGGTCCAGGAGGAGGGGAGGGTGGGTGGGAGGAGAGAGAGCGAGAGAGAAAGGGGTGTAAGTCAGAGAGTGAAAAAGGGTGGAGAGAGGGTGGGCGAAAAGGCAGAGAAACAGGGGGAGGGAGGCAGAGAGAGAAAGAAAGGGAGTGGAGGCAGAGAGAGAAAAAGGGGGAGAGAGAGCTACAGAGGAAGAGAAAGAGAGAGGATGAGAGCGAGAGAGACAGCGATGGCATGAGTGAAGAAGACAGGGAGGGAAACGAAAGGAGACAGAAAGACATGGAGTCCGACAGAATGAGAGAGAGAGAGAGAGAGAGAGAGAGAGAGAGAGTTATACATACCTAGGCCTACAAATGACAGCCTCTGGTAGCTTCCGCTTGGCAGTAAATGCACTTAAAGAAAAAGCTCGTGGAGCTTTCTATGCAATAAAACAAAAATTCTACAAAATAACCATCCCAATTAATATTTGGTGTAAAATATTCGACAGCATCATCAAGCCTATTGCTCTCTACGGAAGTGAGATATGGGGCCCACTCAGCCATCTAGACTTCAATAGTTGGGAAAAACACCCAATAGAGACTCTACATGCTGATTTCTGTCGAAATATATTAAATATCCAAAGAAAAACCCCCACAAATGCATGTCGTGCAGAATTAGGCCGATTCCCTTTAACATTAGAAATCCAGAAAAGATCATTAACATTTTACACCCATTTAAAATCCAGTCCTGAGGAAACCCTCCAATCTAAAGCCCTTGCAGTCCATGAAGGTAACCCTGAGAGTAGCCCCCTGTGCCAGCTGGTTATGAGACTAACAAACCTGTTACCACCTGGTACACCTTCTTCACTTTTACTAACACCAAACAGAATTAAACTAATCACAACAGAAAACAAAAACTCCTACGTAGAACACTGGGAGAATGAAACCAAGACACAAAACAAATTAGATTGCTATCGGGGTCTAAATAGAAAATATGAAATGGCTGAATATCTATATACTGTTAAGGACATAAAGCAGAGACAGCTGCTCACTAAATACAGAATGAGTGACCACACCCTTGCAATCGAAAAAGGAAGACATAAAAAAACATGGTTACCTAAAGAGTACAGAATCTGTGGACACTGTACATCAGGGGAAATTGAAACAGAAAAACATTTCCTACTTAAATGTTACAAATATAGAAGTATAAGAGATCAATATCTGGAAAAATGTAAGGAATTAATTGAAAACTACACAGAGCTTAATTTAAACGAGAAATTAAAGATATCTCTGGGCGAAGGGCCGACTGCAAGCCTTGCCGCTAGATATGTCTCTCAATGTCACAACCTGAGGGACAGTGAACCAACCCTGTACAACTGTTAAAACCTTTCTGTATATTAACAAGCATTTATGTGTTACTGTTACTCTTACTATGCTACTGTTATAGTATACTACCATATTATTATTGTTATAATGTAAATGCTATGATACATATATTACTGTAAAATGTCCTTTCAATATGGACTGCTTTGGCAATACTGCTCAACCCGAACTGTCATGCCAATAAAGCATTCTGAACTGAAAACTGAGAGAGAGAGAGAGAGAGAGAGAGAGAGAGAGAGAGAGAGAGAGAGAGAGAGAGAGAGAGAGAGAGAGAGAGGGACTTGGTCTTCCTACTCACCAGGGGACAGGATGAAGACTATGGGTGTGTTTGCACTGCAGTGATGGTACACCTCCCTCAGAGACACCTGCCCTCCCTCCAGGTACTTAGAGCCCATCTTCTCTGTGATGAACGTCCTCACTGACAAAGTCAGACACTCCGGTCGCAGGACCTTGATCTGAGAGGTAAATACAGGATCACAACTGGCTCGCTCTAGACAGATCATCTTCTTCTTGTGTGACATTAAGGCCTCTGAGTCTGCATAAAGACTGCCAAAGCATGTTACGATGGCTGTCGTTGTTTCTGACGTGTCATTTTATGTATTGTGTTGTGAAATGTGTCAACAGTTAACGTGTTAGATTGATTGATCAACACCGCCCCCCCCCCCACACACACACACACACACACCAGAATGATCCTCTGGAAGCCAGACAGGTTCTCCCAGGGGAAGACCCTAAAACACTTGGTCAGATAACTGTCCTTCTGCTTGGTGGAGGCTGGAAACAAGACAAGCACACCAGGGGACAACACACACTGAAGTGCATTAAACAGGGCACCAAAGGATTGTCACAACAGCCAAATGTCCAAAGCTTTTCTCTTAAAGAAGGTCATTATTTTTTAGCACTTGATATGCTATATATACACTGCACACAGGATCACAATGACTCTTATTGAGAGACTTGTTGCTCTTGTTGGTTTGTTGTAACTGTCTTAAAATGATTGTACTCGCCGTGAAATATATTCTTGTTGCTTGCTTTTTCCACAGGTACACTCTTGCACTTTTGAGGTTCTTGCTGTTTGATTGTAACTTGTCTAACTACATGCTCTTATTGTTCTTCCCTTTGGGACTTATTTGGTTTTCACAATGTATGCTTCATGTTTGGCTGCCCGCAATGTTTGGGGCTATCTTGTGGTTATGATCAGTGACCTATGCACTTTTGTAAAACTCTCTTTTGGAAGTCGCTTTGGATAAAAGCATCTGCTAAATGAATAAATGTAAATGTCATGTAAATGTACACACTCTACACTGTAGGTATGCACTTGTATGTATGTATACTGTATGTATGCACTTGTATGTATGTACACTGTATGTATGCACTTATTATTTATCCATTTAGTAAACCTTGTTTGTAGCGCCCTGAACTTGACAATGAAGTATTAACAGTAAGTGAACAGTATGAATATTGTGATTATTCCTAGAGAAGACCGACAGCTATATGGTTACTGGTGAGCTTCTTGGCTTTGCCCCACAACGTGTGCTCCAACCTTGGTCTGCGTCAGTGTCGCAGATGTAGGGCTCTCTCAGGAGCTCGTCCAGGTTTGCGGCCGACCTGAACAGAGCCCACTGATCGAGGTTGGTCTGGATGGACTTGTGCAGGTGGGCGAAGCAGGCCAGCTGGCCGGAGAGGTACTGGCACTGTGCCCACATGGAGTCAGTCAGCCACGGGTGTTCTGGACGCTCCACCCCCGGCTCACCTGGACAAGGACACATCAACACCAGGAATGGTCGTTACTGTGTCACATAGAGCGAGACAGAGACAGACAGAGAAAGACTGAGAAACAGAGACAGAGAGACAGACAGACAGAGAGAGAGAGAAAGAGAGAGAGAGTGAGAGACAGCCAGAGACAGACCATACTTAATTGATTCCTCAGGGGAAACTGCAATGTTACAGCAGGGTATCAACAACATTGATATCCTCAGCATTGTATGAACACCAATCTTTACACAAATTCTGCTCAGATGTGATTATTTTCCACCAAATGCTGATGTGAGACGTTGTGAAGCAAACGACTCTTGTAGGACATTTGGGTCAGTTGAATATACCAATGCCTACCTTCATCACGCTGGGCTCTCTTTGCATCCATTATGCTGGCCAACACAGCAGAGTGCAGGAATATTCTCCACTCTTCCGGATGTATTTCCTGTTTCCCTCCCTCCGGCGAGGTGAGGTGTTTGGTTTGCAGGATGTTACGACAGATGAGGAAGGAGAAGCAGAGCTGGTGGTCGGTGAACAGGGCCAGGGACACTTCCTGGAACGACCATGTTTCCGTACAATTCCATTACAGTATCCCTTTTATTCATTTAGCAGAAGCGTTTATCCTCAGCTATACCAGTAATTAATATAGAAAATACAGCAGAAAATCCAAGGGTCGTTACAAAGCAGACATGAAAAACAGCAGCAATGCAGTCAAGACAGCCGGAAATTTCTGTGACATGTTTACCTTGTAGATGGTCTCAGTGATGACATCCATGATGTGGAGGAGGTGGGAGCTGAAGCCCTCCAGGAGGGGCGCGTCCCTTTTCCTCAAGGACCGGGCGCTGTCTGGGCGCAGGGTGCCCGTCACAGGGTTGGAGACATCCAGAGAGGGACCTTCCTGGCCTCCTGTAGCCAGCTGGATTGCCTTCATGTACATCTCCTTGAACCAGTCCAGGGAGAACTGGTACATGCAGTTGATCTGGGGGAGGTGGGCCAGGACAAAGTAGAGGTCTGCTCCCCGGTTGGCTATGGGGAGGAACTTCCTGCGAACCTCGTCGATCTCCTTCTCCTGTTCTTTGGCCACGTCGAGCCGCATGGAGATCTCAAACGCCGTGACCCTGGAGTTCTGGAGGTTTTCTATGAGGTCCTGATCATCCAATATGTGTCCTGAAATCGATTGGTTGTTTTAGAGGGTCTTATTACGCTGTTTGTGGTCTCTTATCCATCCATTCTTCCACCAATCGATCCTTGCTACCTTCCACCATCCATCAATCCTCCCTTTGTCCACACCCACCACCTATCCCTCTCATTCATAACTCCTCCCCCCTCTTCCACCATCCTATCTCTCCATCAAATACATCTACCCATCCATCCACCCCTCCCTCCATCCACCCAAACACCTACCCCTCCCCTCCTCACCCCTGGTCCCCTGCAGCAGCAGCAGGGACCTGTTCTCCAGCTGGTGGAGGCTGGAGAGGTCGGCGGTGATGGTGTGGAGCAGGCAACCGTGCTCCTCCTCCAGCCGAGGCCGCAGCAGGGACACGGCGGAGGACAGCAGCTGCTCCTGCAGGCCCTCCCGCTCCACCCAGAAGCTGATGAGCCTGGTCACGATACACACGGCCGGCAGGAAGTGGGGGTTGGGCAGGCGGGTGACCAGGTACAGCCTTTGTTAAAAAAACAGAAACAGAAAGATAAGAGGAGACTGAAAAATGAAAACACACTGTACAGTACCAGTACTGTAATGTGTGTAAAAAAAAAACTAAGCAACGTCTGGAAGATTACCTATGACCTTGCAGCCACAGGTCAAGGTCATAGGTAAGCTCAAACTTGCCACTAACGGAAATTGAGTGTATTTACCTGAAGTTGGGATTATACTCGATTTCAGTGTCGCCGACTTTGATTAGTGACTGACCCTCCCGGATGATTATGTCCTTCATCAGGATTGGGTAAAGGCAGGGGTCTATGGTCTCCTGCACATCCTGAAAGTATCCAGAGTTTTGAAGATGTTCAGAAACCAATGTTTAAGCTCAGTAAACTGCTACTTAGAACCAGGGCTCAGAAGCTGTACTGTGACTACCTACTGAAGTATGTCAGACACTTACAGATGTTGTAAAGCAAATTCCATGATTTGCTTCTCAGTACATTATATACGTGTGATATTAGTTCCTGAAAGCATGTGCAAAGCGCAAAAACGTCGCACTGAAATGTGGAGTTAGACCGTTGAACATTTTCTCTCCCATTTTCAGCTCAGGTTTTGTATAGGCGGGGCAAAAACCCAACCTAGCTACGTCACAGCAACCTATCTATGTCAGATCACCGACGGTTGCATTCTGTTACTCAGCTGGTACGATGCAAAGAAAAAGTAAATAACACATAAAACACTCAGAGACTGCAGGTAGGTCTGTTCTGGTATCTGCAATTGATTTAGCTAGTGTTGCTGTTGTTGCTAAATTCAATCAATTCGAGGGGGCGGAGCTTCAGCTACTTCAGGCGACACGCCCCCACAGTCTCAAGCAGAAAAGACTGCTGATTTTCTCAGGATTTCAAAGCCTAATTTAACATACTTATCTGTGGTTTTTCCCATTTGAATTTGGATGGGTAGTTAACAACACATTCTTCTGTGGTGTGATGAACATAAAACTCATTTTCAATTCCACTTCTTCAGCATCTTTAAGTGTACATGTACTTAACTTAAGTCAATGAGTCAATGCCTGGATAATCCCTAGATTGATATGGAAACAGCTCTTCCTACAGCGGTACGTCGAGGCCGTACCTGAATGAGGACGGGGTCTCCCATCCGTATAGCCCTCTCCACCGTGCTCATCAGGTTGGCGTCAGAGGCCGTGACCCTCCTGAGCCGGGCTCCCTCCATGCTGCAGACCCAGCGCGTGGCCTGGCCCTGGGGGTCAATCAGGAGAGGCCACAGCCCTCCACTCTCCACCATCACCGCGTTCTCCGAGGAGTTGCGGTCCGGAGGCAGGCCTGTGTTCCGCCAGCGGCTGACCTGCCAGGGGGTCGGGGGGGCAAGAGGGGTTTGGGATGATCGGGAGGGAGAAGGATGGGTTACCAGGGCTTCCCGCAGCACTTTACTGTTCGGCGGCTGCCTTAGCAACACACGCCTGCCGTGTGTGTTTTTTTTTAAATTAGCTTTAATTGCCGTTTTTCCGCCAGTTTTCTCCCTTTCATTCCAACGGCAGTCTCCCTTCTCTAGAAAACTTCGTTTTTGGAGGAAACACCCCGCCCCTTGGTCCATCAGCAAATCTCACCTTACCACCTTGACTAACACATTTTCTGCGGGAAACCCTGTGGTTTGGATCAATTTCAAGCACAACAACATCTGAATTTGCAGGTGAGGGTGTGCATTGTGGGTAATAGACTGGATAAATGTGTATTTCTACGTCTGGGGGCAAACCTCAGGCGAAAACGTGCAAGAGAGCATACCTGGTTCTTGTCTGTCATGCTGGAGAGGAACGAGTATTGGGCTGAAACTGGGATCTCAACACTGTGGCAGATGTATAACCACTCCTTCACTACAGACTTGCGATAGTCCGCCATTAGCGGACCACAGTAAGTGATGAACGCAGCCGACATCATGACGTCACCGACAACGTTCTTCAGCTTGATGTTCAGCTCCGCCACAGCTGCCTCCCACCGATTCTGCACCAATTAAAAAAGGTTAAGAGGTGGGCGTGGGGGTTGAAACACAGTAACAAAAAATGGCATGTGCATTCCAAACACATCCAACTTGTCCAAAGGTCTAGCGTCTTCTCATAAATACAGCATGGTGCCTTCTTATAGATACGGTGCCCAGTGTTCATAGAAAACAGAGGAGATAAGACAAGACAGTGCTGAGTGCCTTTTCCTTGGACAAGGCTGATATGAGGGCGGCAGCTGTCAGCAGGCGGCTCGTGGTCAGCTCTTTGCGTCTCCCCAGTTCCTGCCGCTCTGACACACTTGCATTGAACCTGTCCTCCAGGGTCCTCTGGTGCTGCTCAATCTGAACACAAACGCAGTCTGCATCATGGAGGAGTGGGGCAAGGAACGAGGGAGGGTGGAAGGAGATTTGGGGGGGGGGGCAAGCAAGGGGTAGGGGGGTGGTGGGAGAGGTGGGTATGGAAGGGGGAGTGGCCTTGGGGAGGTGGGGGGGGGCAATTTGTAAAATGGTTAGTAAGCTTCATAAGCCTGGGTTGAAAACGAGTTTTACCTTCAAAAGTTTGCTTTTCTTGGTTGTCAGATGAGTCTGGGCAATCACCAACGCCTCCTGGGCCACTTCCACCTTCCTTTGTTTCGGTTTCATTATCTGGAGAAAAATAAATAATAATTGAGCAAGTGAATCATTAAAAGGCCAGAGAACACCAGACTGGAGGGGTGGGGTCTACCTGGGACACGTCATGGTAGCGTTCTAGAGCCAGGACCCAGAGGCACATGGAACGGCAGGCCACAGACACCCTCCCCACCTTCTGGGGAGTAAAGCCGGGGGTTTTGGAGTACCTCCTCAAGAGCACAAACACCTACAGAAAATAATTTTTAGAAAACAAGCCAGTGTGTTGTTTGACAACTGACATGTTGTCAAAAAACACCTTTAAAAATTCTCCAACTACAGCATGTAGCTACTTGACTACGCACCCTGTCAGGTATGCTGTCTTTATCGAGGCTGGCTAGTTTTTTGAGGAAGCCGGGGTCTCCTAGCAACTGTTTAGCTGTGGGCCAGCTTGGGGTCTCCTGCAGGAGGATGCACACAGCGTGCATGACTGTCAGCACCAAGTCTGGTGGATTTGTGTAGACTCTGTCTGAAAAGAATTCATAAATCACATACTGTACACAGAAAGTCTATCTGTCAGAGTTAGTCTTACTGGCACATGGTTTGCCCACGTCTACTAAAAAGATATTTGAACTGTGAGTGATATTTAACAGGCATAGGGCCACTTGCCTTATTTCTGAAATGTCACTTTTTTCCAAAGCATCTAAAGCCAAAACTGCTCTCTCTAGCAGTGGCAATCCTTTATTCAAATCAGCCCTGGCCGCCTACAGTTGAGCAAACAAGTTTTACATAACAACCAATACATTTCCATAAAATGTAACTCGACACATCACCTGATGATCATGCCACCAGAAGCTAAATGGAACAGTTGGTTTACCTCTGCATATTCATGCACAACCTGGGTTTCCTGAGTCATTATCTCCTCCTCCCTCTTCACGATGGCTCTGACCTGACTCACGGCCCTGGAATCTTCTTTCAGCTTCTCCATCAACGTTTCTACTTCCTGCAGGAAACACAGGCCCAGTTGCTATCTCAGTCTCTGCCTTGGCACTATCAAGCAGCAACATTTAAGCTTCATTTGATTTATGACCTTGGTCCCCCCTGTCATATCGTTTAACCTTGGTCATGGATTTTTCTGATGTCCGTAGTAAAAAAAACATGTCCATGTTATCAATAACCTTAATCCCCATGTTATTTCTCATTATTACACGGCTGTTATTAACGCTGAAGAAAGCTCCATTCACTTGAATGGGGCTTCCCAACGTTCTGCGGTCTGATATCTTCTGATAACAGACAGTTGCTATGAATAACAGACCGCTGTCAAGGAAAGTGGCCTTTCTGCTTCTGATTCATGTCTTTCGTAGCACTCCGCAAGTAGTCCGGTAACTTTTCAACCCCAGCGTACTCCGTTGCTTAGCGACGTCAGCTGATTTGAAGCCTAAAGAATGTTCAACGTCTATGAAGTTCAACGTCTTTGGCAAACTATTTCTCTGCTGATCAACACTACAAATGGTAACAAATACATTGTAAAAAGACACACTGTGTTAAGTAATTTTGTTGGTAAGTAGCCGTGTAATAAGCGGGATAATGTATAGAACGCCGGTCATTATCGGGAAAATAAGCCCCTTCAGAGCGAAGCTACACCCCTCCGCTACTCGTCGGGGTGCTGTTCGCCCTGTAGGGGCTTATTTTCCCGATAATGACCGGCGTTCTATACATTACCCCTTACTTGATAACCTTGATCCCCATGTTATTTCTAATTAATAACCTTGACCCCCATGTTATTTATCATTGATATACTGGAGCGCCATGTGCTATCAGAGCCTGCTGGATGGGTGACAGAATTCCTGTACCTTGGACTTCTCCTCTATCTGTGGGCCCAGCTCCACCAGCTCTTCTTGCATGAGCGTGACCAGGGATGTCATCTCCAGTAGTATGTCCAGTCCATTAGAGAAGCGAGCTCTTAACAGATGAAATCAAATGCACATTTCTAAATTCCATGCAAAAACACCCATCCATGTCAAATTCTACCCATCATAAAAATATAACAAAACATGATGTGAAAAACATAACCTACCTGATATTGTGGAGCTTTAATCTCTCTGACTGGTACATGTTTGTGAAGGTGACTATGTATGTGATAAACGTGCTAGGAACAATGTAGTATGGCCTTCTCGTCTCCCGCAGGAAGCCCACTGCCGTTTTGGTGGAAGTGTTGTGAATATCAACGCAGGCTCCCGCAATCTTCTCCTGGAGAACCTGAAATCAGATCAGAGTCAAGCCGTTCAAAAGTGGAGATTAATCATAGTCACTGTGGAATCGAATACAAAATATCTGTGTGAAATGTAAATTATATATCAGCATGTTGAATACACACACACACACACACTGTTCTCCACCTTGCCAAGGCTGTCAAAGTCGCTGGAGTCGATGCAGGAGCTGCTGGCCACCTGCAGCAAGGCCTCTGAGGACCAGTCGCTGTACCAGTCCATGTAGCAGCAGGTGAGCAGGGAGGGATGAGTCCAGCAATACTGCCTCAGACGCTGGCCTGCTGGACTCACAGCCACAGCTATGTGCAGCCTCTGGCGCACTTGCTGAAATATGCCCAAATACAAATCTCTGTGGTAAGAGGTAGCCCTATGGCTCAGTGGTAGACTACTGGTCAAGAGGTTGTAGGTTCAAATCTACTTGTGTGTTGCTTTGAATGAAAAAGTTGGTAACTGCATATTTGTATTATCTTTGGTTTCAAAGTTACAAACAAAAACAAACGATTTAATTTGTTGGCTAGCTACATGCAGCCAGTACCTTAAAGGGGTCATTGACTGATTTTATAGGGTATTTCACACTGTTCCTTAAGGTCTCAGAATAGGGTATCTAACATTGGTTCTAGGCGCCCTAATGCTACCCTGTAAAATAGCCCTGGAATAAAACGAGAGGTTTTCTCAGTTTTATGGTATGCTCATGAATATATAGATGAGCTGCGCGCTGATTAGTTGGTTTACAACGAGCGAAGCTGCGGTGCAAAAACGCAACATTGTATGTTGCCAAACATGCATTGTGAATTGTAAATTTACATGACAACACAGGTTATTTATTTTAATAAAACACAGAAAATTAAATAACGTTAGCCCCATTGCCAATAAACAAAATCATCACATATTCTACCTATGCTTGACACAGCATATGTTAGCATTGCTAATAACTGTTAGCGACAAACGCATACAGCTTGCGGTTGTGATGAGCATACGGTCGGAACAGCACCTCTTTTCAGCAACAGCGGCCTAGCAAATCCTGCTTTATATTGTCCAAGGTTTTCAAAACTGTCTTTGGCAAAATGGTTCAAGAAAATGAATAATTGAGTTTCAAACTTCATAGGGATCTTCTCATAGACAAACATCAGCCATGCCCATCAAGTGTTTGGTTCCTTGGGAAGACTATGAAAAGTGTCAGCATTCCCAATACAGCCTGGATTTTTTACACTGCATTTACGACTGCATTTACGACCAGACCATTTTCAATATCCTTGAAAAAAGACCAAACTTTCCTTTTGTAATTCCGTGGAAGTACACTGAGCAGCGCGCAGCAAATTTTGGGGCATGACAAAGGTACAGACCAGAGCCAAAAAAGTGGGGCCACCGTTGTGGCGTGACAACGCTTTTTGGTGTAGAGCTGTTTTGGCAGCCTTTTTGTCACACCTCTGGAGAGGTGATCTCAACAGTTGAAGAGGAAGGTGGACAGAGGAAGATTCTGAAATTATCATTAAAAGTTGTGTTCTTGTAAATATCGTTCTAAACAACTTTTAACGTCATGTTTGATATGCTTTTGTTTCTTAATTTATGTATTACATTTTAGTAATAATTTTAATACTGTAACATGTACATGTACAGGGTTTACAGAGTTTGTGCCTGCAGCAGACCAACATGTGTTTAACATATTACCTTGTCTTGCAAGGGCACCACTTGGTCTACTTCAGCCTTGATTAATGATCCAATTTGAATTTGTATGCGTCAGATAACTTTTCTGTCATATGGTCAGTCCCCATTTTGGTCAGGTTTGGGTGTATATAGGGAGAAGTTTTTACCAAACACATTGAGTTCTGTTTACGATACTGCTCCGGTGCGATAGGCGCCTAGTCTTCATTGTGAATACCTTTGTTAACCATTGCTCTGAAGATATGTTTTGTATTTGATGATATTTAATTATCATTGTATTAATTATCTTACTATTTAGATAATAAACTATTATTGTGCATTTTAAGTTACTTGTTCTCCTTGAAACGTATCTATCAAGCTACGGCGGTGAAAACTTCGATCTAGTTTGGTTGATGCGGCTAACTGATTATAAACATAGACTTTTGAAGTAGGTTTTAACTTAAGACCTCTGAGTCACTTACAGTGGATCTCCACGCTCGGAAGAAATTTACCGGAGCCTCTGAGTGATCGGTTTACATATCCTACTAGGTTGGTGGTTAAATCCATATTATAGTAGAGATTAATGACTGATTAGTGAACACGCATACTTTAGGGTCGGTGCTCTGATCAAGCAGACGATTTTTACCTATGCCAGTTTCATGTCATTAACTGTTTAGCGCTCAAGGTTACAGGTAACGCTCTTGTGCACATTTCTAAAGTTGGAGTCAGATATTAGCGAGTCAATTATCTCCCTGAGAATCTAACCAAAAGTGAATTGTGGTTCCCAAGCCAGGGACAAACACGAAGCGTCTCCGGCCTTACAATTCACTACCTACATTGGAAACCAACTGTTTTACAGCAGCAGTTTCAAATTGTGAGATTTGCATAGGAAAGAGAAGTGTCAATGGACATTGAGGTTCACTGTATGTTCATTCGTCCAATCGTTATTCAACTATGACATGGTAAATCTATTTTACGGTCAATGACCCGTTTAAAAAGTCCTAATGTCTGGTTTTGTCACTTCTGAGATTAAGCAATCACTTCAAGAGCTTAAAGGTTATGATAACCCAGGACCTAGACGTTCTACCTGGAATACACACCTGAATGAAATAAGAGTACACATCGTCTCTGTTTCCACGGACACAGCCGTCTGCTGAGGTCTTGAGGTCCTGGGAGAACGAGTCAATCTCGTCGTTGTCAAAGAGGCCAGGTACGTCCCCACACTTTAAAATGCAGTTCAGATCTTCCAGGACCGAATCCTTGGAGTGAAACAGAGACAGCAACATCCATGTTTTTATTTATCTATTTTATACATTGTCTTTTTATCATTATTGGCCTTGTTCTGTTATTTACTTACTTAATAATGTATTTTTTTCTTTTTTTTTTCCTATACTTATTATTCTATGTACCATTCCATCAACCTGCCCAGGGACTACAGGTGGAAAATAGCAATCTGCTAGAACCTGGCACAATGCATATTCTCTTGTTGTGCAACATTAATGTTTTATTGTGCGCTGTCCCTGTCTTGAAATAAATAAATAAATACAAAAATACAGAGAGAGATAGAGAGGGAAGGTAGAGATAGAAGGAAGGAGAGAGGCTCAATGAAGGAGGTGCTCAAGACGTGACGATACTTACGAATGATTTGCTGGCCCTGATCACAATGACTCTTATTGGGAGACTTGTTGCTCTTGTTGGTTAGTTGTAACTGATTTAAAATTCCTGTACTCGCTGTGAATTTTATTATTAGGATTCCTCCGTAAGGAGGAAACCTATTGTTATTGGTGGTTTTATTATTTGTAATTCTTGTACCATGGGAGTCAATGGCAGCCCCTAGACCCCATCGACAACTTTTTGTGAAATTTGGCACACTCATTAAGGACAGTTTCTTCTATACCTACACCAAGTTTCATGTCTCCCATTAGACCACTCTAGCGCCACCAATGGGTCAAAGTTGGACTTGTGTTTACACACGCAACTTTTGAACCGTATGACTCATTTTCAAAAATGAGGTACCATATGGTTCCCTGGATCAAGCCGAGTTCAACGCACACCATGGCGTTAATTTCCGGTTATATAGATTTCCCGCCATTTCCGGTTTTATCAAAAACCTTTGAAAGCCTACTCCTCCTACAATTTTTGTCATATCTTCTTCAAAATCACCAGAGATGATCTTCAGACCAAGCCTCACAAAATGTATCAAAGGAATTTTGATCCTCATAACCGTCTGTCCGGTACAGCCAATCAAATTCATCAGAAAAGCCGCCAAACAGGATGTGAAGTCATGTCTCAGCAAATCTTTGAGATATCAACACTAAACTTGGTAGATTGGAGGAAGACACTACAACATGTTACCATGTGCAAAGGCAAATTCATATCTCTAAAAATGATTGATATAAAGCAAATTGAACATATCGCTAACGCTAAAATAATGCTTTACACATCAGCCAGTCAAAAACTGATACTCTGATTCAATCACAAGTTCATATGAAGACTCTTGAGAATGTTCATAACACAAATCTGTGAAAAAGTTGACTGTAAGATGAAAGGTCGATTTTTGGTGAATATTTGAAACATGCTTGCTTGGCTAATTTCTAGGCAAATTTGCAATGAATGTCTCCCCTGCTCCTCCCCGCGCGTGCTCCAAAATCTCACACACACTCAGCCTACCCTTGACACACGCGCGGCCAAGACGCACACGCAACATTTCAGGAGAGTGTGGGCTGACCAAGCCCCCTCCCTTCACTTATTGGCTTGAAAAAAAGGCCCATGTGGCTCTTGATGGTATTGCATTTCCGATTTTGTATGCAATGGTAAAAAGGTCTCAAAATCCTGAAACATAGATAGTATAGGCAAAGAAACACTTTTACAAAAAGCCCATGTGGATCTTGTTGGTATTGCTTTTCCGATTTTGTATACAATGGTAAAAAGTTATAAAAATCCTGAAACATTGATAGTATAGACCAAGAGTAACTACCACACCACAAATGGCCCACTATTACCCATAGGTCTTCCCTTGACACACGCGCGGGCTTGGCAAGACGCACACGCAACATTTCAGGAGAGTGTGGGCTTACCAAGCCCCCACTCATTCCTTGGTCTTTTGCAAAGGCCTTGTGGATCTTGATGGTATTGCATTTCAGATTTTGTTTGCCATGGTAAAAAGTTCTCCAAATCCTGAAACATTGATAGTAAAGGCCAACAGTAACAACAACACTTTAACAAAAGCCCATATGGATCTTGTTGGTATTGCATTTCCGATTTTGTACGCAATGGTAAAAAGTTAAAAACATCCTGAACATTGATAGTATAGGCCAAGAGTAACTACCACACCACAAATGGCCCACCATTACCAATAGGTGTCGCTGCAGGCCACGCCCTAAAGCACAAAGCACTTCACTTCTTGTGAAGATTAAAGCACTTCACTTCTTGGCTTGAAATAAAGGCCCTTGTGGATCTTGATGTTATTGCATTTCAGATTTGGTATCCCATTGGACATTCTGCAGCATTGATTTTTCTATACAGTTACAATTTGTCAAGAATATACATTTTTCAATGGTTCGCAATGCTTTACACGTAAGCCAGTCAAACAAGTTCATATGAAGACTCTTGAGAATGTTTAGTACACAAATCTGAGAAAAAGTTGACTCTAAGATGAAAGGTCGATTTTTGGTGAATCTTTGAAACATGCATGCTCGGCTAATTTCTAGGAAAATTTACAATGAAATGTGTCCCCTGCTCCTCCCCGCGCATGCTCCAAATTCTCACACACTCATTCTTCCCTTGACACGCGCGGGCTTGGCAAGACACACACGCAACATATCAGGACTGTGTGGGCTGACCAAGCCCCCACTCATTCCTTGAATATCAGCATAGGCCCTTGAGGACCTTGGTGTCATTGCATTTCCTACTTTGTATGCAATAGTAAAAAGGTCTCCAAATCCTGACACATTGACAGTACAGGCCAAGAGTAACTACCACACTTTACCCAAAGCCCATGTGGATCCTGTTGGTATTGCATTTCCGATTTTATATGCAATGGTAAAACGTTTTTAAAATCCTGAAACATTAATAGTATAGGCCAAGAGTAACTACCACACCACAAATGGCCCACCATTACCCATAGGTGGCGCTACAGGCCACGCCTTAATGCATAAAGATACAAGGCTTTCTGGAATGGATAAGCTCACCAAGCCCCCTTCCTTCACTTACTGGCTTGAAATAAAGGTCCTTGTGGATCTTGATGGTATTGCATTTCAGATTTGGTATGCCATTGGTAATTCTGCAGCATACATTTTTCTATACAGTTACAATTTGTCAAGAATAAACATTTTTCAATGGTTCGCAGTGTTTGGAGGAATCCGCCATTACTGCTTGCAGTTATATTTGTTGCTTGCTTTTCTACAGGTACACTCTTGCACTTTTGAGGTTCATGTTGTTAAATTGTAACTTGTTTAACTACATGCTCTGATGGTTCTTCCCTTTGGCACTTTTTTTGGTTTTTCACAATGTATGCTTCATGTTTTGACTACCGCAATGTTTGGGGCAATCTCGTTGTTATGATCAGTGACTTATGCACTTTTGTAAATCTCTCTCTTGGAAGTCGCTTTGGATAAATGCGTCTGCTAAATGAATAAATGTAAATGTAAGAGAGAGAGCGCGAGAGAGAGAGTAGGCTTATAACTAAGATTCTTAAACATAAGGCCTTTTCGCTGTTACAGTTTCAACCCTGGAGAAACCCCTCAGACACACCTGGACCAAGTCTGCATCGGTGATGTAAAGCACTGTGTTTCTGCGGTGAACCCCGGCCTGCCTAAAAACCCTCCTCAGGTTGTCTCTGAAGTCAAATTGGCAGCAGTTCCATGGCACGGACAGCTTGTAGAGGTGGCAGTCTGACACCTGGCATGCCAGTGTCACACACTCCTCCTTCCCTGTGCCATCCAGGCCAATCTGAAGGGAGAATAGGTTCAAATAACTGATTATGGTTAAGGTAAAGGACAAGGAACTCGTGACACCGAAGCTAAGCTCAATCAAGCTCAGTCATGTATTTGTTTCATTTAGCAGACACTTTCATCCAATGAGACACGCAAAGGGGGACAAAAACCTGGGCCCTATTACTGCTCTACCACTGATACCCATCCTAGCTTCAGGGAGTAGGAGTGTGTTTGTTCCAGCCATGCACTGAGCCAGATGATGACCACAATTCAGGCCTGCTAATCAACACAGTACTCAGAGCAGAGTGTTCTGTGTGTTCAGGGCATGCTGGAGCAGAGTATCCTACTTCTACTTTCTGAACCAGGACTAAGTGGTGACTCAGTGCTCACCAGAGTGGGGAGTTGATGGCGGTGAGACAAGAAACCAATCCCCCCCCCCCAGAAAACGTGTTTGTTGATTTGATCTAATGATCTGAGATCTCACAGACATTCAGAGTGAACAGTTAGCAGAGTGTGGGTCTGTGGTGACTGGAGATAGTTACCAGCATTATGTGCGCTCCTGGTATCCTGAACACCCTGGCTGCTCTCATGATGTGCTCCACCGCCTCCGGAAAGAACACCATGGGGAACTAAACCACACAACCAGGAAGTGAGGACAGCAGGGTGAATGGTCATGCATGCAGTGTGAGCTTCCCAGGGGTCATGACCAACGATCGGGCGACTATCATTTACAATGCAAATCTATTTCTCGACTTTGCTACTCAATGCTCTGTTTTAAAATCAGTAGATTTACATATGTACCTGGGAGTTCTTTCTTCCATTTCTTAGATGGCACTCTTCTAGAAGCACCTGGATTTTCTTAAGGTCGGGCATTTGCTTGTATACCCGAGAGCATGCTGGGATATTGGGGTCCAGGAAGTCTCCAAACCTGATAGGCTCCCTCAAAAGATCCTCAGGCGAGCAGGAGACCTTGGCAGTGAGAACATGCCAGATTTGATTGGCTCCAGAGATGGTGGGAGGGCTATAAACACCATGGCAACCCCAGAGAGGAACAGAGGGTTGAGGCAAAGGAAACACGTGGTGTACCTTGAAATGAAACAGAAGCTCGTTGGACAGGATCTGGTGAAAGAGCTCTCTGTCCTGGTCGCACACCAGCCGGTCCTGGAACACCCTGGAGGCCTCGTGGGCAAACAGGTAGGCCATGGCCTCCTCAGAGATCAGCTCAGAGTCATCGGCTTGCATTAGGCCCTGAATCACCTACAGAGAACAGGAGAAGAAGAACAAGATGAAGAAGAAATAGAAAAAGAAGAAATGATTTTGGGTGCAGCGTTTATTTGAGGGCGGCGTTTGATGAGTAAGACAGATTTAGAGAATTGCAGCTGCAGTGCGGCCATGGACAAACAAAGAATAGAAAAGGAGGTCAAACACAAAGCCTAGTTTAAAATTTAACCGCGCGTGTCTACATTGTGTAGAAATCTGAAGCAGCATGCCGCAACATTCTTACACTTACAGCTTTCAAACACAAACCTGTGCAGAAAGCCCTAACCAGCAGCAACATATCAGTAGCACGAGAACTTGGGGTTGATGATAGGCGAATTCGCCAATGGTGAAGTCAGCTACCTCGCTGTATTGTAGGCTACATGTAATTGTCGCAATTACATTATTATAATGTATAATTAGTTTTCAACCAATGTCAAAATTTAGAATTATATAATTGCATTTTGTATTATTAAGTGACTTTATTTGGTAAGAGTAGGCCTACAGTGCCTTTATTTTGAAGGCTTATTGGAAAGCTTGTGTGCGTGAGTCGACAAGCTAACAGCAAGTGAAGCACGGACAATTTAATGCTCCAATAAAGGTTTACGGTTGTTATTGGATGTTGCTATCTAAGCAAACCTCTATTCCTTTGTGTACAGCATGCAGCCAACGACGTATGTTGTGTTGTGTCTGTATTTTACTTTGGTGAACGTAATTTACATGATGCCGCGCATGTCATTGTATGTTCATATTAAGCTAATTAAGCTAAGTGGTATTTATTTTCTCGTTATAATGCGGGTTTAGTAGGTTCACGATGGATTTGGATAAGAAACTTCAAACATAGAGCAAGAAAGCCACCCTCCAGGAATCCGCGATGGAGAAGAAACTTCAAACATGTAGCAAGAAAGACACCCTCCAGGAATCCGCAATTTTGCGATCGCACCAATTCACGCAAATTCAACAATTCCCTGCGAATTCAGCGCAACGTTGCAATTTTAACCAATCACCGCAATTTTCCCACAACTTTGACCAATCATCGTCGTCTCCCACAACTCTCTCCAGTAGCTAAATCCAGTGTTGCGCCTGAAAGCGTTCATTGAACTAAAGTTCATAAACTCGCAAGTTTGGTGAACGTCTTGTATTACTGCCTGATGAACGATACTGTGAACGCGTTCATTCTGGTGTCTGTGAACTCTTTCACTCTTTTTAATTTCCTTCAATAAGGTGCCAGATTTCTAGAAACTTCCAGTAGAAAAACACACCGTTAACAGTCCTGTATCCACGGTTGCCCAACCAGTCAATCGCTGCTCTTCTACTGTCTATGCCGAGCGCCAAAGTTGTGTAGTGGCCGAGGGCGGTATTGCAGAAAGATAAAGATTTCAATCTTTTTTGTAAAAAAAATAAAAAGGTAATTCCTCCCTTCAATGCGAAATCCTGGTTGGATAAGGATTACAAATTGTGAGCTGCCAATCAGCAGCATCGACCGTTGACAGCCAATTGCATGAAGGAATACTGGGTTAGAAGTGTCCTCTCACTCTCCCTTCTGCCTTACTTCCGTATTGAGTTCGAGTTGAACTGACTTTTTTGTATACTTGAATTTTGTTGATCCATAGGTATCTGTTTCATGTTGTGGATAAGTAAAGCCTATTTTGCTAAATTTTTGTAGTCCTTGTTATCTTCTGTTTGGCATGTTGGGGACCATTTCTCAATGGTTTTATTCTTTAATGAATGTTTGTTTATTAATTACTTATTTGTCAACCAATAACTCAATTAAAATTACAAAGAGGGAAATTTGCAACTTTTTATTGCAACTTTCACTTGCTCCCGCAATTTCTTCACAACAAACACCTAAAAAACTATCGCCTGCGAAATCCTGGGGGGACAGACTTGTGTCTGCCAGTGCTTCGAGGGAATTATAATACACTTGTGATTTACTGGAGTAATAAATACTATGTTTTAATTTAACCAATTAAATAACCGTTTTCAGATTTTTTTGGTGCAGTGTTAAATCGAGGAGGGCGTTTATTACAAAATATTCATTTTTGGTGCAGCGTTTATTTGAGGGTGGCAATAATTCGAGGATGGTGTTTAATCGAAGAAATACGGTACATTGCACACTTGCTTTCGTTTTCGAAGTGTGTTACACAACGTAATGCTGTATTGCCTATACTCGTGCATTGCTTGGTATCATTGTTCCCGTATCAAGTGCGCCATTTATTCCAGTGCGGTTTGTACTCAGATTTAAAAACACAAATCTCCCATTCCATTTTCTCATAATATTGCTGCTTATTTTCCGAAAAATACATACAATAAACAGTGCATGCTATGCAATCACATGCCAACCTACTGACATCAAACACCTATCAAACTGACAGGGATGAGGTATAACTCTACATAACCCAGTCCCACCTTGGCAACGTCTCTGAGGTTGAAGATGTAGTGATACTTGGCTGGGGTGGGCAACATGTGCTGGCACATCTCGCTGTACACAGCAATGGAGGCCGACACCAAAGACCCTCTGCAGTTACGCACCTCTTTGGAAAAGTCCCTCAGCCCAAAGTATTGGCCCAACTGAACCTGAAGGGAAACAGTATATGAAATCTGTCTCAAACCCCGGACCTACACCCCTCACTACCCTACATTCTAGGGCACTCCCAGACCGCCAGACAGACACAAACAATCCAAATCTAGCCAATACCCTGATGGTGGACAAGTGGTTTGATTCCAGGCCATGAGACAGTGCTGAGGAGGTCAATGCGAACAGCCTCACCTGAAAGATGTGCTGCATGCTGCTGGTGGATGGCTGGGGCAGTGCCAGCACGGAGAAGTGCCTGAGGAGACGAGGGCTGAGGTCCTGGCGCCCACATCCTGGAGGGCCACACGCGGCGCACAGAGTCACGTTTTGGATGCCCTACTCAGAGAGAGAGGGAGAAGGAGAGAGGGGGGTGAGTGAAAAAGTGAGGGGTTGGGGGGAGAGAGAAGCAAGAGGGGGGCAGGGAAAAAGGGGGAGAGAGAGGGAGTATGGAGGATGGGGAGAGAGAGGGAGTAGGGAGGAAGGGGAGGAGAGTGGGAGAGAGAGGAGGAAGTGGAAGAGGGTAGGGTGGGGCGGGGTGGGAGGGGAAAAGAGAGAAGAGGTGGGGCGGGGGAAGAGAGAGAGCAGGAAAAGAGAAGGAGGGGGCGAGGGAGAGAGTGGGGAGGGAGAGAGACATATGTCAACATTGAAGTCGGCTGTGGAAACTGTATCTTCAAAGTGATGAGTAAAGTACCTTCCAGGTTAAGGTCTTTGTGTCATACAGTCCTTGGAGCTCAATGAATTGTCGAATTAATTCCATAGAAGGTTGGGCATCGTAGCTGTCTAGCATAGGCATATTCAGGTCATCAACAAAGAGCAAAACTTTATTCTTCCCTTTCTTGACAAGGTTCTGTAGCAGGTGAGCTTGTAAACCGGTGGTGCTGGTCCGAGCAGTACACTGAACACTTCTTGTCAAGATCCTGGAGGACTCTGGGTGCTGGCTTGGATTTTTAATTTTACTCAAAACTCCCAACAAGAAGTCTAAAAAAATACAAATAAAGAAAATATGAAAAAAAATATCAATGTGACTGACCTTTTTTACTCGTTAGGAGGGTGACAGATGCTCATCTTCTTCTGAATCTTACTTTGTGAGTCGCTAGTGACGGATTTCTCAACATCTCCACCATAACCAGCTGTCAGCAAGGATACATCTTCCAAAAGGCTGTGGGACAAAAAATTAAACATACTAATCTCTCTTCATGAAACATGTCAAGGCATGTTACACAGTAATAATAATATATACCATTTACATATTATCATATAAGATGATAATCCTCTAACAGTGTACCTAGCTGACTTGGCTTGGTTGTGTAGAAATACTTTTCCAAGAATGGTCCCACGCTTGGACATGTCTCTGCCATCCTTTTGTAATTGTTTGAGAACACTTTGGATAATCATTGTTTTTCCAACACCAGAATCCCCTGAGAGCAAATTATGTGTTTTCAATCAATTCAAAACCCACAAAACAATCGCCCAACATATATTTTTCCATATGAGAAAGTCACCTGTAAGAAGAACTGGTTGTTTGTTGAGCAAAAGTAAGCTCATTATAAAAGAGTAGCGTACAGTGTCAAGACTGCATATCAGTTCAGATTGTTGACAGTTGGCCTCTGTGACTTTGGACTTTCCAGTCCCTCTGCTTATTGCTGTTTCAGAACCGGAAGACATGTTTAGTCCTGGGGAAGCAAGCACCATCTTTCATTAAGATAGTATTTGACTGATGGACAGAGGAAACAGACAGTCAGAACAGGTAGATAGATCTTGGTTCTCTGTAACCTTACAACAGTAAAGCAGGTTGCAGGTGGAAAAGTTAGGGTTGGGGACAACAGACCTTTGCGAATCAGACTCTCATTGGAGGGAACCAGGTCATCCCAGGGGACAAAAGCCCCCGTCTGCAGATCCACAAAGAAGCTGAAGATTCCCCGATTCCCGGCCGGAAGAGTCACACCTGTGAAAAGATGGAGGGGGTAAAAAAGCAGAGATAATATAGATAACCAAGAGAGATGGTAAAGATAAACAAAAAGACATAACGAAGATAACAATTGGAGATAATAAATAAAACAATTAGAAAAAATAAAGGTAACCCAAAGAGAGATACAAAACATATGATAGAGATAATCAGGGAGACAATAAAGATAACACGTAAAGATATTATCCCTTACCCATAAATAATACAGACAATCAAGAGAAATAACAGATAACAAGTCGATATATACCACAGAGAGATATAAACATAAAAAATACAAAATATATAAAAAACACAAGAGATAATAAAAGCTATTATAAAGAGAGAATCTTTTCCAGTATTTGATACCTATACGATCTACTTACTACAAGGTGTAGCTCCCTCAAATAACTGCTGGATCAGGGTTTTAAAGGCCTTTCCAACCTTTAAAATAGGAGTGCTTTTGTCTTTAAATGTTACTGAGGAATCATCTAAGTCATCGATGTGGTTCAGAACTCCTCCAACTGCCCAGACATAGGCAAAGACAAACAGCTTCCCAAGAAGCACTGTCAGCTTTTCAGGGTATTTCTCTAGAAACCACTTTTCTTTCCTGTGGACCATAGGAGATACAGCAGAGTTCACATATGACACCCCTGCACTATTGTAAATTGCTTGAGATAAAAGCTTCTGGTAAATCACTCTTTCTCAATCCTGGTCCTCGGGACCCCCTACACTACCCTCTTCCAACACACTTGATTCGAATGAATGGTTCATTATCAAGCTTAGTAGAACCCATTTGAATCTAAAGCATGCAGGGCATGGGGTCGTGAGCAGTGCTAAATGATTACATGTGAACGTAGAAATGTTATGTGAACTAGAAATGTCAGGCAGAAAATTTACCTCCATGTTCTCAAATCATCAACGCTTTCTGAAGAGAAGTCATTTTGGTTCTCTGAACTCTTCCCAATTTCTTCTTCAGACTCAGAATCAAGGGTTTGCCCAGAAAAACCTACAAAATGTACAGATACTGTAGTTGTTTAGTTGTGTTCATGGATATGGATAGGGAAACAAAACCCAAAACTCATAGAAGTCACTAGGTAACCATAGCACACATGCCTAGTCCTTATGTATGTATAATGCTTTTGGAGTTTTCTCCTACCAAGTCCTCCATTAGTCTGCATAAAGTTGATGAAACCTCCCAGAATGCTACACAGGGTCATAACTATAGAGATCTCAGGGAGGGAGAGACTGAGCTGTTTGTGGTGCTTCTTGATGAAGAGCAGGCCCTGCGTCACGCTGTGGTTGAAGAGCCTCAGGAGGTAGGCCCTTGCCTCCCTGCTGACCTGCCTGGGCAGCTGGGACAGCCAGCGATTGACGTACGGCTTCCAACCCAGATCCACGGGGTCCTTGACAACAGACAAGCCATTCATAAAGCCTTTAGAATCTCTCTCAGAAATGAGTGGTGATTGTTTCCATCACACTGAGTGCACACAAAGGTTTGGGTTCCATTCTACATACATTTTCATGTACATTATTAGGGTTCCTCCGGTAGGGGGAATTGTTTTTGTTCGTATTCTTCTTATTATTTTTCCCTCTTCTCCATGAAATGGCTGAATATCTCAAAAAGTCCTAGACCCGATTTTTTCAAATTTGGCCCAATATAACTACAGGTCACTCACAACACTGACCACTAATGGTCCACATAAAAAAACAAAAGCTGTTGACTGATTAGTATTGCCACGAATATGTAGACGATATTAAGCCCAAAGTGAAAATCTGAACATTTAGGGGCTCGGGGCAAGAGAAGCCAGAGGCTTCTTCCATAGAAAAACTACAAGTCCCTGATATCCAGGACTACAATGCCCAGATATCATGGGACAGATTTACGACCCTACACCCAGGAATCTGGTGCAGCTGGTCTTCAAGGCCAGAGCAGGCCTGATTTTTATAAAACTGTTATCTGAAGCCCCTAGAGTGAGAGACCAATGGTGTGAGAAATGCATTATGCATCTTTGACCAACTATAACGTACCAATGGCAAAATATCACAAAATAATAGAGAGTAAATATATAAGTGAAATGTCCGGAGAAAAATTCCAGTCACGCATAACGCTTAGCCTATTATGTGAAATAAAAAGAAAAAAATACATTGGACGAAATTAAACACATTAGGTAGGCTATCCTTGATAAAAGCGAAAGACACACATGGATAAATATTGCATATTAACTTGGAACCGGAATCCTATAGGATACGGTGCGCCACCACACAAATGCTAAAAAAAAGCTGATTACGCTACATGGCTACTGGTAACAAATGTATAATTTAAAAAAATATATAGAAAAAGTTATTTTTATTAAAAATCGTGTGCCCCAAGAATTGAATTGAATCGAATCACGAGGTACCAAAAGGTTCCCCCCTGAGTTCCAAACTTTGTGAGCATTTGTTTTAGTTATTTATATCATTGATATGTTTACTTGTCCCACAATCAAAATTCCCAGATACATAACAGACACTAATGAGGACAATTTCTGGTGTGTGTTCCAGTATCCCATTACCATGTAGACCATGGCACAGCGGCTGATCGTGGCAGGGCTTGCTTGGCAGAGGGTGTCCACTTCGAAGAGGAATCGGATTCCTGCGGGCAAACAGATTCTCTCCCCATTCACCAGACACAAGGTTCTGTTGTCATCCAAAACTGTGTTCAAGTTCTCCACCCACAGAACGTCCACCGGCCCGTCCATGACTACCCAACGCCAGTGGCTGACTGCGGCATCGTCTGAAGAGCAGAGGAGAAAGACGTCACTCAGGTGGTGACGTGTCAGGAAGGGTGTGAGAGGTGGCCTGCCTCGAAGCTCACTGTACCTGGGCAGGGTGGCTGGCTGTCAGGCTGGTTTGTGGCGGGGGAATAAGAGGAGCCATTCACAACATCCTGAAACAGAAGACAATATAAAATGGGATGAGAAGCCTCTTACTGGAACACATTACCGTACACAACCTAACAAACAACAAATTTGAAATAACACTCTACATAAACATATATATCATCTTTGTAGTTTATTACTAATTTATAACTTTTCGTAATGAATATCTGAAATTGAGTCAATTATAAAAATACATTACACATTCATACATTAATAAACAACATGTTTTATAAATCACATTGAATCCTGTCTTACAGAAGAGAAGCAGGAGTTGATGGAGGTTCTGCTCTCTTGCTGGAACAGCTCCTTGGCGTAGGCCCTCACAGCAGATGCCACCAGGCCATCTGACCACTCCATGGTGCTGGGGTCCACCTGGCCATACAGCTCTCCCAAGCTGACACACTTGGGGTTAATGGTGAAGCTCTCCACGTGAACCCGGGTGTTTTGAGGCATCTAAGTGTTTAGAATACAGTTGATGACATCAATCAAGGTATGGATGTGTCTGCTTTGCCTTTCAATTACAATTGATTGTCCCGTATTTTTCGGAAATAAAGCCACGGCTTGATCAGGGTCGGCTCCAAGGTGAAGCATTGCACCCCAATGCCCACCCTTGGTTCTGCCAAATGGAATGTTGTGCCCCCTCAAAAAATAATTTATAATTAGAAAATTAAGAAATACTGGCATTGGCTATAAATTAAATATCAAGATGGCTACACTTTCCTGCAGAATATGCAGCTCTGATCTTATTTTGACTCTCATGCATGCTTTGTAAATGCGTGCCCCCCTTGTGAAAAAATGCCCCCCCATTTAATTCGCTCTGGAGCAGAGTCTGACCCTGATTTTACAGTTTTCTTGTGGTTGTACGCCTTATATTTCGAAGCAGCGTATAGCCCGGTTTTAGAACAAAAAAAAGATCTCTACAGACCGTGCAGCTAATTGAATGCTCGACACTGGAACGGGGGCCTATTGAAAGAGGAATTGAAAGAGGAATTATTTACTCAGTCAGGGCTTGGAAATGCAGTGACTTGCTAAAGTAGGCAAATGGCTAGTAGAACATAACATTTCATAATCATTTCAGTACATCTAACAGCTGCAAGACCCAGTGAAATGTTATAGGCTATTCAGCTAGCAAACCAACGTTAGCTAGCATCGCTAACGACATTGGCTAATTCAACTTCGGTAGGCTATCCTTAGGATTTGCAAGCTAGCTGAATTTATACTATATCTTAAATAATTTTGTAGACATAACAATGGATTTTGCCATCCATATACTAACCACAACCGAAGTGTTACGTACGGCATGCTGTAAAATCGCCTACTTGTGCATTGCTTGGTATCATTGTTCCGTATCAAGTGCCTGCCCCAAAAAATAAAATGATTGACTAAATGCAAATGCGGCATATATTCCAGGGCGGGTTATACTCCGATTTACAAACACAAAGCTCCCATTCTGGTGGGGTGCGGTTTATAGAAAATGCGTCTTATTTTCCGAAAAATACGGTATTCAGTTTATGCAAATATACTCACAGTATATTAGTCAGGGGCGAATCTAGGTTCCCACTTTTTTTTGGGGGGGGGCTAAGCCTCTAGATAAAACCTACAATTTTTGGGACATAGGTCTAGATACGACCATGATATTAGTCGTGTGTATCTCAAAGAGGTAGGGAGTGTGGTGCACCTGCATGAAAAGGTTGTTCCTCCTCTGAGGTTCAGACGGAACTGGCAGAAGGAGAAGAGCATGCTGCAGGATGAGTCTAGCTGTGGTCTTCCCTCCTCCTGTAGGGCCCACCAGCATCACCCCTCCTCTGGCCTGACACAAACACAGTCTGTTTACATGCTGCAAACAGACTGTCATTCAACAGAGGGGGAAATAACTACTTTTAATCAAATTCTGACCAAAATCTGACTGTACAGCTGTGTGATTTTCTCTGCCTGGTTTGGCCACTCCACGAATCCCAGCATTTCTGTCGCCCTAGCGATTGCCATCTGGGAAAGAGATATCAGCAGAAAAACAACATTAGCATAAAATACCCTTATGACATCATCACCACACCAATGATCTGATGTGAATCTGACACGTACCTCTAGACAAGGATAAACCGTTTTGGGATAAAAGATTCCAGGAAAGAGGTCGTCCATGATGCTTTGGAACAGAGGAACATCCTCAGATATGAGCTTGGGTAAATTAGAATCTTGTAACGTCCGGATAAGGATGCAACTTTCTTCTTCCGACTGCAGAACCTGCCTGTGGAATCACACACAGACACAGGGTTAGACAGACCTTTTTAACAAAATGTTTGTTAATACAACATTTATTTTATTCTTTAAGATTATTTTACCAGGTAACAAGGTGAAATTGCAGTGATTTACTTACAACATGGCTGCTTGTCTCCTCCTCTGAACAGCGAGAACTAAAACTGACTTAATTGCTCTCATTCCAAAATCGTAGTGATCCTAGTATAGAAACAGATGACATGTAAACAAGGCATACTGCAAAAATACTACCAAGAAATTCTATTATGTAACAATGTATTTATTTAGCACACCATTTTATCCATAGCTACAGAGGGACTTGAACCTGCAACCTCTAAACTAAAACCTCTAAAACTCTACCATTGAGCTAGACTTTCTCCCACTCCAACACACAGAACAGTTCAGGTGAGTACCTGCTGAGACAGCTGCTTGCTGGCCAGCCTGTACAGATTCACAATTTTCCTGGAAAGGGATTTGGCTAACTGGAATCCTCCGGAAAACAGAATGATTTCGGCGATGAGATCAAAGTCTGGCACCATCATCGCGACGGGCCGAAAGAGGGATTTGAGATTGTCTGGTAGATCAACACGACCCACACAGCTGTAAGAGAAGATATGTTGGATGAATACTGTGGTCTGTGGCTGTGAGGGCTTTATGTTTGGAGAAAGATTGGACACACGTGTAGAACCTTACCCCGGATTCATGGTGATAAAGAATCCGCATGACTCATTCAAACGGATATCTCTTCCCTCAAAAACAAACCTGGTGGTTGCATGGCAAAGTGAAAGTCTTCGTTCAAAATGAAAAGGCATGAGTGTGTATGTGTAATGGGTGGTTATATTGATGTGTTATGACTCGGTGGTCAACTAATGCAGAATTAAATTGGCGCATTCACAAACAATTCTTTGCAACCTCAAATAACATACACACCGCAAACTGTGACTGTGCTTGGCAGCCTGGATGGCCTGCAGCTGGGCAGCGATCACCGACAGCACCTCCACATTGATGAAGTTGAACTCGTCAAAGCAACACCAGCAGCCTGATTGCACCATGCCAGACAACAGCTTCCCCATCATCTGCAAGTCAAGACGCAACCCGGTATCATGCTGTTTTGTGCCCTTAAGCAATAATTATTTTTACCAGTGAATTGTGTTGCCGAGCATGACTGACTTTTTTTATACTGCACAATTTTTTTTAATCCATTCATTTAAAATGCTCATTATTTAGTATTTATGGTGAGAAAAGTCAACCCTTTATGGACTAGCATATCTCGGGAGGGGGATAAGATGGCGTACTTAAGCATAGCAACATAATGTTGCGTTGTGGTTACCTTAAATGGTAGTCATGGTTACCTTATGATCCAGACTATCGAAGCAGTTCATCACCAGACAGAACTTCCCCAGAGCCTGAAAGCACAGAATAATTATTTAGAACAATGTAAACCCTGACTGGAAAGTTGAAATGAGAGATTACTTGTAATGTGAGCCCAGTGACCACAGTCTAACCCTGCCCCTAATCCTAACTGATGCTGCTCACAGCTCCTACCTTGGCCAGGTCTTTCACCGTCTCTGTTTTGCCGGTCCCAGAGGGCCCGGCTGGAGCGCCCCCCAGATGGAAGCTGATGGCCCCAGTCAGGGTGAGCCAGCAGCGGTCAGTGAGCGGGGTGATGACCAGCCTTGGAGAGCAGCCCAGGTACTCATACCCATAGATGAAGGAGGCCTTGGCATGAATCACGTAACACACAGAGGTGCTGTCATGCCAGTCATAGTGTAATTGCCTGCAACAGAACAGCTAAAGTAGGCAAACCACATCAAATCTCATCAATTAAGATTTGCTGAGCCCTAGACATGACCAACTCTGTATAAAAATAGCGCACAGGAAACAAACTTAGGGAAATACAAGCACGTTAACACAGCAACCATATTATCAAAAAGGAATGGAGAGGAAGGCACAGGACAAGACTCAAAAAGACAGGAAAGAACATGATGACACACTCTGGACCGAGAAGAGATTGACCTTGACCACTCAAAGTCCTGGGAGCTGCTGATCCTGAGCTGGATGAGATGGCTGAGGATGTCCCTGCAGTGGACCAGGGTGGTGAGCAGGGCCTCCACCGTGGCCTGCTGGTGGAAGGGCAGGGGCTGGGACACCAGGTCGGCCAGCTCCTCCACACTCTGGCCCAGAGGCTGCTCCACCACCTTCACCAGCCTCTCCTGCACGTTGTCCCCACAGCTGAAGCAGGCCACACAGTCCTTGGTGAACATGATCTGGGTCTGTGGATGGGCCAGATGAGGGGAAGTCAGGACCCGGTATGAGATGACTTTGGGATTTTAGACTTTTTGTACATTTACATTTATTCATTTAGCAGACGCTTTTATCCAAAGCGACTTCCAAGAGAGAGCTTTACAAAGTGCATAGGTCACTGATAATTGTATAGTCCAAACTTTCCGAGATTCACTTTTGAGTTACTTACGACTGTGAGGATGACTTGGCCAGGGTGCGAGAGCACCCACTTCTTAAAGTCCTTTGCGTTCCAGTCAGCAACCCCCATCTTTAAGTGCCTGAAAGGTTTTCAAAGCACAGGAACGGTCAAACAGGTACGGCCTCGATATAAAAAACAACCTTGTGAATGTTCACAAACACTATGAAAATCCTCAGGTAGGCCACTGACCTCTTCACAGTGTTGTACACCGCTGTTTCCACGTAACCCATCCACTGTTCCACAGGCCCACGTATATGGACATTTCTAATATGTTTAATACAAATATTATTTTTACATTGGGTTTCAGGGAACAAATTAAAAAGAATTACTTAGGGGGCTAGGTATGGTTTAGTGGTAGAATTTGACTGCAGATCAAGAAATTGCTGATTCAATTATCCCCCTATACCTCATTACCCTATGGATAAACGTCTATAACATTAATACGATATATTGTTATGATTATTTACAACTTACTTTGGCATGGCCACAATTTCACCCTCTGCTGACTGGACTGATACAACTACACTGTGAACTGCAGCTTGTTCTTGGATGTCCAGATGGTGTATGTTGCTGAAACATTTTGCCAGGTGAGGCTGTAATGAAATGAAAGAACAGGGATTCAATTAACGGTGGGGGTTTTAACTGAGAGGTTAACCTGGATAGTAGGGGTTTAACTGATGTTAATCTGGATAGTGGGGGTTTAAATGAGGCCAACCTGGATAGTGGGGGTTTAACTGAGGCCAACCTGGATAGTGGGGGTTAAACTGAGGTTAACCTGGATAGTGGGGGTTTAACTGAGGCCAACCTGGATAGTGGGGGTTAAACTGAGGTTAACCTGGATAGTGGGGGTTTAACCAAGTTTAACCTGGATAGTTGGGGTTTAACTGATGTTAACTTGGATAGTGGGGGTTTAACTGAGGCCAACCTGGATAGTGGGGGTTTAACTGATGTTAACCTGGATAGTGGGGGGTTAACTGAGGCCAACCTGGATAGTGGGGGTTAAACTGAGGCCAACATGGATAGTGGGGGTTTAACTGAGGTTAACCTGGATAGTGGGGGTTTAACCGAGGTTAACCTGGATAGTGGGGGTTTAACCAAAGTTAACCTGGATAGTGGGGGTTTAACTGAGGTTAACCTGGATAGTGGGGGTTTAACCGAGGTTAACCTGGATAGTGGGGGTTAAACTGAGAGGTTAACCTGGATGGCGTCTGGGTTTTTGCTCTGGGAGAGAACATCAAGCAGCTCCTCGTTGCTCAGAAAGTAGAATCTGGGGAAAACCATTCTTTTGGATTCAAGGTAATCCTGTGGAAACAACCGCATTGAAGAAGCAAAACAAAATCTCCAGGAAAAAGGCATACAACTGAGGATGACCAATGAGGACACGGCACGGATGTGTTCACCTCCAGGCACTTGTGTATCTTCTCCAGATGCACGTTGCTGGTCTGCAGCACTTCCAGCACACCGGGGGCAGTGGCGGCAAGCAGAGCGTTGGGCCTGTCCTCGGTCCTCTGCATCATCTCCCTCCAGGACTTATCCACCTGGAAGAACACCCTGGCCTCTGACGGAAGCTGCCTGTTGAGGAGAGATGCTCATAAACCCTGGCATTAACTCAGACAGATATGTCTAGAGATAGAGAGATACAAAGAAAGATACATATAGAGATAGACGAACGGACAGACAGACAAGATACTTAATTCGTCCCCTAGAAGAAATTGCAGCGTTACAGCAGTTCTGTACAAATCACAGTTCCACACAAATAAACCACAGCAGTGAATCAAACCGTGGTAAGAATCTAGTCAATTCACTTCTGAATTCCCCCAGCTGAGAAGATGGGCTCCAGATACAACCATTTCTTCTGGCAGGTGACCCACTCTTGCAGGGTGTGGGAGAACTGGTTCAGTTTTCGCTCCCACTCCTCAATCATTTGCTGCAGGAGAAAACTAAACCATTACACACACACAAACACACAGACCCCCACAAATACACACTGTGACAGACACAAACACACAGACACCCACAGATACACACAGACACACACCAACATGTGCACACTCTTCATCCATTTTCCCTTTTTACATTTGCCCTTATTTTGAATAACTGTGAGACCACAAGCACACCAAAAACAACGCAACACAGCTGTAAAGTCTAATCCCCTAGACCCCTGAGGTACCTTGATGGGCCCTGCATAGGGGGAGGCCTTGACGCTCATAATGGTGGTCTGACTCTCTTCCAACTGGGCCATCACCTCATCAGCGGAGGCGATGATCTTGACCGTGGACGTGTCTAGCTGGTGGGTGACCAGTCGGAAGTCCGTGCCCCTCCACAACTCAACGACTCGGTGCAGAATCCCTTCCAGCGTGGCCTCGTTCGTGGCGGTGGTGGAGATGTCTCCGATGAAATCACTGAACTGAAGAATCTGTGTATCAAGTGAGGAGTATAGTCCTAACAGTTAAAGTCACCCACAAGACCAACATCCACCTAAATGGTTTTTCAGGTCAAACAGTACTGTCAGTACCAAAAAAGGTTATCAAGTAACAAATATTTGTGCCCATAACACTAACATGAAGAACACAAAGGTGAATACTATTCAAAATAAATGTACTCTACTTTTAAATCCAGCAGGTTGCCAAGAGTAAAGTTTTCCTCTTTAATGAAACACCGCCCGATATTGCTCTGAATATCTGCCCAGTGTCTTGGACAAAGGTAAGGATTTCTCAGTGCTACAATGACGGGAAGGCAAAGCTTGAAGTCCATAACCTTCAGTTTCAGGGTGGGAACTATATCATTTTCAGGTAAACCTGAGAAAGAGAACAAGCAATGTGTTGAATGGATTCCGATTCATTTTGAGAATATTATTCAGTCAAACCTCTAGTTTCCTCTAGATACACAAAAACAATTAATATATGGATTAATCAAATCAAAATGTATTTGTATAGCCCTTTTTACACGCAAGCATGTCACAGAGGGCTTCACGTCCGCCCATAGAACTGCCCACTCAACCAACCTAGGTTAACAAAATAACTATAACCATACATAAAAATTAGAACTCTAAACCCAAACTACAGACAGATCTACAGACCTTTCTCAAGCATGTAAATGCTCTGCACAAACCGGCTGACGTCACTTTGCAGGTTGTCCACGTTGAGTAGCTCAAAGGTGGTGGTCCTCCACAAGAAGTGCTGCCTGTCCCATTCATCCAGCATGTCCCACAGCAGCTGGAGCAGGCTGAGGGCACAGTCCACTTCCGAGAGCTCAGCCTCCAGCGCAGCGGTGTGGTGGCCTCTTGGCTGCTTCATGCGCATCACAGCCTTCGACGAGTAAGAGTTGCTCAGGAGCTCCCCATAACTGGCGTAGCTGTGAGCTTTGTTGGAGAAGAACGTGGCCTCAGCCGACAGGGTTTGGAGGACTTTTTTTGCCACTTTTGCAGGTGTGCTAGAGCAAAGGAGGATGGGATTGTTAACCTGAGAGAAAGAGGGAGAGAGAGAGGGAGAGAGGGAGAGGGGAGATTTTAAAAAGTGAGCGAGAAAGATAAAAGCTTGAGATTTGTGAGGGAGATATCTGCCATATGGGATTTCAAAATTGCATTTAGATGTACTGAAACTAGGGCTGCAACGACGAATAGATTAAATTATTAAGAGTTGGCAACAAATTTAATTATCGATTTGTTGTGTACCCTATTACGCCACTCAATAAGTTGCGTAGATGTTTGAGTATAACAATTTTTTTTTTGTTGAGCGCAGAGAGAGCAAAGCATAAAAAAGAGCAGAGCGGAGGTAGAGGAAAGACTATCGGAGAGACCCGTAACGTTGTTCTAAAACACATGGCGGAGGCAGAGAAATCAGTACGACCCAAGTCATCCAACGTGTGGGAGCATTTCACACTAAACTAGAGAGTACAATTTAGCTGCTGCAATTTCCACATAACAGAAGTGTAGTAGTTAGCTAACTCTACAATTTAATGGGGCTAGGTCTGAATCTAGGAGCAAAATGGAGCACAGCTGCTAGCTGTAGGTATATGCAGGTAGCAACGCTAGTGCTAAATAAGTATTTAGCTGGTTGGTTCCATGATGCCGAACTTTCAAAAACGTAATTTCAGACTAAACCGTGCAACTGAACAAAATCCCTATACAATCAATACAATCGGGACCAAGACGAACATTTTGAAAATAATAATAATAAATATGAGAGAGAACAATGGTTGTTCTCGCCGAAGTCTTGAGCCCAATTTTTATCCGATTAATCGATTAATCCCCCCCCAAAATCCACAGATTAATTGATTATTAAAATAATCGTAGTTGGCGCCCTAACTGACACTCAATTTAAAAAAACGGACAAAAACCATTAAGATCAGCAAAAACCCACCTTCTTTTTTACCAGAACAAGATCATATCGAAGCTGATTCAGTTGTTTGCTTACATCAGCACTGAATTTAAAAACATTGTCATCCCTCTTGGTTTCACATATCATGACAGCAGATTTTAGATGCTGGAAGCTGGGGACAAGGTGTTGGTACAAGGCAAGCTCCTCAGGGGAGATGGAAATGTTATATTCTTTAAAGATGCAATAGAGCTGAATCAGAAACTGATATTGTCTCACTAGGGACGGCATTTGAACACATATCCGACTGAGAATAGTTAGATGTTCAACAAACTCCTCCACAGTCACAAGGTCCTTGTCCAGCTTCTTCACAACTCCTCTGATCACCTGACCCAGTTGAGGCGGTGGGAGAGAAATAGGTGGGGGAGAAGTTGTATCGTCAAAATACCACAACACAACGTTAACAACCGCAAATTTACTAGGAATGCGGGAATGTTGACAACAAGTCAAGTGCTGCTGAACAACCACAGAGATAGAAATGAAACACACCTCCATCAGCTCCAGGTTCTTTCTCTTGGATACAGCAGGTAGCGTGCAATGTATGGAGGTGAGGAGGGCCTCGGGATAGAGGAGACAGTTTCTCTGGTACTGTTTGCAGCTGACCAGCATCATGTTGACTCTCGTTTCCATCTCCATGTTCCCCATGAGGCGGACATTCTCTGTGTGCATGGCCAGGAGAGCTCTGATGTCCTGGCTAGACCACTTCTCCCCAGCTAAGAAGGCGTCGATGTCCGTCAACATGGCTGCGTCGACCATCCCGCAGAACTTCTCAGTCTTCTGGCAGTGCTTCTCCACTCCATCCACTCCTTTCTGGACCATCCTGAGAATTCTGGACAGCTGTCAGCCGTAAAGATCACAGAAGACAAATGACCACAATGACGAGAAGGCAAAATATCTCTCTCAGATAATGTGAAAATGGTGCCGTCATGAGGTCAGCGTTTACGTCAGATTGGTATGTCCTATCGGTTCCCAGCAGTAGTTCCAGGTCAGGCCATGGTCTGACATTCTGAGCACTCTCCTTGTCGAGGTTGTCATCCACGGAGAGTTTACGATCAAAAACAGGACACGAGCGCAAAGCGAGGAGTGTCGGATCTTGGTTGAAAGACGTTTGATCGGCTAGGTGACAGTGATAGAGAAGAAGATAATATCATAGAATATTACATGGGGGTGTAAGTGAGGATCAAATCACCAACCCAAAAGATAAAAGACGCACTTGGTCTTGGCTAATTAGGAATGATTTGCTAGACCTGATGTTAGTTTCCTTCAGGAAAACAATGCCTCTTTTTGAGGGACTTGTTGCTCTTGTTGGTTAGTTGTAACTGATTTAACTTATTGTACTCGCTGTGAATTATATTATTGTTGCTTGCTTTCCTTCAGGTATACTCTTGCACTTATCAGGTTCATGTTGTTTAATTGTAACTTGTTTAACTACATGCTCTTATGTTTCTTCCCATTGGCACTTATTTGCTTTTCACAATGTATGTTTCATGTTTTGCTACTCACAATGTTTTTGGGGCCATCTCGTTGTTTATGATCATTGACCTATGCACTTTTGTAAAGCTCTCTATTGGCAGTGCTTTTAATAAAAGCGTCTCGTAAATGAATAAATGTAAACCCTGCATCCAGGAACCTGAACACTTACGGTCCGTTTAGACCCGTGGTTTTCATACTGTGGAGCGTGAACCCTATTTTATGACGGGGTTGAGGGAGTTTAGAATAGAACGACACTGCTATAGGAAGAGAATGCAAGTGTAGAAGTAGGAATAAAAAACATTTTTTTATGTTTTCAAAGGTGGGCCTGACTGAACCACTGATGTAGACCAAGCAGTCATTCCATATCTGGGAACTGTATCTTCAACTACAGCACAACATGTAGCACTTACCAATTACTTGCTCGAATGTATGTAACACATTTTGAATTTGCTGATCAAAGTCATCAGGGCTGGGGTGAATGAACAATTTGGCACTCTTGCTTGATGACCTGGGAGAAAGAAATCAGCATGCACATTTGAAGAAAACTTGCCAGAATATTTTGTCCTTTTTTTGCAATCAATCTTCTTTAAAAGGGCTAGATTATGCAAAACAAAACAAAAAACGGACTATTTTTCAATCTATTTTGAGGAGGAAAACTTGTACAGGACACAGTATGAAATTGTAACTACCGCTGTGGAGCCATATTCTCCTCATGTATAGCCTGTTTACTGTCCTCTGTATCTGAAAAGAGAAAGAAGATGACCATTCCAGACTATAGTAAATAATCTACTCGTGACATTCTACTCATAACATCCTAAAGTGCAAAAAGCAATGTGGGATTTGAGCTTGTCAAACATTTTTGCCAGTGACACTGACTACATATTTGAGAATTGTGATTTACAAGGCACAGGTAGTGATGTACTGTACCTTCAGTGGTTTCTGAACTCTGCCTTGTGGTAGGTGAGGATGACACAGTCTCTGTGAGTTCTTTACTCTCAGGTACCATTACTGAGAGCAGGACGTTCACTATAAACACAGCCTTGATCTCTGTCTTTGCCATGTCCTTCTTCTTGATATCAGGTTCTATCTAATGTAGGAATTACAGGCAACACAAGGCATTCAAATACAAGTACGTCTGAAATACTATGTAGGTTAATGAAAGTAATGCTTTTGTGTGTGTGTGTGTGTGTGCGCGCGCGTGCGTGTGTGCGTGCAGGCAAAAAATACAGCAGAATAATTACAAGCAGACATACCGTCTTGACGGACAGTGTTTGGTCTTTGAGAGTTGAACTTGGTATAAGGACTTTGTGTCTGCATTGAATACACACATTTCCACATTAGATACCATCTTTCCTCAAATGTATTGCTTACTTACAAATTCAAATTTTTCCTTGAAATATTCATTTTTACTTTGTCTCATGTCCCTTCTGACACTCCCCACCGCCGTTGTAAGACGCTTGCAGAAATGACAGCAAGAGACAAGCGGCCGTTTTCACTAAGTGACAGAGCAGCTCTTCGAACATCCTGTCCACCAGGTTGAGGAGACGCCTGAAGCGCCTCAGGAGGCTTCTCCACTCGCCCACCTCGCAATACAGCGGCCTTCTAGCTGAGGCCGAGGCCAAGGGGAGAAACAGTCGCTCTGCACCCTGCTTTTCTGCTGCCTACGAAAGGAACGGTGGAAGAATCAAACAAAAAACTGTTACAACTCACACAGTGGACCATCTGAGACGGGAGTGAGTGAGAGAGAGACAGAAAGAGACAGAGAGACGGAGAGGGAGAGAGAGACAGAGAGAGAGAGACAGAGAGAGCGACGGAGAGACAGAGACAGAGACAGAGAGAGACAGAGAGAGACGGAGAGAGACAGAGAGAGAGATGTGCAGGGCTGCATCAATGAATCGATTAAATTGATTAAAATCGATTATTAAAAGCATTGGCAACAAATGTAATTATTAATTTGTTGTGTCACGCGATTATTAGCCTGTGCCACTCAATAAGTCGCGGAGATGTTTGAGTATTAAAAAGTTTAGTTGAGTGCGCAACGGAGCGGACGTAGAGGAAAGGCCATCGGAGAGACGTTGTTGAGTAACGTTGTATGAGAAATCAGTATGACCCAAGTCATCCAAGGTGTGGGAGCATTTCACACTAAATACATCGAAAAAGTGTGTTAATTGACCAAGGTGAAATTAGTTTCATATTCGACACTCATCTCACAATCGGAAGACTGTTTAAACCTCAAACAGACACCAGAGTATCTTAACAGTGTCTGGTATACGTCCACAGCCTTTACTTTTTCAATTAAGTTTCAAATAAAATTATAGAAATCACTAATCTTTGAAAATACAGTAGCTTAATCCTTGCAAATCTTAACTTTTTTCAAATATTAACTTTTTTTTTACTTGAGTCAACAAATCTTAAATATACACCAGATCATTCGAATAAAGTCTGGCCTACTTCCACAACCTTTCAATTTTCAATAAAGTTTTAAACAAAACTCAAATAAATTGCTCATCTTGGAAAATAGCATTAAATCCACACAAATTGTAATTTAACTTTTCCAAAATTGTGTGCCTGTGTGGCACATTCAGAAGATTTTTTGCACTGTGAACTTCTGTTTTTGAATAAAGAGTTGGAAATTAATGCTTTTTTGGTTTTTTTATCCGATTAATCGATTAATCAAAAAAACAATCTACAGATTAATCGATTATTAAAATAATAGTTAGTTGTAGCCCTAGATATATGTCAGGACCCTTAAACAGGAGACAAAAGTACCGTGTCATAACAATTTAATGTAGGACCACCTACCTTCATGCAAGCTGATAGAATCAAACTGGCGACTCGGTCATGAAGACAATGCAGCTGTTTCAATGCGACAGCACACTGCTGCGTCTGCACCTCACAGAACTCCGGCAAGGAATATGTGACTGACCTATCTAACTATCAGGAACAACAACAAAAACGTATTGAGAGATGGATTTCAATTGATGGCATAATATTAGAATTGCAGTTGGTTTTCTGTAATCTACCTTGGTTAGAACAATGGGACTTCCTGGATCCTTGTGTCTTGTGTTTTCTTTAGCCATCTCAAAGTGACCCTTGATTTCAACTAGGCATCTCCAGAAGACCTCATCAACAATGAACAGATCTTTACACAGCACATCCCTAGGGCAAAAGTCAATTTTAAACCTTTGAATAATTTGTATTCACTTAAACTGTACAACAAAATATTAGTAAACAAGAAGCTCCGATAACACTATTCCTAAACAAGATCAACTTTACCAAGCTAGAAATCAAATATAATGTAGAGGAAACATAATATACTCACTTTGATTTTGTAAACTTTGAATGGCACACAGTGACCTTCCAGATGGTAAAAGCTTTCCAAATCCTGCAGAAACAAGACAATGAGCTTAATTGCATTATTTAAACAGTATACTATGACTTTAAGTTTAACTCTAATGAAATAAATGCTCAACCACACAAACCTGAATTTTTTAAAGAACGGTAACTTGAATATCTTATTGAACAATTTCCTCTCAGACAGCCAATCCATCACTGGTATGATTTCACTACTCCTATCCTCCAGGACAGAGACCTCAAAAGTAAAGCCAATAAGAGAAAATATAAGAATGTGTACAAGGTAACATCATATTACATATTTATATTACTTATTTTCTTACTCCCATCAAAAATTCGAATTACCTTAAAAATGGTTGAGGCGCTGACGGTCCAGTACTGAAGATTCTGTTTTGCTGTTTGGACAGAGACGACTTGAAGGTCATATGGGTTGCTCTGCATACTGGTGTCATGTCTGAATCTCTTTAGACAGTATATATATTCTCCTGTATCCTCAGCTGGCTCTGTTGTTTCCCTCTAATGGAATTACAATGAGCCAATGACAACAATTTACCATCAATGAGTGATTTTGAATTCAGCGTTAATCTGGCCTCACTCGGTGGTCTTGTGTAATGTAAATCTATTTATAAAACAGACCTGTGGATTCATGTTTGGTTTGACTGCTTTCATGATTCTCCTGTCAGGTATCTCCGTGCTCCAACCCAGCTTTTTTCTCAGTCGAATGATGTGATTTATAACACAATCATTTTCAGGCTCTGAAAGAACGTAAATGTTTCGTCATACACTACCTATACAAAACCAAACTATGTCCTGTGAGAGATTCAGATATCAGTTGGCTAACTGTGGTATCATACAGTGAGTGTCCCCGCCTGTTGAAGTGACACCTGAACCTGGTCTGGACCTACCTTTCGAATCATAAAGGACATTGTTCACTCTCTTGCCTCTGTAATTCCATGTGGCGGGAACAGATGTCTTATTAACCTTTTTCATTGGCCTAAGTGCAAAAGTGTTTGCACAGGCTGGCTCTTTCTTTCTTTGATTTGAATGGCCTAGAGAAAAAATATTGTTTATGTTAATTGTGGCACGTAGAGAGATGTGTGTGGCAGGCAGTAAATAACTGGTGAGGTTGAAGTTTAATCGTGCGGTCATAAGTGCTTGGTTTGGAAAAAGTATCTCACTTTTCTCTGACTCAGGATTTAAGTCCTCTTTCATTGTCAGTGGTTTCTCAGAGATAGATTCTTGGAATGTGGCAGTTCAATCTGGGCTCAGGCTACTGAAGGATTTGCATTTTTTGAGTAACCTGTGTGGTAACAAAAACAATTTACAAAAGTCATTACTTACAGGCTGGTATCATTCTCATATCTCTCTTGACTTCATCCATTCTTTTCACATTTTTCCTGTGAAGTATCAATCAAATCAAAATGTATTTGTATAGCCCTTTTTACACACAAGCATGTCACAGAGGGCTTCACATACGCCCATAGAACTGCCCCTCAACTAACCTAAACCCTCAAGGTATCACCCTCAATGTGTCAATCCTAGTTGTTCGAATGTGTCCATGTGCCACGGGTCTGGAGTCGAGAAGTAAAGCTAACGCTATATCCTTAGGCTAGCTCTACTTTGCACAACGCCAATGAATGTTAACCCCAAAACATTTGACTTTAATCTGTATAGAGCTATTAGCCTAGCCACCCTAACCACAGCTCAGGGTCAGTAAGTCTAGTATAGTATAAGCTTTCCAAACAGGTACAAGAAGGGAATTAACGTTGCTGGCCCTAATAAAACAAGTCTACTTGACTCTACCGTTTGTAATGGTGAGGCCTAGAGCTAAGTGACGGACTTTACTAACGTTGTTAGCTAGCGTTAGTCAGCCTAGTACACCGTACACTTGCAAGCGATATCATTTTCTGTGGGCTTGTAGTTCTGAGCGTGCTACAGTGTTAGTCATTGATACCTGCATTATAACCAGAGTATGAAATTTCAAAAGCCAACTTCCAAATCGCTTATATTCGCCCAGAAGCCTACCACCGAGTGCTCGCATAGCCTGTCCGTTAATCACTAGGACTATCCTTTGTGTAGCTAGTTGCTGAGCAACAACCTGTCAACTGGAAAGGCTGTGTCTGAAACCTATATCCGACTAATGCACTATTTAGATAATAAAATAATATAATCAGAGCAATGGCAAAGATAAACTTGCAACGAGTGTAGAAATATTATGATACACATTTGTAACAACCACACCATATTCGGCTATTTGTGCGTTTCTGCCCAACATGCAAACCTTCCTATTTCGATAGTCAAATAGGCCAGTGCAAAACCTAGGACATTTGCATTGGCTGTATACAGTATAGGTGCATATTGACGTCAGAAACAGGACAAGCACAATTTGGATGTCCACTCTAAACTGTACGTTTTACATGTAATATACAAACCTAGCACATCAACAACAGGTTTTCTTGTAAATGGACGCACATCACTTTCCTGACTGACTCACTATTTTCTTAAAACTTTCTTTGATGGAAGTCAAGGAAGAAAGGTAAGTAGCCTACATATTTGAACTGTGCTATATATCCGAATTCTCTGCATGTTACATTTGAGATATTGTCTTATTATCTCTACTCCTGGGCCTACATTTATCATTAGACACAGCACTGACATGTCTGATTTGAAAGTTTTGGTTAATGGTTGTGTCTGATTATAATAATATAACAATATAATTCCCTTTGGGATAGGGAATTATATTGTTATATTATATTATTATACACTGATCAATACCTTAGATTTATAAATTGCACTGTGACTATTCGGTGGTTTTAATTATTGAACTAGGTAACCAAACGCATCTTTCATGGTCTGTGTCCCATATGCAGGTTCAAAATGAAGGCTCTTATATTATTATATTTAATGGGGTTAGGCTTCAAGGTCAGTCAACATTTCAAACTATCACAGATATAAATGTATGTGTGTGTGCAGTAGCCTATGCGTTTGTATGCATGTATTTATGTATTCTATTTATTTATTTATGTATGCATTTATTTATTCATTTAGGTATCTGTATTTGGTGGTAAGTACGGTTTGATTCTGCCAATAAGGAACAACAGTAATGCATTTGTTTCTGTTACATTCACAACATCAAGAGCACAAGCTGTTATTGTTAGCCTCGCATTTCTTGAAGTTCCAACACAGCTTGATTTGCATTGTGCTTTGCATGTTACAGAGAACTCAACAAAAGTCCTCTATGCTGTTCTAACTGTGGAGTCCAGCGCAATCAACAACTTTACATCAGTTTTAAGATCATTTTTAATGACCAGTCCCGTTGGTGTTAAAGACGTTGGTGTTACAACAAGTACATGTTTATGATTTACTATAACTGCTTGTTATTGTTTTAATTGAACTAATAAACTGCATGTTAAATGTATTATGCATCACATTTAGCAGAGAATATTTTCTTTTTGTCTTTTTTTCAATATAACTCAAGCTCACTGATTATTTTATGCACATTTCATCATCAGAATGTTGTGCTTTAAACAACAAAACAGAATGTCAATGCATGGAGCACTACAAATGGAATGATGAAGTGTGCACGTCTTTCCCAAAGTGCTGCCAAAATGAAAAATGCACAATGCAATCTGTGCCGAGTTCACCATTGTGTTTCCCTAAAGCAAGAGGTGGTGTGAAATAAAGTTGTTTTCATGGTTACTGTGCACCTAAGAATGTGAAATACTCATTCTAACCTGTCATCTTTTTCTCCATGTAGTTGATATATCTGGATTTTTTATCATGGAAGCGCAAGTGTATAATAAAGACCTAGATGATTCGAAAACTCCATTGTATGAAGATACAAGGAAAGAAATACTGAACGATGTATGTATGCATGGAAGCATTTATTAATTTAGCAGACGCTTTTATCCAAAGCACTCGTTAAAGTGACCAAATCCTATATTTAGTAGGCTTCCATATGAACGGGCTGAATGTTTGGCAACTTTATCAAATGTTTAATGTGTAAATACTTTTTCCTCTTTAGATGTTACCAGTGTATAGCACATTTCCCAAGTTTGTCAGTCTTACAATCAGAGGTTTCAGGTAAGTAGGGCCTATGCACTCCTATAGGATACACATTTTGTCTTTACTTTTTTGTGTACAGTAAAGAAAGATCACTGAATCTATATCTCTTTCCATTGAATTGTAGGCCTGGATCGTTAATAGTCGATTTTCAATTGATATTGAACAGCAATATTTCCTCTGTTGACCTAGCCAACAAAACATCCAAATTGGAGGTATTGTTGAAAGCAACAGCACAGGTGGAAACAAAAGGTATGCTAATAAGAAGTTGTGTATTTAGCCTACTTATGTAAAGTGCATGCTAGTCTGACAGATGCTAACGTCAAAACTGGGACACAGTCTCACTCAGATTGCCAATTTTATACAAATTACAAAAATAATCGGAACAGTTGGCTAAAAGCAGAATTCCCATATCTCTTGAAAGCTGCCCTGCTCGACATATTACATGTAGAATTGACTGTAAAACTTTAAAATTATGAATTTTGTGACATGAAGTGAAGACACGGCTACCACCTGACTATGCGGTCTACCAGGCGACATTTTCAATCAAATTTCAAGACTTTCTTAATCCAAATCAAAATTCTGATGTGACAGATCAATGGGTAATCATTTTCTCTCTTCAAGGCTGTCCTCCTCGACCTTTTTGACCTTTTTAAATCTAACTATTTGTATGATTCGTGTGGTCCTTTCGCCGTTTTAAATGCTACCCTTTCCCGGTTTTCTGCAACCATATTGCGCGCGCATCCCGAATGTTTATAAACAAATAATTTGTCTATTGGGAGTGGCAAGGCTCTCCTTAAACAGGCTCTGGTATCTCAAGTTCAAGTCTTTTATTTGTCAGGTACACAGAACAACACAAGGTCAGACTGGGCACTGAAATTCTTAAGACAAGACAACGCAAGCACCTGGCATAACATAACATATAAGTACACAGAACATAAATTACATCTATGCTGAGCTTAAATAAGTGAAACTTACTAAATATACAGATAGCAATAAATAATCGACTATACTAACCCTAATACTAAAACTTCCTAAATATACATATAACAATAAATAATACACTATACTAACCCTACATGCACATAATACCTATTACAACCCTATAACCTATTCTAACCTAGGTGGAGTACAGTACAATAGTGAAAAATTGCAGATCAGTGACTATGTCAATGACCATGCAGGAGCCTGATGGTGAAGTACAGTGAGGTACAGTAGTGCAATGTTACTGATAGTGCAACCAGTACTGAAAGTGACAGTGTATAAGTGACTAGTTCTCCCCATATTAGACACTAGGTTTGTTCGACATGGACTGCGGCTGCGCTGTGAGACCCGCATTCGATCACATGTGCGACGCTACTCCTTAACGGGTTAAATAGCATTCACAAAAAGAGTTTATACTGTTGTTTTGTTATAAAACGTTCTGTAAGCCCCTTCGAAATATAAACCGCACCACCACAAGAAAAATTTAAAATTGGGTTATAAACCACGGTTTTACATTTAGCAGATACTCTTATCCAGAGCGACTTACAGTAAGTACAGGGACATTACCCCCGAGGCAAGTGCCTTGCCCAAGGACACAACATCATTTGGCACAGCCAGGAATTGAACCAGCGACATTCTGATTACTAGCTGATTCCCTAACCACTTAGCCATCTGACTCTAACATTTTATTTTCGAAAAATACGGTAAGCGTCGTGTACGCTGTCCATGGTGCTCAAACTAATATTCAAATTAGAAAGTGGTCTAGCCGATTTATACTACTCTAACTCCATTACGGACAGACAGACGGACAGAGTTGGACGGATTGGTTGAATTTATAGTACTCCGAAGGCTGTGGGTGCTGAAAACAATTTACCGCCGGAAAAGTAGGTGGAGGAACGTTTGAGCAGCTTGCCACATGACGTCTTTGTGTCTGGAACCAATTGCAGACCAATCACAGCAGGGGCGTAGGCCTGGGTAGGCACAGGACCTACCCAATTTGTTCTAAGGCCTACCCCAAAACGAAAATATCTCAGAAAAATGACGCACCGGGTGCACATCACAAAGTAAATAAGTACGAAAAACTGAAAAGATGCCTATTTTTCTTGGCCTACCCAAAAAGATTATTCTGGCTTCAACCCTGAATCACAGCCAAGGGGTATCCACAAAATGACGGGCTAGCGGACGGACTCATAAGAATCAGGAGGTGCACGTAGAGCTCTCTGAGGGGCTCAGAGAGGCCGTTCCTCATCGGAGAGGGCGTTCCCTGTGTCCGTCTCTGTGAAAACTGTGTAGTATAATTTGGCCTTTATTACTCTTAATTTATTGTATTGATTACAACACCCCTAATTCCTGTTTTACCGTCCCCCTTCTACCTTGCGTGACAGCTGGATTTTAGATCCACTCAAAAATCGAGGGCTAATGGAACCAGCATCCTGGCTCCACCCCCACGGTACCCTTAGTGTCAGGCGTGAGGCTTGTGTGGCCTATCTCCTTTGGGGATATGAGTTAATTCTTGAGGTCTGCCATCTCCTGATCAATCAGGATTATTTTGCTCTTTATCTGCACCACTGCACTCTCCCCTGGCTCGAGAAAATATAAACAGAGGGCCATTTGTGACTGGTCTGGCTTCTGCGCAGTATGTTCCAGGTCTTACATCCTGACCTGCTTCCCTAGGTTATGTTTTGTTTTATCTCCTGTCTTTTATACTCATGTCTTTTTTCTACTAAGATAAAGCAACCAGTGACAATCTCAAGCCTTTGTCCATTCCATGGACAAAATAAACTGAGTTTGAAAAGTGGTCTTTAAGATCTATGAAACACGAATAAACATGAAAGAAGATCATATTAATATGCCCTTTTCCATCCTGTTTCAAGATGCATAACAGTATTAATATTGTCTTTCACAGGAATGGTAGAAATGACTGCACCAAATGGCCCGGTGAATTTTCGATCAAACCAGTCCCTGTCCTGCTCAACTAAAGAAGACATGATTCTATATTCTTGGCAATTGAAAAACATTGTACATACTGACAAGATTTTTAATGTAACCAATGGTACTGAGTCTAAGACAGTTAATAATTCTCGGAAGACCGCACTTAATCTTACACTGGTATCAGAGGTCTGGTCAGGTATGTGTCAAATGTTTTGAGTTCAATGATGATGACTTATCATGACACATTTACTGTTTTAAGTCATTCATTCCTGAAGCCTGTTTTACTCACCATCACTACTTCTTCCACTTTTGATCTTCCACAGGGCTTTTTTCATGCCTCTTCCAAACAAGTTCATTAAACGTGACAATAATACATAAAGCCAGTGCTGTACTGGATGTAGCCCTCCTGCCACAGATTAGGATAAGTAGCGAACCCCAATTCCCACAATGTACTGATGTAAAGGGCTTTAAAGACATAAAAGTTTTGTGTGAAATAAAAGATTCCACTGAAACCTACAACATTTCTTGGAATTGTAGTTTAGATTATCCCGTTCCTGTCAAACCAAGTTCATGTGAGTTTTCTTACAGTAGTCCTTTAATTCAATACAATCTCTTAACAGGACATGTAAAACAATTTGCTAACAAATGTCATCTTCTATTTATGTCCAGCACCCTATGGTTCAATCATTTATACATTGAATACGAAGGTCGACTGTAGCAAGATTGGCCACACACCACACTGTGAATGCACATTTACTAACAGGCGAAGTCAAAGTACAACAACTAAAGTCGATATAAATGTCATATACAGTAGGTTCTAATTCTATTACTACATTTGAGAGATTTCCATTAGAAATACCACGTTGTGGTCACACTCATTGTCGGTTAAGACTGACTGAAACCTTTTTTTCATAACAGAGGACGATCCCTTCTGCAAAAAGGATGATATATGGCCAGTGGCCAAGTCGGACTTCGTTGCCAAGATGAGATGTAAAAATGGTGTAGGGGAAAGAAGCAGGAGTTGTAACAATTCAATTTGGGGGCTCGAATCTTCCAGTTGTGTTAATGTGGATCTTCACAATATTCTCTTGGATGCACAAGTAAGTTATAAACCTTCAGTTATATCAACTTATATCAGTTACCCTTATTGTTTTACAAAGATGTGCCCTGACATCAGTCAATTGAATGAGCTGTAAATTTCCTCTCTGCCATTACAGAATCTAGGGAGGGGACTTGGAACAGTAGAGCAAAATACCCCAGACATATTTATTCGTTTAAAGAATTCCACAAATAATACAGAGGCAATCAACACATTTGCTAATGTTAATGCTTCTGTTATTATTCTACAAACCATGCTAAAGGTTTCAGATGAACTGAAACAGTCTGTTTTAAATGTAAGTTTTTTTAAATTATCTTCACAAATTCATGGGTATAGCTCAGGGATAGAGCATTTGACTGCAAAGAAGGACACTGCATCGTCAAATATTTGGATGAATAAATGAAAAGTGATAATAAATTATTATTATTACTTTTCTACAAAAGGATCAATAGTACACTGTAACAATAAACAAATTGCCTTATTTTCAGGACTTAATAGAATCTTCCAGCAATCTTTTGGATAGCACTCTTAAAAACTCTTGGACTTCAAAGGAAGAAAATAAAAGCAACTCAAATCTTGCTTCAATATATTTGAAATCTGTGGAAGGAATGGTTAAAAAGACGGACATAAAAAGTAACTCTGATCCAATTATCAAACCAAACATTGCTATGGTTTCCTGTATGGAGAACTGCAATGGTACTGTGTCCTTGTTCAATGTGAATGTATCTTTAGACGGTGGGAAGGGTCAAACTAAAACTGTGGTGTTTAAATTTCTGGACCAGTTTTTACTACCCCAAAACAACGATTCAAGCCCAAATTCCCATGTGGTATCTGCAGTTGTTCAAGACAACGTTAAAGCAATCTCAATAGATTTTGAGTTGCTGGAAGAGAGACAACCTAATGTTGAAATGTATTGCGCATTTTGGGATTTTAAGGCAGACACATGGTCCAGTGTGAACTGCACATGGGGAGGTTCTGACAATGAGGGACACTGTGAATGCACCCATCTATCATCCTTTACCATGCTTATGGCAAAGAAAGCAATACCTTTGATGTATATGGATGAGATAACCTATGTGAGCTTGGGGGTGTCAATCGCTTCTCTGGTTTTATGCCTGGTAATAGAAATTCTGGTTTGGCACTCAGTTGTGAAATCAAGCATTGCCTTTTTTCGTCACACGACACATGTTAATATATGTTTGTGCTTGCTTATAGCACATATCACCTTTTTAGTTTCAGCTTTCCCAGACAATATGACTGGCAGTTGGTGTCAAATTTGTGTGGTGCTTAAACATTTCTCTTACTTGGCCATGTTTTTCTGGATGTTATGCCTGAGTATTATTCTTCTTCATCAGATTACATTTACGTTCCACAAACTTAGCAAGAACGTTTTCCTGGGATCATCTTTTTTTTTGGGCTATTTTTGTCCCCTGGTGATTGTTGCATTTACAATGATCAGCTATAACAATGGACAGGAAGACATCTACTATAGTCCTAAGACATGTTGGTTATTATATAAAGGACTTTTTAAAGGGTCAATGTATGCATTCGTTCTACCCGTTGGAACGATTGTGATCATCAATGTGTTCTGCATGTTGGTTGTTGTCATGAAACTCTTAAATCCCGCAATGGCTGAACACAGCAACAGGGATGAAAAACAGGTTTCCAAACGTATCTTGAAGGCAGTTATCCTTTTAACCCCAATCTTGGGAACAACCTGGTTTTTGGGATTTTTTGTTTTAACAATTGACCTCACTAAAGGACCCCTCGCCTTTTTTGTCAATTATGCCTTCACTTTGCTCAACGGATTCCAGGTAATAACTCATACAGTGTTAAAACTTGAATATTCTTTAATGTATATGATGTATGCCCAATGTGCAAATCTTCTTGTTGCATCATTAACACTTTTTGTTGCTATTACAGGGATTCTTCATTTTGCTTGCCACATATGCAGCAGATAAAGCGGTACCTTATCCACTCTACATCAAGTATAGACTAATATATAAATGAGACGATTCATTACACTTCCCGTGTAGTCAGTTAAAAGGTTTATACATTTTTCACAGATTCGAGAGGCACTGCTGAATCGTTTGGGGTGGAGTGTAAGTTTATCACGTTAATGTCTTCAATTGATAAGTTCTATGACATACGAATATATGACTGTTAATTGACCGTTTTCTATCATTTACTTTCTTTGTATTGCAGCGTTCAAAGTCCACCACAAGTGCAAGCTCTTCCAAACTATCATCAATGAAGAGTCACTGATGTGTTTGCTGGGCTGGCATGTCTAGTTTTTTCTCAAACACTGCTCTATGATATACTGTTTATAACAATATCGGGGGTTTTATGTTTAGCATGATATACAATCGTGTTTTTGATCTAGATAAAACTATTCGGGGGGTTTTGTTTAGCATCATATACACGTGTGTTTTTGATCTAAAAATATTGGGATTTTTATGTTTAGAAAACCATAAAATGTACGTTATTATGACATTTTGCATGTCATATTTTCCTAACTTCAAGCATTCTTATTTATTTCTACAGTGTGTTGTATAGTTTTTGTAATTTTCATGTCCTGCAATGTACACTAGTTTTTGTGCAAATAATATCATTGTACACTCATTTTGACTGGTAATAGAATGACAATTAAATGTTAATGTATGTAACCCTTCCCAGTTTGTTTGCCTGGCTTTACACAGTAAGATGTTATGGACTTTAGTTGGTTGAAACTTAGGTCAGATCTACAGTACACTTTTACAGATTTGTCTACACAATAACACATCTCAATCCATGTGAATACAGATATGGAGATATTATTTTACAAACCTGATATTACAGACTGTGAATACACATTTGATGATTTCTGTAGCCTACACCTTCAAAAATCTCATTAGTTTACCCATTTGCCTTTTATCAAATTTAACAGTGTAACACATTGGAGTCTAAGAAATGTATTCGTAATTCATGCAGAAGTTTTGGGTCAACCCTTTGCGGCCCTTCCTTGGTCCTGCTCCCTTCTGGGATCCTCCCACTCATCATCTGTATCATCCAGATGCGTGCCTTTCAGCACTAACATCTTGCGGTATTGCTCGCATTCTTTCTCTGCACTGCAACATATTAGAAAAACACAAGACCATTACACTTTCTTAATGAGGCAGGGTGCGGGGAAACGCTGAAAGCAGTAGATCTTGTAGAGGCCTACATATTAATGTAGACATGTCTTTTTTCTGAGAACACAACAAAATCACAGTGGAATAATTGAAATGTGGATTACGTGTGTAGGAACCGAACACAATCATTGTTCCCGTAGATTTCTGCTATCCTTTTTGGTTTGTCACCAGAGCAATCCTCCTTATCTATGGGGACATGGAGAGAGTGCAGCAGACGCAGCACTCCAAGTCGTCCAGACTCGGCTGCGAAGTGGGCCGGCGTCCAGCCATTGTCAGCTCTCAGACAAGGTCTGGCCCCGTTCTCTATTAGGATCCTCGCTGTTTCTGTCTGTCCTGTAAAGCAAGCACTACATGTGACTGTGTTTTTAGGATACCTTGTCAGGCGGGGGGCAGTGGCGCCCCCCAAGGGGGTGCCGCAGGATATGGCCACCCTGATACAATAGCTGGTATTTTGTCCGGAATGATTTGTTTACTCAAAATGTTAACCGTTTGGGTACTAGTCAATGCACATCAGATAATTGGTAACATTAATTGTAAATTAAGAAACTTTTAAGAAAGTATATCAGTATGCAATTTTCTAAGTGTCATATTCACGTTGTTTTCAACAAGCCTGTATACTACACAGCATAATAGAATTCCGGAAATTCAGTTATGGCTTTTGATTTTGTGCCACCCCAACATTTTCAGTGGTCCCATCTTGCCACCCCTATGAAAAATTCTGAGGGCACCACTGGCAGGGTGAGATGGGCGGTTTTAAATTGTAAATTATTTCAGTTAACTAAAACCTGTTACCTTTGGCTGCTGCCCAATGAAGTGGTGTTTTACCATTCCAGTCAATGTCTCTTTGGTTGGGATCACATAGATTCTTTCTCAGAATGTCCAATACAAGGTTAAAGTCCCCAGAAGCTGCTGCCTGATGCAACTCTGTCATTTTTCTGGTCGCTAAGTAACATAAAACACAAGCGGGCCTGAGCCTAATGACAGTACCAATAGAAAAGGGTTGCCCTCTTGTGGTCAGACGGATCTTCTTTTTTTTCACAATATCTTTATTTGGCATTTACCACACATAGATATCTATAAAACATAGTAAAAGAAAAGTTGTGAAAAACATATCTGGTATTTAAAGACAACTCCACAAAAGAAAAACTAATCAATCAATGAAAGTAATTACATCAACAACAGCCATAACCAATTAGACAAAAAAAGGAGAAGAAAAAAAAGATTTGTAGCTATGTGGATGTTGTATTATTTTTTCTCAGCAGCTTCAAACAAGGGGTATTGTAGGTGAGGAGGCTGGATGAAGTAGTGATAATATAAGCAGGTGGGTAGCATAGTTCATATTACTTTAGGTCCATTTTAATAATTGTGAGAGGTTTACTTATGAAATAAAAGTTTGAAGGCATCCCTTATCTTCTGAACGCATATGGCTTATCCTTAAGCATGTTATTTTTGCCATGGACAAAAAATGACACGTTCCTTAGCAATTGCAAGACAGAGGGTCTCTCACTTTTTCTCCAAAATCTGGCTTTTAAGTATTTTGCATTAGGTTTCAACAAAACCATCTCAAGAAACAACTAAGTAATTGGGGTTAGGTGGTGGAAGTGGTGCGGGTGTTCAACTCCGTGAACGATAAAATGCAGGCAAGCATGAAGTTCAGTGACGTTTAGGCAACGCCAAAGGACAGAACGATCTTATCCATATTGTGTTTTTAAAACTGAGGCTCAGTTGCGCAACAATTTGCATGAGTCAGTCTACAGTTTCACACTTCACTATCTTTGTGCGCAACTTCCTCATTTCACCTCTTAGCTTACAACGCTTGCTTGCCGCACTGTGGCTACCAGTGAGTATGCTTATCACGTAAGGGTTCGACATTTTTTTCTAAATCAAAATAGTATACGATGCTGTATGATGCCTATATGGTACAGCACTGCAGAACTGCAGATCCTAAAATGTGTCGATTATTAACCGTCAAAGACACACCCACTATTCCACTTGTCAGGCAACAATGTGTTAACCAGGAAGTCTCGAACTTGAAGGGTGCGTATGTAAAAAACGTTTTTTTTTTTACATTTTTTGGACTTTTACTTTGTTGTTAATTAAACTTAGCTTATTGAGTATATCAGCATAACAACAGGCGGTGTGTATATATATTAGCTTTATTCAAAGGGAGTCGTAAAAACTCCTTACAATAAAAACATTGAGTTTCATCGAGTTTCATCGTGAGTTTATTTTATATCGATCCGCAATCTTTAAATCCAGTTATTGAAGCTGTCAAGTAAAACAACATTGACACAGTTGCAGATTTTATAGATCCTGACACGAAAACAGTTAAGTGTTGACATTATCACCAGATGCTAATATGTACTGCACCTGCAGGTTAAGACAATGTATGGATCCCGTGTGAGCGTTCTGGTAGAACGACTTCCTGCCGTTAACTAAGTTTACAATTTCAGACTTTACATTCAACGTGTCTGCCTCTGTAAATATTTTTCTACATAATACTAGGATTACTATGAATACTAGGAAGATATGTGCATTATTAATTCTTTGTTTTTATTAGAGCTCACATTATTTTGAATATGCTCCTGAAAGTGTGCAACCATTATATTTTCTTTCAGAGCGTTCAGCTTTCAAAATGAACAAAAGGAAAGCTAAATCTTTGAGTGATACGCCATCTATCAAAAACCGCAGAGTGGAATTTGAGGACTCCCATAGAGAAAATACAGTGGATGAAAGGGATTCCCACAAGATCAACGATCTTTCCATCGCTCCCACTGTCAGTGATTCTTATGATGTAGTTACTGTAGCTACAGGTTACAACTGCAATTCCTGAATCTTAAATCTTCACAACTAATGGTGGTCTTTTTGTTTATATTTTGTAGGGTTCTGGAGATATCGGCGTCATTGAAAGCATCACCGTAAAGAATTTCATGTGTCACCATTTGCTAGGTCCATTCCAGTTTGGCCCTCATGTGAACTTTATTGTTGGCAACAATGGAAGTAAGAAAAAATATATTTATATTCTACTGTATGTATACCGCAAATATATGCACGTGTGTGTTTGTGTGCGTATATATATATATATATATACACACTCACCGGCCACGTATTTGTTAATACAAACAGCTAATCAACCAATCACATGGCAGCAACTCAATGCAAATAGGCATGTAGACGCGGTCAAGACACCTTGCTGGTTGTTGGTGCCAGACGGGCTGGTCTGAGTACCAACCCGAACTGCTGATCTACTGGGATTTTCACGCACAACCATCTCTAGGGTTTACAGAGAAGGGTCAGAAAATGAGAAAATATCCAGTGAGTGGCAGTTCTGTGGACAAAAATGCCTTGTTGATGTCAGAAGTCAGTGGAAAATGGGCAGACTAGTTCGAGATGATAGAAAGGTAAAAGTAACTCAAATAACCACTCATTACAACCAAGGTATGCACAATACAATTTCTGAATGCACAACACGTCGAACCTTGAAGCAGATGGGCTACAGCAGCAGAAGACTACACTAGGTGCCACTCCTGTCAGCTAAGAACTGGAAACGGGGACTACAATTCGCACAGGCTCACCAAAATTGGACAATAGAAGATTGGAAAAACGTTGCCTGGTCTGATGAGTCTCGATTTCAGCTGCAACATTCAGATGGTAGGGTCAGAATTTGGCGTAAACAACATGAAAGCATGGATGGATCCATCCTGCCTTGTATCAACGGTCAGGCTGATGGAGGTGGTGGTGTAATGGTGTAGGAGATATTTTCTTGGCACACTTTGGGCCCCTTAGTACCTATTGAGCATTGTTTAAACGCAACAGCCTACCTGAGTATTGTTGCTGACCATGTCCATCCCTTTATGACCACAGTGTACCCATCTTCTGATGGCTACTTCCAGCAGGATAATGCACCATGTCACAAAGCTCAAATCATCGCAAACTGGTTTCTTGAACATGACAATGAGTTCACTGTACTCCAATGGCCTCCACAGTCACCTGATCTCAATCCAATAGAGCACCTTTGGGATGTGGTGGAACGAGAGATTTGCATCATGGATGTGCAGCCGACAAAAATTCAGCAACTGTGTAATGCCATCATGTCAATATGGACCAAAATCTTTGAGGAATGTTTCCAACACCTTGTTGAAAGTGTGCCTCGAAGAATTAAGGAAGTTCTGAAGGCAAAATTGGGTCCAACCCGGTACTAGCGAGGTGTACCTAATAAAGTGGCCAGTGAGTGTATACTGTACCAGTAGGGACATTTTTATTTATACAGTTTTACATGCTAGCAGTATGACTGATTCTTTAGGTGGGAAGAGTGCCATCCTGACTGCTCTGATTGTGGGCCTTGGAGGAAAGGCCACCACCACCAACCGAGGAGTGTCGTTGAAAGGCTTTGTGAAGCACGGAGAGAGGTAAGTTTACAGGAGTGTCCACTGACAACTGATTATGTTTGAAGGTCATCAGAAAGCAGCCAAGAATACGTCAGCCAGATTTTCGCTTGTTCTTTGTGTCTAGCACTGCAGACGTCACAGTGAAACTGCGAAACAGAGGGCCGGATGCGTACAAACGGGAGGTGTACGGAGAATGCATCTCCATAGAGCAACGGATTTCGAGTGATGGTGTTCGGACATGTAGATTAAAGAGCAAATCAGGTACTAGTCAGCATATTATTCTATCTGTATATGAAATACTTGTCAGTTGGTTAGTTTGTCTTTCTTAAAAATAGTAAGTCTGTTAGTTTGTCTCACTGTCTATTTATTAATGAGAGACAAGAGTTCTTGGTCTCTGATTGATTTTGAAACTGTACATCAAGTAGATGTATGCAATGGGTTGGTATTATTCAAATGATATTATTCCTTGTAATGTTGAAGTCATATTTGTACTTCATTATGTTGTGTATTACAGGGCATCTAGTTTCAAATAAAAAAGAAGAATTGACCGCCATTTTAGACCACTTCAATATACAGGTTCGTACTCTGGCTTGTCATCTTCTGTTAATGTTCTGTTTCTGTTAATCCTAATGTTTTACTCACACATGGACGACCTCATTAACATCGACGACATGTCACAGGTCGACAACCCTGTCTCAATTCTCAACCAAGAAATGAGCAAGCAGTTTCTGCATTCAAAAAGCGAATCGGACAAATACAAGGTAATGCACAGTTACAATTACGCATATCCCTGTGTACATCAATGTAGGAATCTAAGTGTGTGCTCCGTGCGTTGTGTGAAGTTTTTCATGAAAGCCACCCTACTGGAGCAGATGAAGAGGGACTACATCCACATCAAGCACACTAAAGCTATGACACGCGAGCAGGTGGAGAGGCAGGAGGAGGTAAGTCTTCACTAACAGAGATGCACTGTATAAGAGCAATAGTATAAAAACAATATGTAAAAAGTTCTAGGTCAATGTAAATACATGTGCGGAAATGGTAGATTGTCCCGGAATGGAGTCTCTGTGATGTTGCCACACTGTTTTGTGTTTAGTGTCTTAAAGACCTCAAACAGGAGTTCCTGCAGAAGAAGGAGAGGTATGAAAACCTGTCAACCCTTGGGGAGATTAAGGCAGTCTTAGAGGACCTGAAGAAGAAGATGGCTTGGTGCTTGGTGTGTTTACAGATGTTTCCTATCCATTTCACCAGTGATATCAATATATTTGTTTAGTTAGAAACCTGAAGGAATCTGTTGATAGATTGCATGTTAATAGTTGCTAAACTCTGTGAAATTGGGCTTTTACACCTGTGGGAAAATGCTGTTGGAACTTTGAATTAATGTTATGCTCTGTGTCCAGGTCAGAGAGAAAGAGAGAATAGTAGAGCAGCTACAGGAAGCTATAGAATTAGAGGAAAGTATCCACAAGCACGAAGAAAACGTACAGCTGTGTCAGGTATGCATGGGAGCTTTTATATATATATATATATATATATATATATATATATACACACACACAGAAAAGTTTCAGATGGGTTTTGTTTAAAGGGATCATAGAAGGCAAAACCGAGTTTACCTTGTCATAGTTGAATAACGACAGTTCGGTGGATAAAATGGACATACAGAGAACCTCAAGTCCCATTGAAGCCTCTTTCCTATGCAAATCTCACAATTTGAAACTGCCGCTGTGAAACGGGCGATTCCCAAAGAAGGACCGAGTTGACGTCAACTCAGTGGCTGTACCTTATTTGGCTCTGGTCAGTAATTTTGTCACGCCCCAAAATTTACATACAGACCAGCCCACTGGTTGGCCATGTTGCGTCCGCAGCATCGCTCATTGCAAACCAACTAATCAGCGCGCAGCTCATCTAAATATTCATGATATAAGGGAGAAGAACTCTCGTTTCAATCTAGTCCTATTTCACAGGGTTGCAATAAGGCACATAGAACAGCACCCGGGCCATTTTCAGCTCAACCTACTTTCAAACTGTCATCTCCCTTCCTCCATCCAGGAAAAAGTCAGTCAGGCTGAGGAGAAACTCCGGGACAACCAGCAGAACCTTGACAGCCTGAGAGCAGAAGAGGAGTGCTTGTCAGAAGACAGGTTGAAGTTGAAAGAAGAAAAGAAGACAAAGAACAAAGCTCACAAAGAACAAGAGGTGCAGTGCTGCTGATTGTCTAAGGCTGCACTGCCGCTGCCCAGACCTTTCCTTCAGTACCACTGTTCTTTAGCTTCGAATGTATATCTGGTTCCTTTGACGTGTTTTTATTTAGTCAAAACTGTGCTGCAGGTGGTTTACATCCGAGCTCGGAACAAACTGAAACAGTCGGAGAAGGAACAAAGTCTTCTTCAGGAGAGGATTGACAAGGCCAAAAATATGTGAGTGGGTTGTTTCTTTTAAAAGGCCCTGTTAATATTTGCATTTTGGATACACAGAGTGCGATCCACTAAAAATGCAACCTTTGACCTTCCCTGACAGAGGGAGTCAGAACAGTGAGGCAGAGGCAGAGCACACCAAGCGTCTGCAGAAGATATCGACTCTAAAGGAACAGTTTGAAAAGCTTGACAAAGAATTACCAGAGCTGAACCAGGGAATCAAGGACAAGCAGCAGGCACTTTTCAAGGGAAAGGAGGAGCTGGACAAGTTGAGGTACGTCAGAACAGAATTACCTTGCAAGCCTTTTCATGTACAGACCACACTGGGCACCAAAAACTATTCTTGACAATTGAAATACTCATCTTTTGCGTGTACAAGGCCAAAATGCCGACTAAAACGTCTTTCACTTGTAACTTGTGTGGAAATTTAGTTCCAAACTTGGCTTTGTTTGGTTAGCTCTGACAGGTGGGTACACATCACATTCAAGTGAATCTGGGCCTATTTTCGTTTACATTTCCATAACCAGTTTTTGTTATACGATTCAAATGCAATTATCAATGTCTCTCTTGTTCCAGACTACATAAAGCAGTTGTGAAAGGGCACTATTTACATTATAACAGGCATAAAGCTGTCAGCAGTTTGACAGACTAATCTCAATCCAATGTCATGCTCTAGACTGGAAGAGAAGAACATACAGGTTTCGTTTGAGGTCAAACTGAAGCGAAAGAACCAGCTGGTGGCCAGTCGCTCCAATAAACTGAAGAGGTTCGGCGACCACATCCCCGACCTGCTTGACACTATAGACAAGGCTCACAGCAAAGGACGCTTCATCAAGAAGCCCATCGGCCCCATAGGTGACGCCAACATCCACCCCAAAGGTGTTTCAAGAATGTTTTCCAAAAGTGGCTGCAGCTGAAAGTTTGTCTTCTGCAGGGGCATGCATCAACCTGAAGGACCCCATGCTAGCTGTTGCAGTGGAGAGCTGCCTGCGCAGCTTCATGAAAACCTTCTGCTGTGACAACTACAAAGACGAGTCAGTCCTCCAAGAACTGATGTCTCTCTATTTCTCTAAAGGCAGCCGGCCCCAGATAATCGTCAGCCCTTTCACAGAGCGAGTTTACAAAACTCAAGGACGGTAATCAAGATCACCTTGGTTTTGGAATAGAAATGTTATTGTTATTTCTAGTTTTTTTTCATGATGAGACATACAATGACTAACCGTAAATATTTATTGCTATCAAGAAAACCACAAAATGTTTGTGTTTGGGTTCAAGAAATGTTTGTATAAGTCCATGACATCTTTGCATCTTGTCTTGTGTTTCAGTGGAGTCAAACATCCTGATTACCCTTCAGTGCTTGACTCCCTCATCATATCTAGTCCAGTCATCACCAACTGTCTAATTGACATGAGGGGCATAGAATCCATTCTGATCATCAAAGTAAGCGTCTGTTTAGATTTTAATACATGCAAATACGCTGGTTTTTCTGGTGATTGATGTGTTGTGTTACCATATATCACAGGAGAAGAGTGCAGCCAGGAAAGTGATGCAGCAAGGCACCCCTCCTAGGAACTGCCGCGAAGCGTTCACTGTGGAAGGAGACCAGGTCTACCCAAATCGCTACTACACCGCAGAGTACAGCATGGCTAAGTATCTTGGTGGAGATCTGGAAACAGAACTACGGTAAGAGGGAAAAAAGAGGATTGTTGGCAATTTTTAACATTTTCTTTGTCACTCTCTGCCTCTCTCTGTCTCTGTCTCTCACAAACTCTCTCTCTCGGTATTCGCAGCATGGTGGAGTCGGAGTTGGAGAACCACACAGCTCAGCTGTCCAGGTTCAAGCTGCACCTGGGCTCTGTGAAAGAGGACATACAGCACATGGAGGGCCAGCTGCACACCAACATCATGGGGCTGAAGAAGACTTTGGTAATGTGGGGCTCAGAGGTGGGGCCGAGGCCTCTGACACGTGGAAGCACAGGCAGCAAGGGCTAAACTAAACTAAAAACACCCACCGGGTGACTTTCTGTGTTTTGGTTCAGGATGTGATGTTCTGTTCAGGTGTAGGATGTCTAACTGTCTGAGCCTGGGCGCTTGTTTTTACTTCAGGCTTTGGTGAACCAGGTCAAAGCCAGTTTAACAGAGCTGGAGAATGTTGAGGACGAGCAGATCGATGACATCAGCTCGTTGGTAAAACCTTGAATTGTTTTGTATCTTCATGAATCAAATTATTATCTACTGCATAATCAACTGTGAATACTATTGAAACGTGATTTGTTCAATTGCTCAAACATTGCAGGAAGAAGTGGCACAAGAGAACAATCAGAAAATTGAATCTGAAAAACAAACTGTGCATGAAGCCAAGGAAGTGCTCGACAAACATGCCAAAGCAGTGATGGATATAGATAAGCAGTATTCTGATGTGAGAGCTAGGTTAGACCAGCTGGCAGAAGAAATGGACCCTTTAAAGGTAAGAATGGAGTGAATGTTTGTTGGAAATGGAAAACAACATATTCCTCAATCATTATTTAATGTATTGTCTTGTAATTTAACTGGACCCTGAGTCTGTGATAAAAGTTTTTATTTGATTGAAGAATAGAAGTATACAGATTTTCGCCGCCACTAAAATACCATCTGACATACTTTAAGTCTCTGCCATTCTCATGAAACTATTCTTATATAAATGTCAAAACAATCTTTTGTCATTTTTGTGTCTGGTGTTTGTTGTGTTTTCTCGGTGCAACAGGAAGAGCAGGCCAAGATAGAGGCAGAGTGTTCCAAACACGAGCGGAACCTGAGGATTCTGGAGAGCAAGCTGAAAGGTCACCAAGACAACATCCAAGCTATGAGAATGGAGCTAGCTTCAAAAGAAGAGGAGATGAAGGTATTATTTTTGTATTTCTTTCCCAAAGAATATGACATGACCTTCATTCCATGTGTAGGTGTAATGTACTGGCATGTTAAAACAGAAAAAGATGAACAATAACAACTGGTTTCTAGGAATATGTGGCCAAGGCCAAGGAGATCAGCCAAGAGCGCCAGGACGTGAATCGCAGTGCCAAAAGCATTGACACAGAGATCACACGGCTGAGGAAAAGGATCAGTGTCCAGGAGAGCAGCCATGGAGACCAGGAGCAGGTGGTCCGGTAAGGTCCAGCTCTCATGGACCACCTCCACACATCAGTCCCCATCAATCCCTTATTGATTAATCAATTAATCAATAATTCAGTTAATCAATCACTGTTGTTCCAAGGAATGCTCTTTAAAAGCTTTTCTTGCCTGATTTTGATTGAACTTGTATGGTTGTTGGTTAGTTTACATGAAACATGACTATTTGCTTGTTGTTGACAACCCTGTGGTTTTTTAATAAGGGAGTATGCTGAGGCCCTTACCAACTACAGAGACAAGTCCAACCAAGTGAGAGATCTGAAGAAGTTCATCGACCGTCTTGATAACATCATGTCTGACAGACAGAACAGATATAAAATTATGCGCAGGTAACACATTCATTTGACAGATCAAAAGCTTTCACTGAAATCAAATGGGTCACGTGATAACTTTGGTTCAGGCCTTTCAAGTTGTAGCGTGTTGTTTTCCTCGTTCCTCAGGTCCCTCTCTGTGAGATGCAAGTTGTACTTTAACAACTTCCTATTCAAGATGAGCTGCTGTGGCTCCATGATGTTTGACCACAACAACGAGACACTCTCAATATCGGTACTGTGTAGCATCAGTGTTCCTCCTTGATCGATCCCCTACATCAGGGATTCCTAGCCCTTTTCCTGGAGAGCAGACCTTCCCTGACCCCCAAATTAGCATGCTGGTTTAATCATTAGCTAGTTACGAAAATGGGGATTGAAGCCAAACCTCCAGGAGGGTAGCTCTACAGAAAGAGGGTTGAGCAGCTCTGCCCCATGAGTAGACCTCTCTGAGATTTGTAGTACAGTCCTTACTGTATGTTAGAGACTGAGACATGTCAGCTGATGGGTTTGTAAAAAAAAAAATGTGGACTCTCTGGACTAGGTTAAACCGCCCGGTCGGGAGAACGACAGCATGAGCGACATGCGCTCGCTGTCTGGAGGGGAGCGCTCCTTTTCGACTGTCTGCTTCATCCTCTCTCTGTGGGAGATCACCGAGTCCCCCTTCAGGTGCCTGGACGAGTTTGACGTCTACATGGTGAGCACCCCGTATTTACCTGTTTACACTTTGTTTACATCTCCTGTCCACTCTGGTATGAAACTGAAACGGTACTGTACAACCCTAACCGTACTGCTAAAATAAAACCAATGATGAGGGTAGCTGAGGTACCATTTCCTGAACATACAATTGTAGATTGTGAAGTGAAAATAACGCCTTTTTTATCCTTTTGCAGGATATGCACAATCGCAGGATCTCGTTGGATCTCCTTCTAGAACTTTCAGAGCGGCAACATCTTCGTCAGTTCATCTTCATCACTCCTCTGACCACAAGGTAATCTTCTCCGTGTGAAATTATACAGCGTTAGTCAAACAAACCATTTTGTGCCGTGCAAAGACAGACCTCTTTGTTGGCAAACTCTCTAGGATCTTGGGTGTTCAAGGCATACAGTAAAAAGCTAACTGGTCATTGCTAAATGACTTGCATGGTTGATTTTAAATATTTTGTACGCTTGGTTTCTCATGTGCATTTTAGTAATTTACCGAAAAGTAGCCATATCAAGATCCATCATCTTCAGGACCCGGAGAGAGAGAGGAGTCACACTGGTGAAGAAGGTTCAGACTAACTGTACAGTATAACTGTAGTACTAACTGTAGCCTCTCTGGGTGTGAATAATTATAGACTGTATAATGCTACTTGTGAGAAGTCATTCAGATTCTGTGTAAATTGTTTGACTTGTGAGTGTGTGAAAACATAATTCTTCGGCAACAATAACGTGTTTTGAAAAAAGTGTTATACTGTATGTGATATTTTGGAGTGTCATTTGTCTTGTAAGAAGTTTGTTCGAGAAGATTCGATTGTAGCTGTGGTTTTATACTGTTCTTGCCATACTATTCAAATCCTGTAGAAATATCCTGTAGAAGTCCAATTGCCGAATACAGAGAGAACACAGTACATGGATAGACACTAACAGATTGGAAATTTCAGTCACATCTAAACTGTTATAATATTCATCCATCCCATTAACGGCACCTGTGAGACCATGCCTTTTGAAAAAGCCCATATATATTTTATTGATTTTAATCACTACATACGTAATGTAACCATGTAATTTAGTGTGCAACACATGCCACATGTATAAAAGAACAAAAGAAATACGGTCACTTATGTTTTGTTTTAGATCTTTCATATTCAGTAGAAACATTTACTAGACAAAGATTTTGACATGAAGTTTGGATTATATTGTGCAAACAATAGACTAATTGACAATGTGGGTTTTGGTCTCAATGATGCTGTCTCCATAACTGTGAGAAGCAGTGTAACTTCCACTGTGCTGTGTTAACTACAAGCAGACCCTCGGCCCACGCTTGCATAGCCTGGGAAAGTCAACCTGGAACTGTCAAACGAAAAGTACTATTTCAAGGTACACGTAGCCCGCTCCGAAACCTTCCTCTCCAACTGACCAGGTCGCTGCTGTGTCTCAGTGGCCTTTCTGCATCCTCAAGATTCTGAAGAGTTTTTAATCAATTAATTATAAGATTAAACTTTCAATAAAAAGTTGTTTTACAAAAGTATCGTAAGTTGGAATGCAGAATGTCCAGTAAACATATGTTAGGCTTTCCTTTGGGTGAACTGAAAAAAGAGCCAGTTTCCCTGTTGGAGCTCTGACCACCCAGGATTACAGCCAAGATTGTAACATTTAGCAGTGCTCTTAATCTCTGTAAACATATTGATATGTACTATTAATTATGTTATTTGTATCTAAATTATATAGGAAAATGTTGTAATAGGGTATCCAGCATTGTGATGATGGAAGCCTTATATTGGTGGTAGTAATTTGGCGTATTTGGCCTATTTTTTTATTTTTTTCATTTCAGAAGTGTAACAAAAGATGGGGAGTGAAGCATCATCTCGAAATTGTTAATCTTTCTTTCTATTGTTCCATATTGCTGGATCAAAACTCAATATAACGCTTAATAAAAATACTGCTCTCCACCACAGATGACAACCAGGACCAAATAGCTGTCTTTCAAGAACTTGAGTGGCGCACACACACACACATAAGTAAGAAGTGGGAGTGCTGGGGGAGGAGGGGGAGGGAGTGCTGGGGGAGAAGGGGGGGACATGCTCCCACAGGAGACAAACTACTGGTCTGATGACTCACTACTGTACATCCCATGCAACAATACCAAACGTGTTTTAGAGGGCTACTTTTTGATACCCACTTAAGGATGCAAAAAATTAAAGAGATTATAGTTTTGACACTTAACATATGCATGCAAAGAACCTACTTTCCAGTTCCAACATTTGAAACCATTTGGAACAGACAGCAGTCTCTATTTCCGCGGGCTCAAGAACTCTGTATAGTAGAGACAGTTACAATTATCATAGGAATTATTGTTTGTTACTAGCAAGTAAAGCAGACAGTAGCTGCTGCACATGGATTCTACCGTAAATACTGCAGGAACAAAAGTCAATGCAGCACATCACTGAGGTACAAGCTAAAGTGAAGTTAAATAGGAATGATCAGGATTACTTTGCACAACTCACATTGGTAGGTTTGAAATATAAATGTGTGATATTGTATATAGCCATATTCAAAATGATTATTAGTCAGCTTTTAACATTCTCATGCATACAACCACAAGAAGCGCGTCCATTGAAAAATAGTCCAAGCATTTTTTTTTCCTGTGGAAATGACTGAACTGAAAATGAGACATTGAAATGTGTGGTGCTGTCCGGAGTGAGCCGAGGCCAACGCCAGGGCGGTGAGCCTCACTTCTGCATGTCACATTGCAACAGGAGCACGATGGACGGGTCGCTCTTCGCTGCCTCTTTGAACTCATCCAACGAGATCTGGTCGTCGTTGTTCTTATCCATCTTGCTGAAGATCCTGTCCACGCGCTGCTCTGGTGTCAGGCCGTCCTCATTCATCTTCATCATGATCACCGTGCCCACCATCTTGTAAATGGCCTGCACACACAGACAAGACACAGGGATGAAGGAGGCTGTTGCTGAACTCACGCACTCAAAGGCTCAAGGTTTGAACGGTCATCTCGGACCATTCATCAGCACCACCTCATACTGAAACTCACTTTGTATTATTGGTTCTCTGAACTTTAATCAGACCAGTATCAGCATGTTATATATGTAGAAATTAAGATTCAGAACCATATGGGTGGCTTGCCGGGTAGAGTGAGTACCACATAGGCTAAAGCTTTGTCGGAGGGGCTTGGGTTTCATTCCAGCCTGGGCGGTTCCCTGCATGTTATCCCCTCTCTTTCTCTCCTTACCTTTCTTGTCTCTAACTGTTACTATCAAAATAAAGTAGAAGTAATAAAAAGATAGACTGCCAGGAAACATTCGAGAGGAGCCGGACCAAGAATACCACTGTACTTTTACTTCTACAAATTGTAAATAAATGTGAAAAAGATGTGAAACCTCTGGATCCTCACCTCAATGATCTCCAGCATCTCTACCCGTGTGATTTTACCGTCGCCATCCAGATCATACATGTTGAAGGCCCAGTTGAGCTTCTGCTCAAAGCTGCCACGCGATGTGATGGACAGGGCGCAGATGAACTCTCTGAAGTCGATGGTTCCGTCACTGTTCTTATCAAAGGTTCTGAAGGCATGCTGAGCAAACTTTGAGGCGTCACCGTAGGGGAAGAACTGCAACAGACAAGAGTCACTAGTATTAGACAATAGAATCTTTCACAGAGGTATTATAGTGTGTGATAATGGTTCATATTAAAGGATTGTGCCATGTCTCCATTTCAAGGCTTAAGCATTCATAACATTTGGAGGGAAACAAAGGATCCTTTTTGCTAATCAATGCAATGGCAAAGCTTCCAGATTATCACAGTCTAGTGTGAAAGGCCTTTAAAAACTATCTCTACAAATGAATACAATATCCTCAAAGACCTAGTACTTAACCTCACAGTGCTAGTCAACATTGCCCTGTAATTACCCTGAAAAAGAACAGTAACCATGCATTACACGTACTGTATACACCTTTACATAGAGCTGCATCGCATAGACAGTACTCACCTTGATGTAGGGCTGCATCACACAGCGTTCACACCTTTACATAGAGCTGCATCGCGTACAGTACACAATTTCACACAGAGCTGCATCACATTGAGAACACCCCTTTCCATAGAGCTGTATCACACAGACACTTTCCACCTCTACGTAGAACTGCATCAGATACAGTACAGATAGACAGTACTCACCTTGACGTAGAGCTGCTGGAACTCGTCCAAGTTGAGCCTGCCACTGGGACAGTCCTTCAGGAAGCCTTTGTACCACTGCTTCAGCTCGTGCTCATTGAACTCTGTGCTCTTCACCAGATCCTCCATCACCTCAGGAGTCAGCTTGCTGTTCTGTTTCCCCATGGTTCCTGCAGGTCAAGCACAGGTGAACAATCCAGCCACAGAGTGACCAGAAACCAATCACAGTTATCCATTATATTCAATGAAACAAGCAGAATAACAGCCCTGTCACAACGCATCGACAACCAACACATCAACACAATCAACCCTGAACATGCAATCAATGTTCTCCAGGATGACTGCTTGGCACCCATCGCCTTGGTGAGAGCATGCCTTTTAAAACAGTGTATTGATGTGAAGTGGACTGCCATCAGGATCAGATATACCACAGTACAATTTATGTCCAACACTGATCAACACTGTGTCCAACACTTCAGCCCAACTCTGTCCAACCTCCTGTCTGTTTCTGCTCCGTAGATGCGGTCTCTGGGACGACATCACACGCTGGTCCAGATTGCGGCCAGCATTGCAGCTTCGTTAAGTGTCTCCATCATTACAGTGCTATCATGTTCCTCAAATCGTGTCGCCAGACAGTGGCAAGGAAGCCAAAGCTTCAGGCTGAGACAGCAACTTGTCTGCTTATTTAGGGTTCCTCTCTCTGACACAAGGCCGTGTCCTTTATCGTTGATTGGTAATTCACAGCCAACAGCTAATTATTAAACGATTCAACAGGGGAATCAGCTTGCCTTGGGAAGTAATGATGCCAGACTCACCAGTTTGAATTGACTATCTAGTATCTATATTTTTCGACATGACAAACTGAGCCCATGGCAAATCCTACTAAACACTGTTTATGACGTCAGGGTCTATGCAAAACCTCAGTCCAAATCATTCTTTCATTTCCAGTGAGGGAGAACACAAAGCTGACAGCACTTTGCAGGGCAAGACGAAGAAACCACCCCTTTGCAGAGGGCACCTCATAGGAAGCTGTGCTTTTCCACAAGCATGCAGTGGCTCAGGCTTTTTGCTCTACATACAAAAAATGTGTTGCAATGCATTCTAAGACGTCTAAAGATCGTTTTCATTTTTCTCTCCACCTCTCCTTACATACGTAAATCTAGATGATGCAACTCGTGCTAAAGCAGTGGCTTAAGATAAATGTTACACAATTGTATCTTAATGAGCCAAGACCAATACAATGCATCGAATGACCTTGAGGACAAACATTTTGCAGAGATGCCAAAACGAACATATTCACAGGAAGGCGATTAAGGCCATGGCTCAGTGTCAGAGGAATCAACTTGCCCCTCTTAAATTACCTAATCTGTTTATCATGATACCTTCCACAACACGTACCGTCAGCAACAACATGAATGAGGAAAAAATAAGTAGGCTATTAGGAGCAATTTTGATCTCCACACGCTAGCAGTCACATCTCTGGTTCGTGGTAGACTAAAGCCACTGCCCGGACAAGGAGGATGCAACCGCATTCCGATGGAAACGACGCAGTGGTCTGTTAATGCATGTCATATTCTATTGTGCCTTCGTGTATTTCTCTTGACATTTTACCATGCGCATCGTTTAAAAAATATGCCAAATCTGGACCACAAATATTGCAGAATGGATGACGGATCTTTTACACCTTGTTGGGTATAAGAGTTAACAAAAACACAAATTACATCAAATAATAACCCATTAACAGGACACATTTCCCACCCCCCCAAACAATATTTCCAATTTTTTGGGCTAAACGTAATGCCTTCGTTTTATGGGTTGCGCAGGTGCCAAACCTCTACACAACACAATGGCAAACCTCTCCCCAAATGATTTAAAAAAAAATATGAAACAAATGTACACAAAAAACACGGTTACGTTATATATTAGACCTATTTGAGCCATAAGCGATCCAGAATTTGAAACATGCTCGATGCCGATAAAACATACGTCTATGCAGGCAATACTTCTTACCTTGGTATAATGTTGGTGATGCTATAGCCTATTGCTATGGACGTCTGCGCTATTGCTGAAAAAATTGGGAAAATAACCTCTAGGTTATTGCGTTTGATCAAATGGGATTATCCCCTATAAATTCCTGTTAGAAATGCCGGATTTCACGATTTTCCGATGATATTCCAGAGGAGGCGCAGTAGGGACCGATCCCACGCTAGTCTTTGGTTATGTTATGCGACTAGGGCACGTCGTCACCCGTGTGCATCACAAATTGATCTTAAATTCAGTGTTGCTTGTGTGTTGCTCCACTGTTTGGTTTATTAATTAGCATTGGATGTAAGAAGATGACAAGGCAATGTGTTGTGAGTCGGGTCCTAAAAACAACATTGAAAAGGCCCAAATATAAGGATTAATTTGCCAATAGATTCAGAGCACTGCTCAAAACCCCGATTCATTATAATATTAATGGGAGAATATAGGCTATTGCTTAAAACTCGGGTTTTCTTTCTTCTAATAATTACACTTCCATCCTCAGTTCAGAGGTATCACCATGGTACTGATCCCAGGTCTTAGAGCATGATTGCAAGTCTACCATTTGACCAAGAGGACACGGTCGGAGAGCAACACGTAGTGGCCTTACAGTAGCCCTCTGTAGCCTACTTCTCGACGGCTGGTTCCGAATCACCTTGGCTACACCCTTCTCGTTGGTCTGTTTTGGGTAGGGGTATATCCGAGTCATGACATCAGTGTGACTGACAAGGGATTGAACCCAGGTCACTCTTATGACAATAGCACCCGCTCATAACCAGTTATAGCCTATCGCTCGAGGGCAACATTTTTCAAAATATGACTGAAGATATCGGTGTTATTCGTTCATTATTCATAAGAAAACTTTTGTTCAGAGAAGTAAAGCTACAACGTCTACAAAGACTTAGCCTTCATTTTTTGTTTTCTTAATTTAATACTCACATACAATACACATCCAGGTTAAATACACACATAATTGTTTTCATGTAAACTTCACAACACAAAATCAAACAAGATTTTAAACCACATTGTGAACATTAGCACCTGTCTTTACTAATCCAGCGGATCCTCTGACACTGTGTTCATTATGATTTAAAAAAATAAATAATGATCATAAAAAGCATTGTCTCAGCTTGATCTCAGTTGGCATGATGGAACAGTACATCATGTCAATATCTGTTACAGCAGCATTCACTTACAAAGGTTAATACTGTGAAAAGGATGCATATTCTACGCCAAAATGGCATACAAAAGAAATATGATAAGATAGCCTGGGAAGTCACCAACGTCTTCGCAGCGTGACATTCCTCTTCTATGACCTTTTTCTTTTCATTAGTTTTGTTTGCCATGCTATATAATAATAACATGGTAAAAGACATTTACAGGAATGGTGAATGATATCAATCAGTTTTTATAACTGTGTGTATAGGCAGTGGAGATACTTGATATAATCTTGATTTGTCAAACATAGTGTTTATATCGAAGCAAACAGGCATTGTGTGTTTGTTTTTTAACACATTTACAATACTCTTAATAAAATTATATAGACATATAGACAGTCAATTTAGTATATCTATATATTGGTTACAGTATTTTGTGTACAAATTTAATTAAACGTAAGCTAATTCTGTGTAGCTAATAACAGAATAAGTCCAAATATTTTCTGCATGGATTAAATGCTTCTGATAATTAATATATACGGGTGTTTTCTAGCTACATATTAGATCTAGATTAAAATTATTTTTAGGAATTGAGAATCTAGATTTTAGACTCTAGTCTCTGGAATGTATGTTCTAGAATCTAGATTCAGGATGTTTCACAGTCTGGGACTAAGTCCAATATAGGAAACTGACAAAAACAGTGTATCACAGGATGTGCATTTAAAGATTTTTGTTTCAAGACACATCTCAAAATGATTTAGTCATGTGTTTCTTCACAAATGATTTCAGTGTTCTATCTATCCTGTCAACAAAACAGCTTCCATGTAGATACCATTATCAGTAATGACTCTACATGTTGTATTAAACAAAATAAGAAAGGTAATATTCACAACTTTAGACCAGAGATTCATTGATCAGTTGTCTTTAAACTAAACTATAGTCTCGAAATGCAAAACTTATATAAGCAATATAGTACACTGTGGAGTCCCACCATTTGGTAAAATGGAAATAAAAAGAACAAAAATTCAGAACTTGGTCTGCTTTAGTTTGTCGATGTGGTAGCACAACTTCAAGGCTGGCCCGAGCTTCAGTCCTAGGTATTTCATAATCATGTCACTCTTCAGAAGTAACAAAGCATTTCCGTCTATCTCCTGTGGAAAAAACAAAAAGTTAGGTTAGGGTGGTGATGATGATGAGAGCCACACGTACCACACGCTTACTGTGTACGGATGCTGTGATCAGGCTTACATGTTTCCGGAAGACTTCCACATGGGGACCCAGGGACTGGGGATCTGCATCCCGGATGAACCACACCACGTCTTCCACAGACCAGGCGGAGGGGTCCTTACTTGGGGGCGGTTTGGACTCCTGGCCCTCAGGTGACGGGTTGTAACCTGTGGAGCAGGGGATACAGCTGCTGATGAATGACTTATAAGTAAAGAACAAAATGTAAACTGCTGTCGGGAAGATAGAATAGGAAATAATTAGAAAGCTCTGCTTATATTTTCTAGGGTTATGACAGAACAATGGCTTTAGGGCAGGTCAAAATTATTTTTATCCCCATGATTACTGTGTTTGTCTTATTAAGTGTGTTATTATTGGATTCCCTCAGCCTTTATCTTGTGTAGACTTCACCTCCCTACCAATTCTGTTGGTCTCCATGAAAGAGTTGCCGTTGGGGCTGGACGTCTGTCGGCAACTTCCCTTGGGGAACTGCTGAGACGAGCGGAACCCATACGAGGACTTTGGCGAGTAGGTGGAGCTTATAGAGCTGAAGGCAGAGTCACCTGGATCCCCCGAGTACTGCTTGGAGTCTGATGGGTCTAGAAGGTACCCCTCAGCCATCGACGTTTCTGCTGTTTGAGATACAAAAGACTAAGTATTCATATAGTATTCAATTATATTCCATTTATATCACTTTACTGATTAGCAATATCAATGTTAAAGTGAGGTGAATTTAATACCGTATACGTAGTGTGGGCAGTTGAATTGACAGGAATTACACTTGAAAAAGATTTAGGGATGTTTTGAAATAAGTACAGGACTAGTTGTGATGATTCATGTGCAGTACAACAAGGAGTTTTTATTCCAAGTGAAGTACTAATAGTGCATTTACTAAGTGCTGCAGATATATTCTAGTCATGGACTAGCTTTAACAGTCAGTGTCTGTGTTTTTTACGATGGTGCAACAACATCGTTCCAACTCCAACATTGGATAATTTGGTCATTGTGAGAGAGTGCTACCATCGGAGTGGTAGGAGCCAGAGCTGTGCTGGGTGATGGGCTGGTCACTGAAGAGGTTTTCACAGTGCAAGCTGCGACACAGCTTCTTCAGGAAGCGCAGTACATAGCCAATACTGTTCACAACAGGGAGACTCAATAGGTGTTGTTTCCCATCAAACGTGGCTGAGAAAAACACATGAAAGTATTGCAGAAAGTCATGTATCATAATTCCAGTGTTTATAATAAAAATGATAGGATATATGCCTTGAATAAATGAAGTGAATGATCATACTCTTATGTACCTTAAATTACTGAAGTTTATATATAAAATATAACTATATAATTAACTACTGAATAACTTCTAATAATGATAAAATAACTACTGGAAAATAACCAGAGTGTGATCTACATTTGCTTACCTGATATTTTCTCCCCTCCATAGCCCTGTGTGAGCAGAGTAAACACAGCTTTCTGCTGGAAGGCGCTGTCAATGCAGCCCTGGACGGCCTGCTGTAGCACCACCGAGGGCCGGTCAGGTCCAAAGTGATCTGGGAGCTGGTGGACCTTCTTCCTGTCCAAGTTAGGCCCCATGTTGGCCTGTTTGTTAATGTAGATACAGACTGTGGAGGGAGGAGAACAGAGGTGTTCAGTGATAACCTTACGGATTACTGTTTCTAATTGGTAAAAAGTATTTCTTGGTGCGCAGGGAAGTTGCAGCTAATTCAGAAGTGTCTCCTGATTTGAATATCTCAATGTAGCAATACGGGTCATACTATACACATGGCAAAGCATGATTATGTTAAACGTTGATGAATCTTTAGTCCTGTCCGAACCAGCACATGGTCACACAAAATCCCTTACATTAACGTTGAGCCATTTTGTAGTCACCCTGATCCAAAGCGGTGTAAAAATAGCACCTCCACAGGGCCCAGCTGGGCTTGCCGGCCTCACCTGTGAGCACCTGGGGCGTGGCGGAGTGGGGGATGGTTGCGGCGTCTTGGGGGATCGAGCTCATGTCCGGCTCTGGGGTGCTGCTGGGGGGGGAGATGGCCAGCGGGGTCATCCCCATCCTGGGCTTCAGCTGCAGGTGGAAAAACACGTTAATTCTGCTGTTCTGATTGTTTTACTAGTTTACTATTGTCACACTGCTATGTTTTTGCTGGTGAAAGATTGTATTCCAGTTTGTGCACTGTACTGTAAATCTGTTTTATGTTGTATACTGGTATGTCATGTTGACTTTTTGTCTTGTTTTCTTATTGCAAATGAATTTCACTCGAGCACAATCTACTTATTTTAATTATTTATTACTTTTACTTATGTTAATTGTGTGTTGTTTGTTGTTGTTTCATACTTGCAATACTTTTTTGAACTGTTGAAGAAGCTACAAAAAAGTTTTTCATGGCAAAGTATTAATCCTGTGTACTAAGTATTTGATCAATAAACTTTTATATTTTATATCTTTATATCTTTTATATCTAGATTGTATATCTATAAAAATGCATGGAGCTTTAGGGCTTCTAAAAGTTAAGACGCTTAAGCTGATATATTTACACAGAATGTTACATGACATTGTTGTAGACCATCTGTGGCATAGTGCACAACTTGGAATACCACTGCTGGTGTGTTTACACAACAAAATCACTCAAATTTACAAAGTATTTTTACATACACAGCAGTCATTTGTTGGTGCTACCACTTCCTCGCACCAAAACAGGTAAATCACACCAAATCTGAAGGACATGTGGGATGTGGGCATCATTAGCAGTTTGAAAACAGGCTCCCACTACTATCCCCATCAGACTGACCTTGAAACCTGGCTTCCTGCCCCTCTTCTTCGGCACTTTCAAGGGAGGGAGAGACTCAGCATAGCGATTTGGAAAATCCATCTTGGCAACATTGCGTAGCGGGGGTCTCCCTCTCTTCCTGCCTGGTATCTTGCCCGGCTGGCTGGGGATGAACGACGGGCTCACTGCAGCCGATTGCATTTCACTGTTGCTGTCTGCTTTCTGTGCTGTTGCTGCAGGTACACTCATTTGAGCTGGAGATAAGAGACAAATGATTACAGATAAATCAATCCTTAATTTTAGATGTATATTGTGATTAACATCACAATATAAAAACAGAGCAAAACAGAAGCATAGGCTACATACATGTCTAGATACGTTTTTTAAATTATTATTATAAAACATTTTACTGAACAGTGCACGCCAAAATAATTACTCAGAAATCAATTTACAGTACACAGTGCCTTATCATACACAGTGCCCTATCATGACTTCATCTGAAGATGCTGAAGTAAATTAGCATAACAACATTAGCATAAAGGCATCAATGGCTTACTGTGTGTATCCAGCAGAGCAATGCAGCCAGTTACAACATTTAAAGCTCCAAAAACCCAGCAACACAAAAGGCACCCATGCATAAAGCTCACAAACATGAAACATGCCACATCCCGTCAAATTAGCGACTACCGGGGGCTTTCGTTACCTGACGCCTTCTAGTTCTAAACGCTTGAGAGCCAAGCCCTTTGTCTCAGTATCCCAGAAGCATGGACAGTAGGAGAAGGTTTACGGCACAATCCCTCAGCAAGCTGGGAAAGCCATCTTGCACTCTGCTCTTATCTGTTGCCTGCCTCTGTATCCGAGCTCGGCGCTCGATGCTGGGCGGCTGCACGGCACTCAGGCTGCAGACATCTCATTAAACTAATGCATTCAGCAGCCAAGGAAGAGGGAGGGAGGGGGGAGGGACTGACTTCACCATGGCTACACAGCTATGAATTACCATTACGATGACAGCTTTCACCCTAATCTTAAAAAAACAGCCCCAAGTGCCAATGCTGGAAAATAAAAACCTCCCAAAACAAGTGCGTGGATGTCTCAGTTATGAAGCAGGACGTGTATACTGTAACCAACTCACTGTTTACATGAATTGCATTAAAACACCGTTGCATGTTACAGTAGAATATATAGTAGCCTAGGCAGCACCACAATGGAAACAATTGCACTGAATGGTCAATATGCACTCACCATCCAGATAAATATGGATAGGAGAGTATGTCCCTTATTAGCTCAGTCCTTATGAATTTTCTCTATTATTGTTTGTCTGCTTCCAATGTCTTGAACAGAGCGTACAGTGGAGTCTCCAAGCAATGCGTATTCCACTGTAATATAACGTGTGTTTGTGTGTGTCTGTGTGGAAAGAGGGGTTGTTGGTGTGTGTGTGTGTGTGTGTGTGTGCATATATGTACCAGTTCTAGGAAACGTTCCTCTGTTGTCATGGCAACAAGCCTGAAACACCCTCTCATGGTTTGCGTGTGCAACTGAGGCTTAATACAGAGTGATATAATTAGCCTAGACAGAGGACATCCTCACACTGCTAATTACAATAGAAAATTAATTGCATACGTAATGTGTGCACATATTCTCACCATATTTTTTTTCTTTCTCTCTCTCTCTTTTGTGTAGTGGATAACATCTAGCCTCTGCATCACACATGTTGTTCTTTGTGAGGCTCTACTGTTGTGTTAATCTATCACGTCCAGCAGAATGGTCAACATTTTAAACATAATATTGTTTAATAAAACAATAGAGTTGCAGAATAAATGATTTACCCATAGGTCAGAAAATGAATCGATTATTACTAAAAAGGTTTTTCTTTGATGCCAGGGAATGCAAAAGGAGAAGATAATGATGATATCTCGAGTTTAGCACGATACAGTCATCTACACAAACTAAATATTGTACATTATTCATGTTGCAAAAGAAAGGGTAAAAATGAATGGATTGCAGCGAATACCTGCCCAGGGCAAACATCGCCCTCTACAGTAATTTCTGATGCTATTTAATGTCTGGCCTAGTTGGCTAATAAAGTTACATTTCTTTTAAAAACAAAAATGGCGACGTGCATGTTTTCAAATATGTCGCCCTTGGTGTTGCCAACTATACGATTTCTCTTGAAAATGCAATATTCTACAAGGACGATAACAATGTATATGACGGACATTTCCAGACGAGGTGAAACTATTATTTTGGCGAGTGAAAAATGTTGTCCAGCAGTACTAGTTAGGGCATTAGCTGGCAAATTACCTTTACTTCAACTGAGTGGCAGTTCTTGTCAGTCGTGTGTTATGTTACATCTGGTTTTCTACGAGGTTTCTTTTTGCCGGTGATGTCTGTCACCGTAAAACAGCGAAATGTTGCATCTAAATGCTTACCGTTGGTTGACATCTTCGGATCGATCTTGTAATGCAGTATGCAGTAGGCAACGGGTAGCCAGCCAGCGTGTCAACCTTTGAACGTGGATGGTCTCTGTGGATGGTTAGGTACTGTTTTTGGACGAGGTCGTCCAACATGGTAAAAGCCACTATTGTATTCTCTTCTTTGACTTTCTCTCTATCCGTAGGTTACACTGCAAATACTCAGTCGGTTGAAAACTGCATCAGTGCCTCCGGTTTCAGTGGACCACTTAAACATTACAACGGTCTTATCAGGGACGGTGCACTGCGTGAGGATCCTCAGCAAAAAGCGGTGATTGAAAAACTGGAGGAGATGCAAAATACACTGAGAGGTTACAGTAACCAGCCAACATCGCTCTTTTCCAAAGTAAGCACGTGTCATTCACTTGTTACCATTGCCCACGATGTCCCTGAATATTAACTGGTTGATTTTATATCTTACAGTTCTTCTCAAAGCCTAAACCTCCAAAAGGCTACTACATTTACGGGGATGTTGGTAAGGCGCCCATCCCTTTTGTAATATCTGCTTGACTTAACTATGATGAAAAGTCACACTCAATCATTGTCATGTTTTTGTGCCACTAGGTACAGGAAAAACAATGGTCATGGATATGTTTTATTCACATGTGGAGACTGCCAAGAAAAAGAGAGTTCATTTTCATGGCTTTATGTTAGACGTACACAAAAGTAAGTTAAGTTTATCTAAATATACTTTTGGTCAGCTATAGATACCATAGCTATGTTTGCCATACATACATAGATGTTATTAGCCTACATTCAATTTAATGAAAGGTACAACATGTTTTTACTATATGTTTTTACTACTGTTAGCAAACTACTATGTACTGTGACTGTGTGTAATTAGGAATACATCGCCTGAAACAGAGTATGCCCAAGAGGAAGGCCGGAAAAATGGCTAAATCATATGACCCAATAGCTCCAGTCGCAGAGGAGATAAGCATGGAGGCTTGTCTGCTGTGCTTTGATGAGTTCCAGGTACGATAGGTAGACATATTATTTCACATTGTCTTATACATGAATGTACAACAGCATTCAATATTTGTTTGACCAGTTGATGAACTAATAACTGATTAGTTATTATGCTGATCCCATCCCTCAGGTCACAGACATTGCAGATGCCATGATACTGAAGCAGCTCTTTGAGAACCTGTTCCTGAATGGTGTTGTGGTTGTGGCCACTTCGAACAGGCCTCCCGAAGGTGAGAAGCAGGTGGACACTCTGGATTCAGCGTGCTTAATAAAACATGACTGTTTGTCATGACTGTACATCCACACTTTAAAAGACAGAGTAAATATTAACAATGCTCTGTCTGTGTCTTTCTAGATTTATATAAGAATGGACTTCAGAGGGTTAACTTTGTCCCATTCATCGCTGTGTTGAAGGTAAAGATGCTCCATGTGTTATTATGCTTTAATGATACATGACTCAGTGTAACCACATTTTGCCATACCTTTTATTCTTTCAGTCCTATTCAGTTTTTTGTTTTTGATGTTTTCTAGATTTATTTAATGAGAAAGGAAGAACCGTGCCTTTTCCAAAGTTTATTGTGCAGTTACCCTTCTCCTTTCTCTCTTGCAGAATTATTGCCAAACTCTCAGATTGGATTCGGGGATAGATTATCGTAGAAGAAACAGACCATCGGGTGGAAAACTCTACTACCTGTAAGAAGTGCATGGGGTAGACCCATGCACTTTTAAACACTGCGATAAAATATAGCTATCCAGCGATAGATATATCGATAGATATATTTTATTGCAGTGTTCAAAAATGTTATTTGTTTTTTGATCTTCAGCAACCAATTGATGTCCATATGAAATGTATTTTGATGTTACTTTAGCTCTAGTGAACCTGATGTGGAGGCAACACTGGACAAGATGTTTGATGAGCTGGCTTTCAAACAGAATGACAGTGAGTTGGCTGTTTTGTTCTTAATGCCATAAGATCTATCATCTTATGGCCTCAGCCATATATAAACTTCATTTGTGAGTAAAATCTCACCCATGTGAAATGTATTCCTTTTGTACTCTTTATTAAATGAAACAAATCTGTCATGTTGGGAAGTCAATGTTGTAGTTGTATTAGTTCAAAACAATTTCAGTCCCAATTTTATTCTTATTATATTTTTCTTCCCTACAGTCACAAGACCAAGGAGGCTTCAAATCCAAGGCCGGAACCTGGATCTGAGCAAAACTTGTGGAACCATAGCAGACTGTACATTTGAGGAGCTGTGTGACCGGGTGAGTCAGCCTAATCTCAAGTCGCACTTTTTTCAACAAGGTCTTGCATAAAAAAACGATTGCAAGCGTGATTACATAATAATATTGATTAATATTTTAAAACTTATGTTTGTAAACATACAGGTTTTTGAACATTTATTTTTAGTCCCCCAAGTATTATATTGAATACAATATATTTAAAGAAGGAGTTATATAAAATTATAATTGACTAAATAATTATTTGTGGCAGATCGTTCATGTGTTTTCAGCCCTTAGGTGCCAGTGACTACTTGGAGATGTCCAGACTGTTTGACACAGTCTTTATCCGGCACATTCCCCTGCTGACACTGAACAAGAAAACTCAAGCACGGCGCCTAATAACACTTATAGATGCCTTTTATGATCATAAGGTACAGTAACTACAAACACCTTATGCAAGCTCTTTTTGAGTTTATCTGCCCGCCTGCCTTCCTATATTCAGAATTCAGTGCCGAACTGATGCAGGCGCCCCAGTGTGTGTATGGATGGGAAATGGCTCAGGCTTCTGGTCTTTGCTCCAGGTGCGAGTGGTAATTCTTGCGGACCATGCATTGGATGAGATCTTTGTCCATGAGGGACATGACGAGCATGATGAAAGCCATGTCCTGATGGACGACCTGGGGCTCAAAAGGGTACGTAGGAACCACATCCCCAAACCCTCCCACCCCATAATACTTTTCTTATTCTTGTTTGTGCTCATGATGTTCTGAATCTCACAAAGTTTAATATTTCACGGATGAGGCCTCATGACTGAAACACCTCTTATTGATGTGTGTGTGTTTTTTTTTTTTGCCTGAATGAGCAGGATTCAGCCAGTGGCCTGTCGATCTTCAGCGGAGAGGAGGAGGTGTTTGCCTTCCAGAGGACGTTGTCTCGGCTAACAGAGATGCAGACGGGAGAATACTGGCTGGAGGGGGACAGAAGCACCACCTAACAACTCAGCACTGCAGCCACACTCCCATGAAGCCAGGACAGAACAGCACTGAAAGCTGATATTTCTCATATCTGACTCAGCAACAATGACATGAAACCCACTACACACTGAAGGCAGTCAAACCCATGCTAAATATTTTTTCTGGAATAAGCTTTTATATTTTATTTTAAGACTTCATTGCTTAACTTTGCCATTGCACTTTACCAACTGACCGTACTGTACAGATCATCTTAAATTATACTTTTTAAATATGTTTGCTTTCAATACTGTCATATTGTGGCCAAGTATTGAATTGCAGTTTTATTGGCACATCTTCTATTTACTCACGGAAAGAGGGCTTTGGCAAATGTACTCTGACCTTTGAAAATGAAATTCCAATGGTGTGCATTAGAAGGTTATGAGGTTGGATGGAAGACGGCCTTCTGTTGACTTTTAATGATTTGTTAATTTAAAGAAATGTAATACCTTTATGTCTTCACGGTTTCATACTTTCATGTTATTGTGTGTATACCTTATTGTAATTATATTTCTTTGGAAATTGTCATTTGGAGGACATGAATTGCCTGTCATGCTGTCTCTTTAAGACGATCCGCTCAGTGCAATATAGGGGGCAGGTCTTCCCTTCTCCGCTGGGACTATTTGCACGGAGAGTCGCAAGGCAGCCAGCCAGCCAGTGATGGCCTTGTAGGGCTGTAGCTAGCTATTTGCGATGAAAGATTTGCACAGGATGAGACGACGAGGAGTGAGCAAAGAAACATTCCAAAATCCTCATTTCAGCGTGACACACTGCAGTGAAAGATTTGTCTTGGAAGAATGTATTATGCGGATATACAGAATGAAACTACAGTGAATCAACGCCTTGACGGGATTCACAGTCCGAGCTAATGTTACTGTGGACGGCTGGGAGCTGTCCTGTAGCTAGCTGCATGGATAATAAAGAAAATGGTCAAGATGGCAGCTCCATTCGGAATGTGAAGGTGCCCACATTTGTCGATGGGCAATGTGTAGAGGAAATAGAATGAGCAAGTTGTGAAAGAACGACGCTTTGCCTCTTCCCTGCGTTAACTCTTCACTGCGTACGGTTTTTCCACCTCGTCGCCGCACGTTTCCAAAAATAGTCTGCTGCAGTTTTTAAAACGTCTGCATGCACACTGTACACATTTCTGCAAATTGCATTGAACTGAGCTGTGGTCGGAAACGAAAAACAGTAGGGATAAAGGAATTCATACTCCTTTTGAGCGCTATTGCAGGCAACATTTTGTAGATTATGTCGCTATGAATATGGCTATCGCGATTTCCAGCATAAGACAGACGCACGTGGAGTTCAACTCAGCTGGAGGTGTGGAATGTGGACAATATTCGCTCATTATGCACTGAGCAAACTTGCCATCCGAAAATGTTTGTATAATCAAACCAAATGTATGACATTAATGTAATGCAACAATACTAATAGCTCTCAGAATAACTTGAACGATAAATTGCTTTAAAAAGCAAAACATGTATCGTAATATGGCTGAAGCGTCGCACAATGAACATCTTTTGGATGTTGCTATAGACCCAGATTTTGAACCCCAGAAAAGGCCGAGGTCTTGTACTTGGCCTTTGCCTCGTCCTGAGTCGGATGCAGGGAAGCCCGAACCGACCGACAACGACGTAATTCCAGAAGAGGAAGATGACGAAAGTGAAACAGTCAATGTTACCCTTCAGAAAACAAAGATCTCTAACGACCAAATCCGTACCACTACGCAACCGATAGAAGTTCTGAACCCAGCTTTCAAAGGGGAGAGGAACGACGGTTCTCCTTCAGCCACCCAAGTACTCGTCTCAGCGCTTGGCGGCTCCGCGTCACAGCCGAGGAAGTCCTCTACCCGCAGGAATGCCTGGGGAAACTACTCTTATGCAGACCTTATAACACAAGCCATTGAGAGCTCCCCAGAGAATAGGTTAACTTTGTCTCAAATCTATGAGTGGATGGTGAGGTCTGTGCCATACTTCAAGGACAAAGGCGACAGCAACAGCTCCGCAGGATGGAAGGTGAGTAATGTACAGCAGTGACATAGTCACATACATTACTGCAGATCCGAAATAAATTCAGATTTTATGAATAATGAAGGATGTGCAATATGTCATTGCATCAGTGTGCACATTGGAAAATGCTTAACTAGCTTTAATCTGGAGGGCCGAGAGTGGATAAGTAAACCAACAAAATTAAATGGTAACAATACAATATGTAGGGTTAGTATATAGCAGCCAAAGCCCACTTTATAAATCTTTGACATCCTTATAAAGCCCAGATTGGCTCATGAAACTGGAGCAAGGGAGTTAGTGTGTTAGGCTGATAACCAGATGTGATGGTGATGTGTATTTATGTTATGTAGGCTGTGTGTGCCAACCTGGTAGAAACAGGATGGGGCCTGCTTGCATTATAAATAACCCCCAACAGCCCAGATCAAAGATACTAAGGTTTGATTAGTCAGTCACAGTATCTGGAGCAACTGTATTTGTTTCTGCTTAATTGCTGTAAAAACTCTTCACAGTAACTTCCCTTCCCCTGAAGTATTTGGATTGTTTTCACATTGTGTAAATAATAATGATAATAATGATGGTGATAATTAAAATCCCAGTGAAGTTCCCCTATTTTATGGATCTACAAATCGTGTTGTACTGCATGGGACTGTGCGCAAGTGTGCCTGTTTGGTATCAGGGATTAGTTTGACCTGGAGAACCAATTCATCGGTCATGGAATCGAGTGTAATGAAAGCTTGTAGCTTTATGGGATTTAAATGGAGGGAGAGTTTATAAATAAATAAATAAATAAAAAGCTGGAAATAGGTTTGTAATCCAGAACAATTGAGGGTGAGAAATGGAATGTGTGTATATGCTTCTCAGTGATAAAGATAGGAGTATTTATTATCTTTTTGTGCTGTACTTGTGGCACTCAAGGTGGTTTTATTTTGGTAATCGAACCGGCAACCTTCTGATTAATAGCCCGATTCCCTAACCGCCCAGCCATCTGACTCCCTGTATCAATGTACAGCAGTGCAGTGTTTGTCAATATGAATGGTATGCATAGAATCAATATCAGTCTGTGAAGTTTGCATTCATAATTCACAGGCAAACCGGATAGCCTTTAATTTGAAATGGAATTAATGTAAGGGTTCTTAAAATGATGATGAGCATTCCTTGTTTTTCAGAAGTTTTTTTTTTTTTGGGCAGATTGAGCCAGTTCAGCAGGTTGTCCATCTGTGAAGGGGTTTGGGGAGGGTTGCGACCGTCTGTGTATAACACTGCCTGTAGGAGGTGCAGGACTAGTAATCAGGTCTTGCGACTGTAGCTCATCTGGCTCCCCTCTGGGGACACTTATCTTATTCAAGACGAGTCCCATGCACGGTTTTCAGCCATCGATGTCACAACCTTTTCATTCAGCCTACTGTAGACATTCTGTTCATCCTTTACAAAGGTTGATGACCGTCCTGTTTATGTTCCCTTTCAGAGAATGGTCCGATTTAGAACCTTTGTTTGTTTACTGTCAATGAAAAACACTTTTGTTACTTGTTCCCATTTTGCTGTCAGCTTTCACAAGTTCAGTGATGGGGGTCAGGAGTGGGGGGTTGCTTCTTCTCTTGGAGTCATTTGATCCTGAGAGTTTGTACGTCTCATCTGAGTGAAATCCCTTCTTAGCTTTTCATAATAGTCCAATGCAAGTACAATAATGGGGACCATTTCTACGTTTAAATCCGTTGTAGATTCGCCATTGGCTGTGGTGCTCTGAACCTCCATCTCATTGGCCTGTGGCCCAGAGCTGAAAAATCAATCAGCTGACTGTACACTATGTAGGTCAATGTGAGAGAAGCTGGTTGTTTTACTCCAGCAGTCAGACTGGATCCACTGGCATAGTTCCAGTCACTCATCAGAACAAGGCTTGTGGCTGCTGCAGTGCTGCCGGGCGGGGGAGGGGAGAAGGTAGCTTGACAGTTTGATCTTTCTGGTCTGTGTAGCAATGCAAGGCTAACATCATGGAGCATTTTTTTTTAATCTGAATGTCTGAGTCAAATTCTACAATGCAGAATAAAAAGTACAACAACCTATTTAGCCATCTTAACTAATCTAATGATATAGAACAGTTGTCCAGTTGTCATTTTATTGTTAAATGAAAGAGGTTCCGCATTGTAACGTAAGCTTAAATTTAAAATATTTTAGTTTAAGTGTTAATAATTTGTTGTTTTGTTGCATCAGTGTTGACGATTGTGTTGCATCAGATAATGCTTGCTTACTGGTAAGGTTCGTTTTAGAAATACCCCAAACCTTCTTGTTGTTGTATATAATTAGCAGGAAGACATTTTGAACTTTTGTACCTGCGTTTGTCATGTAAGTGAAGCCACCTGGGTGACAACTGTCAGTCTGTTGGCTTGAGACCATGTTTCAGGGTGGGTCTACTGATAAATGGGTTGTAGCATGTGTCTGTCTCCATGCTGTTCTAGGAAACATGGTATTTTCCCTTTCTACTCAGGCTTCCCTCTACTATATTCCACTTGGAATACAAATAACATAAGTCAGCAACATTTAAGATCAAGGGCAAAGCCTAAATCTGGTCTGGGGATGTCCATACAAACCTATTAATTATAGTGTTGTTCAGAGTGGTTGCCCAATCCAATCAATCTTCCCCTTCCAGGTCAATTATAGGCAAGGGAGGAAAATGGATAACTATCTACTTGCATTAAGATTCAGACCACCTGTTTGCTCCAAAGCGATGAAAGTGCTCACTGCTTAATCTAATTCTATAATTGGCTTTGAGCAAAGGCTTTGCTAGAAGTTTGATGTCAGCAGGTAATTCCGTTGAATCACACTATAGGAAGGAATAAGCATTACTTGTCCAATGTTCTCTCTCATGTTCCTTTTTTTTTTTTTTTTTTGCCCTCCAAAGGCCGATTTTGTGTTTGTGCATTAAATTCAGGAGGGTATACTGTAATGAAAATAACCAATACAAAGTGTTTCAGTCATACTGCAGCACTATACAGTATAGTGGACTGAGGCTAGCCCATATAGTACCCACCTTTTCTACCTGTAAGTACCTTTACTTTTCTACCTGTAGGTAGTACCTTAACTTTTCTACCTGTAGGTAGTACCTTAACATTGTGTAGGTAGTTCCTTTACCATAACTTTACATTGATGGTACCTCCTGTCCATGCTTTTAGGGTCTATTGACCTTACTAACACTTAAGTAGAGTACAAAGCAATAGTACGGTACAATATTTGAGTAGAGTGGGCTAGCATCTGTCTATTTTTGTCTACCATTACAGATTGTGGTTCAGACTGGAGTCAAACTGTCAGTTGTCATGTATGTTTTGTGACTTATTTGAGATGTATTGTTGCGCTGTTTCACAGACTCATCCTTGGTATTGTAACCACTGTAATACAGTTAGAACCGTGCAATTCAAGCCCTTGATTATCTGCTGCACTTTCAAGCCTCACTTTTGGAGGAAAGTGTCTGCTAAGTGAATAAATATAAAGTTGTTGCTTGGCCAGGAGTTAAGAAGGGACCGCTCCCCAAACCCATCATCTCATCTGCCAGCCTCTTTTTTCTGCAGAGATGAGTATGGTCTCTCCTCGGCTGCTGCAGCCTATGATCATACACACTCCAGCTCTTTCATTTTCTACATGCTTCAGAATATCTCTTGGGAACTTCTGTAAATCTTTCCCAGCAGCTAGAAATGGGTCACCATAAGGAGATGTGAAGGAATATCTCTGTAAGAAGAACTACCTTAGTTGTTTCCATCTGCAGTGTGATCTCCTAATGTATTATTCCTTTTAGCTTCATAGGCATACTGCCCAATATATATCGCATATATTAATATATATTTGATATCACAAATATTAAAAAACTCATAATAATAAAAAAGCATGTCAACTTCCCGAAATGCCCAATTCCAAACAAAACCTTTTTTTTTCCATTCCAGAATTCCATCCGGCACAACCTGTCGCTTCATAGCCGGTTCGTAAAGGTCCAGAACGAGGGGACGGGGAAGAGTTCTTGGTGGATGGTGAACCCAGAGGGCGGCAAGGGAGGCAAAGCCCCGCGGCGACGGGCCGTCTCCATGGACAACAGCAACAAGTACATCAAAGGAGCCAGGGGGCGTGCCACCAAGAAGAAGGCCTCCCTCCAGGCTGCTCAGGAAGGCAGCTCCGAGAGCTCGTCCAGCCTGTCCAAGTGGACAGGAAGCCCCACCTCCCGCAGTAGCGATGAGCTGGACGCCTGGACTGACTTCCGCTCGCGCACCAACTCCAACGCCAGCACCATCAGCGGCCGCCTCTCCCCCATCCTTGCCAACCTGGAGCTGGACGAGGTGCCTGACGACGACTCCTCCCTCTCCCCCATGCTCTTTTCCAGCCCCAGCAGCATGTCCCCATCCACCGGCCCCACCGGCCTCTCTGACCTGGCCGGGACCATGAACCTCAACGACGCACTCTCCGACAACCTGATGGACGATCTCCTGGACAATATCAGCCTGACGGCGTCCCAGAAGCCCCCTGGGGAGGAGGAGGATGGAGCCAATGCGCAGGGGAGTTCAGTGTTTACCTTCAGCTGCTCGGGGAGCAGTCTGGGCGTCCCCTCCGGCAGCTACGGCCCTAACTCCGTCTTCAGCCCGCCGTCCGTCACCAGCCTACGCCAGTCCCCCATGCAGACCATCCAGGAGAACAAGCAGGCCACCTTCTCCTGCATCTCCCGCTTCAGCGAACAGACCTTGCAGGACCTGCTCAACATGGAGTCACACAACCCCAACAACGTCATGCTCACCCAGTCGGACCCGCTCATATCGCAAGCAAGCACGTCCATCAGCTCCCAGAACTCTAGGAGAAACATCATGCTGCTGCGTAAGGACCCCGTCATGCTCACCCAGGCAGGTTCCGCTGCTGTCGGCCAGGCCCAATGTCCTGCCTGGCAAGCTGGCTTGTCCGCCTCCGCTAACGGGGGTTTGGGAGTAACAAACGACTCTGACCGCCATGAAGCTAAGCAGCATCTCCAGCCGTCTCCCAGCAAGAACTCCACTCTGCAGCTTGGCCCAGAACGTTTCCACACAGATTTGGATTTAGATGTGTTCAATGGCAGTCTTGAGTGTGACATGGACAGTATTATCCGTAACGAACTGATGGATGCCGACTGCCTAGACTTGAGCTTCGATTCTCACCTTGTCTCTGGCGATAATGCTAACATCAGCTCTGGGAGCTTCTCTAGCTCCAAACAAACCAGCCCCCAGAGCTGGGTTCCTAGCTGAAGCGTCATGCCAGAACATCAGAGAAAACAGTGGTGAACAAGGGATGAAAAGGAGAGTTCACCATGCTGAATTATGGAACTTGAGGGAAGAGAACTTTAAAATGTAAGCGTTAATTGATGTTTGATATGGTAGTGTGACTTTTTTATTATTATTGGGCATTACATTGGGTACTGTATTTTTAAATGTTAAAAAAAGGCATGATGGATGAGATTAGCAAATTTCTTGAGTCCCATATTTTAGAAAAGGAAGTTTGATCAAGATTCATAGTTGTGTTCGCTGGACATTGTGACCATGAGGTGTTATAATAACGCGTTATAATGAATGGATTTGTAGAGGTTAATGTGAAATACATGTAAATATACACTTTTTTTAAAGTCTCAGGGACCCATCTACATGATGAGCTGTAACACTCATGGAAATATTGTTTCACCCTGCTTTGCCTGTCATTACATCCTCTTAATTATACCTGATGCGACACAATGTTTGCCAAACCATCTGTCAGCCTCCTTGTTGAAGCTGGCCTGTTTACTGAACACCTGCAGAAAATGGTACATTGTTTTAGGAGTATTTTTTGAATTTCCCTAGCTGAATAAGAAATGAACAAATTTTTTGGGGAAAACATCTTGCCTCCATGCACCATTTCATGCAACAATGTCGTAAAGAGCAACAATGTTAGCTAAACGTGAAGTTTTTTCACAGTGTGATTTGTAAGTGTTTACTAGCCTTCCTGTCCCTGTGATTTTAGTAATAATTCTGAGAACTTCCTTCCTGACTGAAAAAGTTGTATGTTCACAAGGGATCCTGCCAGTTCCTTGCCCATCTTTTCTTCTCACTGCAATACTGGAAACCTCAAGAGTTACCACAATGGATAGAATAAAACGCTGTCTACAGAGGCTTCCATTACAGTGGAAATGTAAAGTGTCAATATAACATGTAGTCCTACATTATCTGGGTATGGAAGACAGAGGCCTGAGAAAAGCTAGCATGCTAGTTTTTAGGTGCTAAGGGGGAAACAAGTGAAAATGTCAGTATAAACATCTTCCTTGGTGCACTCCCTTTTGTTATCAGTATTTTCAACAGGTGGTGAAATAATTGTATTTTAAAAAATGTACAGGATTTTACAAATACATTGTATTAATATGTACTGTTAAAGTGTAGAACACTATCTTGAATTTTTGCCAAATTCTATCCAAGAAATATAGAAGTGGAGAATTTGCAGGAAGAGGTCGCAGGTTCAAATACCACGGTACGTCGCTTTGAACAAAAAGCGTCTGCGAAATGGGTAAAATGTAAATGAAGCAGTGGTAAGGTATGAACAATAACATTAGCAACATTTTAAAACGTTTACAATCGCTACAATGGAGAATTTGCCTGATTTGGCTCTTACCAGTGTGTGCAGTCAAACTTTTCTGCATTAACTCATCCTCTCTTTTATTCCAGGGAAAATAGCCTATCTTCTTTTACTTTTTATTAGGCTATTTCACGTAAATATGTTAAAATTGTGTTGGCTGTGTTTGCATGGCGCAGGCTGCTTTTGCGCTACGTGCGTTAGATCGCCCGCTCTCCTTCAATGCACTCTTGGCCTCCGAAGGGGGAAAAAAGTGACGAAGGCAAGCAGACACGGCACACTTTATTAAACATTCCGTGTAGCATCAGAAATGCGTCCTAGACTAGTCCAGGAGAGGAAAAGGAGAGCTGAAGAAGCCAATTAACAACTTTAGGCTATATGTCTACTTTGATGTGGTGTGACACAATTATTAATTCATTAACTAATTTCGGCATATATCATCATGGTCAACTTCATATCACTACTGGTTGTAGGGGTACCTCACCATGTACATTTAGTATTTATCGTTGGCCAATTTGCCAATGTAGATAAATTAACCCGAATTTGATTTTTAACGTCTTTGACAAAACACTCACTGCCAATTGTCTATACTTCTCATCAGCTCATAATGATGTTTGTATTTCCATGTTAATACCCACTAAGGATTGTAATGTAGGTTATACAACAAATGGTGCATGTAAATAAAGCTGGTTGAAGCACTGACGCTGCTTTTGTTATTGAATAATGAGATTTTACATAAAGATGTTGCCAGCGCATATCGACAGGTCTTAAGTAAATGCCGTCTAGGTCTTGTGAATCCGTGTCAAAGCACTCAACAAGGGGAACAGAAACCCTATTGAAATGCGCACAGTTTCCTTGGATACTGAGCAACAAGCCGGAGGTTTTACTATTTACTGAGAAAGGGTTTCGGTGAAAAAGCTTAAGCATGTATAAGGACAAGGTGTACAAAGTGTCCTCCACTGCTAGGGTAGAGCAGATGGAAAAGGAGCTATCTGTCCAACTCGCTGCGCTTAGGTCAGAGATTGAGCAAAGTGGAATTCTGCTGTCTGGAGCACCTTCGACATCTTTCAGGTGTGTCCCGAATGTATAATACTCTTATTAGCTAAATAAGTTGATATTGCTAACAGAATATTCTTTTTTTGTGTGTGTGTGTGCAACATCGACACATGTTCATGTTTGACCCTTCACTAGTTGTTATTTTAATTTCAGTTCAGTGCCAGTTCCTAAAGATGTGTCCTACTTCCGCAGAGAGAGAGAGCAGCTCCTGAAGAGGTGCCTTCAGGTTAACACATTCAGTTGATTCAATAGTATAGCCCTTTGCACGCAGTGTCTAAAAGAACTTCATGTCCAAATACAGTAACAATACAAATTCGGAAGAAATACCTTACATCTTACTTTTCTTGGTCCAGAAAATCGGCAAATGTAGACTACATCATAGGCCTATATTAGTATAATTTTTTAACACTCAAAGTTAGTTACGTTTGGCCTAGTTGTTTTTCAAGTGTTTATAACAGTACAGTTTTAACGTTGGTGTGTTAGGTGTCCCTGGGCCTGCCGGCATGTTCCCAGGCTGAGGTGATGCAGAGGGAGCTGGAGAGCTGTCTCAGCCTGGAGTACACACCTGAGAGCCTGCCTCTACTCCTGCACCAGGTGACCTAGTGTAGGCTCATACTGACAGCCAACCAAACTGACATACTGAACAATCCTTTAACACCATAGCGTAAAACTATAGCATCCGCTATCAGAATGTGTGTCTGCAGTCAGACAGATATACTGCACATATGTGCCAACTAACACCTTAAGATGTAGTTTTCGGGGCAAACAGTAGAGAAATGCCCTCACCAATGTCAAAAGACCATTTGGCAACCGGGCTGAGGGTAGTGTTAGCATATTGGGGGGGAAAAAGGTCTGTCCACACCAGTGTTAAAAACAAAACCATACCCTTGCTGTGGACATTATCATAATCTGGCGCATTAAATTATAATCTTATTATAGTGGGTTGTTTTAGTGCAGATTCGTTTTTGGTGGCCAGGGCAATCTTGATCTGTAATCTTGTTACTGTAGATTAGTGCAGATTTATTGGACCAGTACCAGCACTCCAAAAGTCTACAAACGCTTCCTGTTTTGTTGGTCAGTTTTATGTAGACCGATCCTATCAACTGGCCCAGATGAAATACATTCTCATGCTAAGGTGGAGGAGGTTCAGTCGGCATTCTCACGTCATTGAGAAGCTGTATCCTACATATAAGGTAATGTGTTATAAACTATTCACATATCCTAATAGTCAAAAAGTCAATATTGCTAGACATTGTATTTCTCAATACAGTTAAGGTTATAGCTAATCTCAGCAGGGTAGTGTTGTATGAAATAATGTGACTACTCAAATAACATGATATAACAACATTGATAACAAAAATAATACAGGATTGTTTTTAACAGTACATTAGCTGTAGTTGAGAAGTGGGTATTCTCTGAAAATAGAGGGTTTATTGATAATGCTATACCAAGCCACTGGACCAACACTGGTAGGATACCATACAAAGTACCCTGTACTTACTGTAAGTCGCTCTGGATAAGAGCAGCTGCTAAATGATTAAATGTAAATGTACATTATTTTTGTTGTTGTTGTTGGCCTGGTTGCTTGGTGCCCAGACACAGGTGTTGTACCTGGTGAGAGAGTATGAAGACGCAGTCCAGCGGGCACACAGACTGGCAGCCTCCAGGGAGATGCTACTCTCAGGCAGGGGCAGCCCCATCACTGTGGTCACCAGGGAGGATGTCAACGTCTACCTCAGCTGGCTCGTGTGCCACCTCCACTCGCTCAAAACCATCCACAGCTTCCTGAGAGTAAGCAGGCTTCAATATAGGATATGTGTATATGATATTCAACGTAGAGAGAAGACCCACTCTGAGAAACTTGGATACACGGGTGTAGTTGTTGTTCTGTCATCCATTTTATTTAATTGTTTAGAACTTTTTTTTATTGGGGAATAACAGAAGCAGGTGTAGTTTGATTTGAAACTGGTTTTGATTAGATTGGTTACGATGGTTTAGAAGGAGGTATCTCTGTGACAAGGAAATAAGTGAGTGTTCTCTATATACCTCCACATACACATGACATCTAGTACATTCAATAAACCTCACAGTGAATTCTGTCCAGTATGGTGAAGTGCACATTCTGTTCTGGTTTCAGGTTTTATACCATCTCCCAGCATGTGTCAGGAGGGAAAGAGAGAACAGAACGACAGGAGAGGGTTTGACCTCATTTTTCAGCACATCTGTCCAAACTCAGATAACACAGCTTTCAGAGAGCGAGAGCAAAACCTGAACTGGAAATCCGGAATAATTCATTTTTTTATTAATAAACTGGGTTCAATAAATTAAGAGTTAAATTGCACAGAAGCAACGGTTGTGACACTATAATCTAACCTAAATGGTGATGCAATGTTTATGAAAGAATAATTTAACTTTAATGCTGTTGGGTTGTACTTTCAGTGTGTCCAGACCTGGTTAATAACGTTCCCTTTCACACGTTTAAACTGGAGGAGTTTCGCCTTGAGCTCCAGTCTCTGATTTCATATTTCAAACTGCCCTACGACACAGTCAACATCAAAACCCCTGTAGATGAGATGGAGCTCTGCAGCATGGTGGGGAAACACTAAGGATCTGTAGGACTGCAGTTCCTTCAGAGGGTTTTTGATGTTGACTCTACCACAAATCTTCGGGAAAATCCTTTTTTTTTTGACAGGTGTCGAGGGAGTTCAGGTCTCTCTTCAAGAATCAAGAGGAGATGAAGACCTTTCTGGTGTACGGTGGCACTGATGCCACGGAGAGCCAGTGGGGAAGGATGAGGGCAAGCATGGCGCTCATGAAGGAAGCCAATTGGATCTCCTTCATCCAGGTGTGGAGAGACCACGTCATGTTGCTCGCATGTTTCCTGGCCAACTTCTAGTTTGATCAGTTCCCACTGTATTTTAGGGCTGTGGATGATTTTGAAGACATGAACATGTCGCTCCACAAACAGGTGAAGCCCAGACGAGATCCATGGCAACAAAAGCTTGTCACAAAGCTGAAGGAGCTTCAGTCTGTAGATGAATTACTCTGGATGCACAGCAAGTTCCTTCAGGTATGATAGTAAGATACTGTAATGTCTCTCAAACCTTCTCTCTGTACACTTGCATCCAAGCAGACTTCCCTGTATCTAACCACCTGTAACCTCCTTTAACCCCATGTAACCCCCGGTAACCCTTTGTAACTCCATAACCCTCTGTAACCCTCAGTAACCCAATATAACCCCATAACTCACCATAACCCTCTGTAACTCACTGTGGCCCACTGTAACCCTGTGTAACCCTCTGTCTGGGTTCTCCAGGTGTCTGATCAGCAGTGTCTGAGTGATGCCCTGAAGGACCATGCTGCCCTGGTCTCAAACCCTCAAACCCTGACCCCACAGCCCAGTAGAGAACCATACCTCTCCCAGATCTGGACCAGCATCTACAATGCCACACATCTCTTTCAGGCATGTACCACTTTGTTGTAACTCTCTACACTGAGCATTACATTACGGGGGTAAATACATTTTCTATAAGGCATTCCTGGATTGCGCCTAAATTCAGTTCAGCAAAGACACTCACGTATTGATTTGATGATTTATTGATAGCCATAGACATGGAAATGGGTAGACTTTGGCAGAGAGGATGTATAGAGTACAAATTCCCCTGATGGAAACTAATTTACAGACAGCGCAGGGGAGATGGGTATGGTGGAGGGCGGCAGCAGCACAATAATACAACAACCGGAAGTGAGCTTACATGTATCCATGTGGCATTTCTACTACTGACTTATCGGACCTGTAGGCTTGATGTTACACAGGTGTAGTTGATGAGGAAGATGTGCGCTGCCCAAGTTCCATGCCTGAACAAAGCTTTGCTTAGGAGACCCCAAAGACCTATTCAAACACTGCCTAAATTAGTCAAAACTGAAAGAGAGAATAACCCCCCCCCCCCTTCAGGACTCCAGTTTGAAAGACAGGGGTCTACTGAGATATGGACTCAATGGGGGACAAGACCAGAGCAGCACTAAGAGCAGGCCGTCGGCAGTGAAGAAAGCAACTGAAAGGTTTGTTCAGATGGTACTTTGTAATGGGAGAAAGAGTAACATGCTGTAATGAGTCTCTTTCAATGAAAGTCGTTTTTAATCATATTTACTCCCAACTCTTAAAGCCTAAACAAGTATCTGGCTATCTCCTTAATACACGTCCTCCTACCTCTCCTCCTTCTTCTTCTTCTCGGCCTCCTCTTCCTTTCCCTTCCTTCTCTTCCTCCCCTCCCCTTTCCCCCATTCCCTCACAGCTACAACTACATGGACAGCATGCAGCTGTTGGGGCTGGAGGAGATCCAGGAGGAATCCAGCTCAGACCCCGTTCTGACTCGGGGGGCATACCTGTCCCTCCTCTTTCTCCGCCACCTAAAGATCAGGGAGCTGCAGGTCAGGAGGGCCGACGTTCACAGTCACACATTTAAACGTGGCAATGCCTCTGATGGCTTCAAACGGATTTCTGAAATGTAGTTGGAGTTGTAGAAATTTATAGAAAAACAACCCTGGGAGAGTACAAAGTGCACATCACCACTACAACTTTTAAGGAGTTTATATGCAAATATATTCATATTTGAAAGCATTAAGTAAAGTGTGTAAAACACTTGCAGTGATTTAAGTTCAGGTAATTCTATCAACACATTAGGATGGTATTGTATAGTAGTAGCTCCCTATCAACCACCCTGCCTCCCTTGGTCTCCGCCTGTCCTCCCAGCGTGTGTGCCTGGGCCTGCTGAACTACCTACGCTCCGTGGAGAGGACCCTGACGTTTGACACAGCTGGCCTGCGCGTGGAGGGAGGTGGCCTGTTCGCCAGTGCAGAGGAGACAGGCTGGATGAACGCTGTCAGAGGAGGGGATGGGTTACCAGGCGGCCTGGACTCTCGGCACTACTGCTACAACACCCCTGTTGACTACAAGGTGAGCCATGGAAATGCTACTTGAAACATTGATTGGACCCCAAAATGTTGATCTTTTAAAGATTTTGTCAAATCTTTTTCAGTCAAAATGTCTTCTGTTTTTGAGTGCAGGTCCACTGCTCGGAATTCATGGAGTTCCCAGAGGTGGAGAACCTTCATGACTTCTACTGCTCTGAGGGGAGGTTTCTTCACACCCAGGACCAGAGAGGTCTCTACGTGGTCTATGACGCAGCCCTGCGGGACCTGGAGGAGCTGGGGGACACGCTGCTGCTGCTGGGCTCCTTCTACATCCAGCACAGCAGGCGAGAGCCAGGTGGCAGATCGGAGGAGTCGTATGTCTCTGGAGCAGTCTCCTGTTCTCAGGCTGAAACGGACATCGACCGCGTGGCTGTCCTTCTAGACCTGTGGACGTGTGAAGCTGACTTTTTGGAGAGCAAAGTACAGGTACTTTATAAGTAGCTTTAGCAGTGATCATCTTATGCTCATTTCATTATTAAACAGTATTAATTCATTATTCACATGTGGGATTAATATGATAAACGTAATGTGCAAAGCTGACTTTCTGGAGAAAAAAATACAGGTGCAGTATTCTTCAGTTGAGACTTTGGTATAATAAGTATACTAGATCACGATTTCTTTCATTTTCAGGTATTGAACTGCTACTTTGAGGCCTATCAACATGCTGCAGGATCAGAGCAGAGGTTTGCTCTGGCCCAGGTCATCACAGACATCATGCACAGAAAGCCTCATTTGGACCTGGGTTCAGACTACTTTGTACAAGCATACAGAGATGAGATACTCTGCCTTGAAACCCACAGGCAACTCATCAAAACAATTCTGGACTGCCAGGTAGCTATTAGATTTTTTTTTAAATAAATCTGATTCAGGTTTCTCTCAGATTCCCCTTGTCCTTGGAAACATATTCAGTTTTTGTCTGCAACATAAATAACAGATTGATGAAGAGCGACAGTACCTTCATCGTGTTTGGAGAGAGGGTCAGAGAGGCACAGTGGATGAATACGGCCTTCCGCAGAACTATGTTCCCAAATATCCGGTCTCTCTGGGTGGGGACAAGTAAGTCCTAATCAGTTTAGTAAAGTACCTCTAAGACTATCGGATACTGCACATATTTATTGTGTGTATGTACATATGTGTTTGTATCTCACTCCTCGGCTTGTTTGGATTTTTTGGTTGCAGTCCTGCTCTGATGAGTGTGTTCTTGCTGGAGGTCCACCCCTCCCTCTGTCTGGCCGCTGACGTGTACCAGGGTCTGACCCTGGCCCATACGGAGCTCTGCCATCTCCACAGCCCCAGGGGCGTTGCAGACAGAGTAGCCCTGGAACAGAGACTCCTGCAGCAGGCACTACAGAACTGGGAGTCCCTGGCTTCTCCCGGGGCCTCCTACAGCTTTCAGACTCAAAAGGATGTAAGTGTCCCCGCCTCACATTCAAACCATCAAAAACACAGCAACGATGTCTACGTTCATGTCTTCCATCTTTTTATGTCTCAGTTGTTTTCAGACGTGTTTTTTGAGGATCCCGCTCTGGTGCGAGGCCTGGGCTCATCTCTCCTCAGGGCTGCTGAGGAGAAGGATGTTCTCCAGGGGAAGGAGAAGCAGTCCCACGCTGTGGAGATCCTCTCAAAGCTGCTGGAGCTGGTCACCCTGCGACATCGATTGATGGAGTCTGTCTCAGAAACAGAACATCTGGCACAGTTGAGATCCTAGTGGCCACGTCCACCCCTAACACCCCCCCTCAAATTGATGGATTCTAGTCAAATGTTCCATGGCATTCAAATCACGATGAAAACAGAAATAGTACAAAACTAGCCTTGTGTGTTTCCTATCTCCAAGACTGTATAAGAAGCTGGCTGTGGAGCTGGGATTTGATGAGTTCCACCTGTTCATTCGGCCAGTGCAGTTTGAGTTTGCTGTCCAGAGAGACAGAGCAGAGCAGAGGCCTGTGTTTCTCACCAGTCTGCTGCAGGACAGCAACTCTCTGGACAGGTAGACTGCTTGTTACATTAAATACATTACAATTGCTCAAATAGTTCATGTAATAATAATTGTTTAAAGAAGATATTCATAGACTTTGAACAACTTAACTGTAATAATGTATGGAGGAATACATAGAACAAGTACTGTGTAAATTACATGAATTACAAATGAAAACATGGTGAGGAACCTTGACATGGAATGTTACTCTCATACAGGTACACTCCATCCTGCCTGCCACTGGGAATCCAGGAGCTCGATGAGAACCAGATAGGCCGGTTCAGTTTCAGCTCAGAGGAGGCAGTTATAAATGTACATAACACAAGCAGTAATATATGTCAAAGGGGATGGAGAAAGTATCTGTCTGTCTGTCTTTCTGTCTGTCCGACCATCCATCCGTCCATTTAGAGAGGTTTTGACTTTATTACTAGTCAAAAATGATTTACTTACTTACTTAAAATAACAGTGTACCTCTTTTCTCTTCCTCTGCCTAGCTGATGAACAGGTCAGGTATAGAGAACCTTCAGGTGACCTTGGCCTGTCAGGTGACGCAGAAGAATGCCCTGATTGGTGCTGTGAAGCAGGCATGTCTCTGCTATTGGGCAGAGATGTTTACAAGTTCACCTGAGGTATACTAAGCCATGGTGTAACTGATCAGAACTGCAATTTTGAGTCCTTAAGATTTTTTTTCTTTTTTTTTCGTTGGTTCAGGGGAGCCCTAGTCCTTGTGATGTTGTCAGGCCCTCAGATATGCTGGATCCTGAGGGAAAAAAAAAGGACCCCAACTGCTCATTAAAGAAGGTTGACATTTCCTCGCCAGCAGGACCAACGGCAACAACCCAAGGGTCAGCCAGGGAGAGGTCAATAAAACATAATGGATTGTTGTTAACCCCGTTGATACTGCAGTTGGAGAGTTGGAAAAACTTTTATTTTTCCCTGTAGGCTTGCTCAGGCCTTTGTTTCCATCCAGCTGGAGAAGGTGGGACTGCGAGACCTGATGCTGAACTCTTTCCTCAAGAGGAAGCAGGTGACTGGAGGCCTGATGAAGAACCCTGTGAGTCAGATGGCGAGCTGAGCGGTAACCACGGTGATTCCCACGTTCAGCTGTAGTCATATCATTGTCTTTTGCACCACAGGAGGAAATGGCCAAGGCTAAGAGATGGTTGATTCTTGAGTTCTGTCAAATGTAAGTTCATGTTTTTCCGCTGTTAAATTTGTTTCTATTGATCTTAGAAATAGATTGTTTGCTAGATATTTTTGACCGTATACCATTCCATTGGTTATATACTGTTTAAGTATTTAAAATGTAACGTCAGTCAATAACTCAACGATCAGTCATTTTAGACAGTATCATGTTGCTTTGTTTATGTTGTTGTGGTTATCCTCAGGTTCAGTAACCGCATGTCTGAGTGTTGTGTGAGAGGGCAGATAATCGCAAGGTACCACAGCCTAACCTCCCTATTGGATGACCTACCTGTCATTCGCCAGTCATACTTCATGATTGGGCGAGCCCATGAGGTAAAAAGCAAGTTGGACTCAGAGCATGGCCTATGTCCTGACCCGAGGTAAGAGCAATGTGTGAAATACGCTGAGCTTTAGCTGTACTATACATGTACCACAGCTCTGTGATAACTTCCAAGACAGGGTGGGCAGTCAGAGATGTTATTCGGGCAACTACATTACTTTAAAAAAGTCAAAACAACGTCACAGAGTTAGAGTTGTATTAACGTAAACATTGTAGCCATCTAGACAGACATTTTAGCACCTCTATCATGTACACAAACTTCACATGGTTAATCAAAGAGCTGAGACATGCTGTAATAGCTTGTTCAGAGTTGGTCAGGAGATCTTGTTCTACTGTATCTTTCTCTGGGTGGACAGGACGTTCCGCCCACGACCCCGCAGCCTGTTATCGGAGGATGGTAGAACTCTGCTCAACCTGTGGTTCATTCCCCACTACACTGAAGCTCTCCAGATGTTCAGGACCCTAAATGACTCTGTACGAGACTAGCCCACCTAGGACGTTTGTACACGTTCACAAACACACATTTTGGGATGTCTGTAGGATGCAAACAAGGCTCTTGTCCCTAAAATACCAAGTTGCCATAAAAGTACCAGGTGATGTTATGGCAATGCTACATAGTGTCTTTCGCCTGTCTTGACACCCTCCCCAAGCAGTGAGATAGAACCCAAGACTGTGTAGTATTTATGTATATGCTACTGCTATATGAATACACTACAAGGTCTGCTTCTTCTGCTGATTCTAGGAGTGCAGCCAGGCTCTTCATCACACTCTGGAGATAGCGTCCGCTCTTCATGACATCCTCTACTACCTGGTCAGCTTTGCCCGGCTGGGGAACCCAGGAGATCTATCCAGCATGAGGAGAGGACAGAATCCAGAACCTCAACTGACTGCTGACTGGGGAGGAGCTGAAGGCATCAGTAGGTACAGCCTGGGGGTATTACAGTCTGCAATGCACACCTCTCCTAGTCTGTAGCTAAGAACACAACATACCTGTAGCTTGGTTTCTTTTCTCACTATGTCCTTCCATTTTCTATCAAAGACTTCAATTCCATATTCCGCTGCAACAGTATCTGTTCTTGATCATACTGGAATGCTGGTGTGTGACTGGACCACAGCTGACCTCTGACCCCCGCAGGGGCGGAGCTGTGGGGGCTGCAGAGGCAGGTGGGCCGTCTCTCGGAGCCCGCCAGCCCCGAGGCCGTGGGTCGCCTGTTGCAGCTGCGCCGCCAGGTGCTCCTCCTGCAGTACGACACGGCGGTCAGACACCTCATCAGGTGAGTCGGAAGGGAAGCGGAGGGACTGGGGCACCCGGTCTCGATTCCCTGGCCTAAGATGGCTGCTCTCACTGTCTCATTTTGTCTCGCATTCTTTTTTTCTCTCTTTCCTGCTCTCTCTAACACCTAACAAGAGCACTACTGCTTTCGCTCCATCTTTCTTTTTCTCTCTCTTGCTGTGTCTCTCTCTGCCTCTAATACACCTCCCTCATTCCCCCTCTGGAACAAACTCTCTAACTGTCTTTCTATCTCTGTGTTTTATGTTTCTCTTTTCTTCATTTTACAAGGGAAGCCTTCCTCTCCTCTGGTGACATGGCATCTTATCAGAGTGTGTCAGACAACATGAGTCACGCCCTCCCTGCGTTGAGTGACAGTTTGAGAACCAATCAGCTCACCTCCCTCTTGCTTTTGCCTCAACCCCTGGAACCTCACTGCATTAAGGTTGGTTATCAGCCTCACATCTCTATCCTCTGACTGTAATGTACTAGGATCTGTCACATACAGTTTCCCCTTCTCCAGGCTCAGAAAATGTTTCCATGGAGATGTTTTCAGACTGTCCATGGTTTGCACCCTGTGGCAATCTGGGATGTCCCACCCATTGAGTACTGCATGCAGGTACACCTGATTATTCCTCCCCAGATAAAATTCACTAACATAATACTTTCTCATGGTCCTGTGATCTCCACTGGTTTCCTCTCATGGTCATGTGATCTCCTGACCTACTTTCTCATGGTCATGTGATCTCCAGCTGTGTTTGAGCGGGCTGAACGAGCGTCGTAGGCGGGAGGCCAACGCTGCCCTCCTGGGCATGTCTCTCCTCATGGAGGATGTCCTAAACAGCGGCGGGGAGGCTGCGCCACTTCATCTCCATGACGACAACCCCCGGGGGAAGTCCGTGGATGTGGACAGCTGTCCAGACCATGATGGAGGAGGTGAGGGGAGAGCTGGCGGCAGCCTTCAGGGGCCCATCCAGGTCGCGTCCAGGCTGAAGGGCTTCCTGCTGCTGGCCAAACAGCTGGAGAGGTTCAAGGAGAGCTGGGGCCGGAGACATCTGGGAGTCCAGCAGATCAATACTGTGAAACTCTACAGAGAGTTCTCAAGGCTTTACAGGTTCGTCAGTGTCCCATGGAAAGCTAATTTCTATGACACATGAAGGTTGAGATTGGTCATTTGGAATTCCTTCATTATCATGTACGGATCGGGGGGAAGGGGGCTGGGACCTCTATCTGCAGTCAACGGCTATACCTCTGAGCAATGTTTATTTTCAGTCTGTCTTACATAATGTTGCATTATGTAAGACAGACTATTCCTTGGCACTCCAACCAATGTTACACTGTTAAAACTGTGCACTTTGTCCTTAACTATCTACAGCAGTGGTCTTCAACCCTGGCCCTCAGGGCCCACTGTCCTGCATGTTTTAGATCAGTGCTTCTCAACCCTGTCCTCAGGGACCCCTTGTCCTGCATGTTTTAGATGTTTCCCTGCTTTAACACACCTGATTCCAATAAAAGGGTTGTTATCTAGCTCTGTAGAAGCCTGGTAACAAACATGTATTTGAATCAGGTGTGTTGGTACAGGGAAACATCTAAAACAAGCAGGACAGGGGGTCCCTGAGGACAGGGTTGAGAACCACTGTTTTAGATGGTTCCCTGATCCTACACACCTGATTCAAATGATAGGGCTGATGACCATTCATTTGAATCAGATGTGTTGAAGCAGGGAAACATCTAAAACATAGAGGACAGTGGACCCTGATGACCAAGGTTTCTGCTCTAAAGCACTTACTAAATGCACTGTTGTACAGTACCAGTCAAAAGTTTGGACACATGGAATGGGAAAATGTGTCCAAACTTTTGACTTGTACTGTACGTGATTTGAACAATGTAATACTTTGCCAACCTGTGTTTTGCTTGTGTGTGTGTGCATGTTTATCTGTGTGTGCATGTGCATGTGTATCTGTATGTGTGTGTGTGTATATCTGTATGTGTGTGTGTATCTGTTTGTGTATGTGTGTGTATCTGTTTGTGTATCTGTGTGTGTCTGTGTGTGTGTATCTGTATGTGTGTGTAAGTGTATCTGTGTGTGTGTTTGTGTGTGTGTGTACAGTACCAGTCAAAAGTTTGGACACATGGGAAAATGTGTCCAAACTCATGACTGGTACTGTACGTCGCTGTGGATAAAAGCATCTGCTAAATGAATAAATGTCAGTTTATTTGACAGTTAGATTACTTTGTTCTTGAGAGACTAAGATTTGCCATTGCAGAGCTGAGATACAATACCCCAGCATGAGAGCTTTAGCCCAACAAATGGGCAAAGAGAAGGACTACAAGGCCCTGGTCTCTGAGAACCAGCCTCTGCTGCCCCCTGCTGGAGCCTCTGAGATTGACGTGAAAACATGGCAGGTAATCTGCAGTCTTGCATGCATCTTGTTTGACTTCGTACACAAACTCTGTGCATTACATTTAATATGTATATTTCTTAAAGATACATTTTAGGGGGCATTGCTGCTTGGTTATTATTGGTCAACAATTTCAGAATTTCAGTAGTACATCAAAGTTTACTGTGTTCATTTATTTAATATAATAAATATGTATTACCTTATTACAGGTTGGCATGACAACATGTACATTAGTATGCCATATTTCACTTCCTCTGCTGCTGTTTCAGTTGCTCAGACTCCTGGAGAGCACAGAGTGTGAAATGATCCGAGAGGTGCAGCGAAGGATTGCCAAGGAGCTGAACCTGGTGATGTCAGAACGAGCCCGCCAAGACACAGGCCTGCCCACAGGTACAATACACACCTCCTACTGGTCAGTTTACTGGTAGAGTACACCATGACATACTTTAGTAGACCTCCATGAGTGATTTCTTTTTGACACCTTTTCATGTTTTTTTTTTCCTCTTTCTCATGGCTAGAGTTGTGGAAGAGAGCCTCCATGAAGCACAGCCTGTCCCCGGAGAGGCCTCAGATGGTGGAGAACTTCTTCCAGCTCCTGATGGAGGAGGTGGACGAGCTACCTGAGGGACAGGTAAGAGGCCATGCTATGCGTGTTCTCGCTCTCCTGCCCTCGGACACTCCAAAGATGGATGGAATATCATGCTTATGATATATAATAGCAGATACTTTCCTCCAAAGTGATCTACAGGGGATGTAAACCTACGACGTCTTGATTTGAAGGCAAATGCCTGACCACTGAAACATTCCCATTTCATCATAGCACTTGTGTTCCCTGCTTTATGACTCAAATACCTTGTATTTAACTAAAGCACATTATTTTCCCATTTTATCATCGGGTTCTTGGAAATCCTGTCGCAGTGATGTCTTTATAATTGTTTTGGTGTGTGAGGTGGTGGGGGAATGTACGAGGTTAGGGGTAGTTGGGATGGTACAACACAGGTGCTGACGGTGTGTTCCTCAGCTGAAGGTCTCCCAAGCTCACCTGCAGCGATGCCTCGGTGCTCTGGGCTGTTCTGTCTTGGAGAGAGAACGGAGCAACTTTCACCTCTATTCCCAGTTCTACGAGCAAATCCTGCAACACGAGACCCAGCTACTTTATCAAAGAGAACAAGTATGTAAATAAGCTTGATTAACAAATCTTGAATAACAAAACTGTACACAGAGTTGGATTATTTATTTAAAATGTTGAACAAAATCTTAAGCACAGTCTTCTTCCTCAGGATGTAAAGAACCTACAAGACTCTGAGACTTTGACAGGGAACCCTTCCAATGAGGTATGTGTCCGAAATATGAAACATCCATCCATGGTTGTTTGTATTAGCGGACAGACAGCCATGTTTTCCCTGGTGCTGTTCCCCAGTTTCTGTGTGGAGGGATGATGCTGGAGCTGTCCGCCCTACGGGCCCAGAACGCCCAGCTGGAGAAGCAGTACCAGAGCCTGGAACAGCAGCTCAGCCTCAAGTACAAACAGCGCTACGACTCCCTGGTCCGCCAGCTGTTCACCGCCTGCATACAAATGAAGGTACTGCATTAAAGCTCAAGTAATACAGAGGCAAGGAATAATTAAAGTTACTTCCACGGTTCAAATTAGGATATGTCTTTCAATACAAAAAGTACTTTAAGCATTGATACAGTTACAATATCTTGAAATGTTCACAATTTAATTGAGCACTTTGCTTTAAGTAATGTATTTAATTACACGGAGAAAGAGAACATCTAAGTAATCTAATCTAAGTAATGTACCAACTGTTGAGGCAAAGTTTAGAATCTCTTTGAAGTCATTTGTCATGACAACCCGAATCATCGCTGTGGATCCCAGGCTGGGCTAGATGAGTACCATGTGAGGATGGACCAGGAAGTGAGTGAGCTTGTGAGCAGGGTGAGGAACGAGTGTGTGCAGAGCATCGTGAAGCTGAAGAGGAAGTATGGTTCCACCAGAGATGACCATGCTCTGGCTCTGACCCAGTCCAAGGTGACTACCATCACAGGCCAGCTACTGACTTTAGCGACGGTACCTCAATAACAAGCTTGTTAACTATAATGGTAACTCATTAGGGTGAGTGTTCTACTAATGCCTATAGGTGCTCTTTATCACTATAATGTGATGAATAGTGTACAGTACAGTAACACTTCTGTGATCCTATGGGTTAAATTGCACTGCTACAGTATTGGAGGAAATAACAAAATATACTCAATACTGAATTCAATCTACAATGTAAATTGACAATAGACAGCATGCAGTAGTGATGGTTGTCGTCAGCATGGCTAGTAAGTGCAAACATGGTTTACGGGGTGCCAAACAACATCTGGCCTTTGACTCTGGTGGACCAGAAGCAGGAGGTCCATGAACTGAGCCTGGAGAACAGCCAGCTGAGGGGCCTGCTGAACCAGCTGAAGGCCCTGGGCCGCTGGAGGATGGTGGTCAGCCAGGGGAAACTACATACTCAGCTTCTGCAAAGCCAGCAGGTAGGAGAGATGGTGGTGGAAAACAGGGTTTGAAATGACCCCCTATAAAAGTCCCCTAAAATTGAATCATGAACGATTCTGAAGACTATCTTGTTGTCTTATCCATATCTTTAAAGAAATCTTATGTTGTGAATTTGAACAATAATCTACTTCTGAATATTGTATCAAGCCCTACTGGCCGCTACCTACGACATGAAAACATAGGGGACCCTCCAAAACAATTGTTTTTTTTATGTGGAGTCCCTATAGACCTATGGAGGGTCTCAGACACCCCTCATTTCAAACTCTGGTGGAAAAGGATGATGGTTGGGCCTAAAGATGACACTTGACTGACATTCATCAAGATGTTTCTTGTCTCCTTTTTACCATATAGAGGGAGATTTCTTGCCGTAGAGAGGCCTTGAAGGTACAAATGATGTCGGAGGAGGAGGTGCTCGTTCTGAAGGAGGAGCTGGAGGCCATGAAGAAGGCCATAGCACAGTGTCAGACAGAAAACAGCCACACCAGGAGAATGCTGGCCAAACAGGTGGAGTTTTCCCATCCACAGCCCCCTACAGCAGGGAAACTACGAACCGTTCTAAAAAGCCCACATAACACAAAAGCAAATCTATCCAATCGTTATTGTGACTTGGTGCACCTCAATAATGCCACAGCATTAGTGTGCATTTGTATGTCAGCTTCCATGCTTCCTATAAACTGATTTATCTATTCCTATTCTTGGGTATATCTCAGTGGTCGAGCATTTGACTCCAGATAAACACAACCTTGAAAAACATGGCTGCAAGAACCCAGGTTCAAATCCCCTTGGTAGGTTACCTCTGGATGTGTAATCATCCGGGTGAACTCCCATGTCATCCTTGGTGTCCCAGACTGAGGCCCTCCAGGCGGTGAGGCACCGCTCAGCGGAGGAGGCGCGGGGCCGGCAGGAGCTGGACGGTTACCGGCAGCAGAGCATGGAGCAGCTGAGAGGGGAGGTGCTGGACCGGGAGGAGCAGCTCCGGGCTCTCAGCCTGCAGCTCGACAGGGGTTGCCGCGAGGGCCAGCTCCACAGGCAACGCAGCGCCAAGGACATCCAACAGGTAGGGCCTCTCCACCCGGGTGTGTCAACTACTACTAAAAACATTCAGGACAGTATGAGTGGTCTTGAAACGAGGCCTTGATAGGTCTGTTTACTGGTGTTATTACCTGTGTCCTGTACCATACGTAGGTGAGAAACCAGCTTCAAGTGGAGCGAAGCCTCAAACAGGAAGCTTTCCAGCAGGTTGACAAGCTGCAGACTCATATTTGTGACTTTGAGACAGCCTTGTCCAGGTGCTCTGCTACACCAGGTGTGTGAGGACAAAGCGTCAGGAAGTTCCTGATACATTCTAATCCCAATACATTGTCCTCTTCAGCAAGGATCATTCTGGATCTTTCTTCACAGGGCAAAGCAAGAAGTCCTCCTACACCGTGGCCCTGAGCCAATCGAGCCTCAGAAATGTGTCAGCAGGTATTTTGAATATCCTTCCCATATGTTTTTCTAATACTTTTGAGAATCTACGTTTGTAAAGGATATATTATGTGTATACATGCATGGAACAATTGTACACAACAAACCACTTTGTTAAAAAAAAATAAAAAAGGGAACTGGATACAGATATCTTTATTAATACCAGGATACCAGGTAGGCAAATTTGGTCGATGAGGTTTTTCCCTAGAAGCTTGAATCTTATGTAGGCATTTAACTGCTCCCTGCTTTTGTGTTGCCGCCGGTGTTCCTAAGGTCGCAGTACCCCTCAAACCTTCGTACTAATAAATACTTATAGTCTAACGTCCTCACCTATTCCGTGTCAATGCAGCCAGAGGCTACCTGTCCTCCGGATGTACCATAGTTCTATCACAGAGAGTGCCGTTGAGTTACTGTAGTAGCCCTTCAGTTCAATATTGTAAATTATTATAAATGTATCTAAAATGTGTCACTTAAAAAACTTTTAAAAAGACATTTCACTGAGGACGATCCTCCTCTTCCTCCCCTGATATATACACTGTGTATAAGGATGTATATCTTGTCTGTCTCAGGGCACTCCAGGGCCAGGCAGCAGCCCAGCTTTCCCTGCAGGCTCCCTCAGGGTGACTCTCAGGGTGTCCCCGACTCTGAGCCTAGTCACCTGCAGGGCGGCGCTGGATCTCCAGATATGCCGCTTCGAAGAGCCAAATCGGTGCGTACACCCTGCCTTGTCACTGTATGTAGCAGGGAACTACAGCATCCCTAACTTGAAACTAGTGGTTGTAAGGCAGGGCGTTCCTTATCAAACGGAACTCCTCCACCATAGTTCCGCTCTTACAGTAAATGGTTCAATTAAGTCAGGAGGTCCAGTCTGAAGTTGGTTTAACAATAAAACCCCTTCTTAACTTTGTAAAATTGCACTGTTTGTTTCCACAAATTGTCTGTCTGCAGCCTTTATACACAATATATAGTTGTCAGGCCTTACCTCAGTGTGTCATGTTTCAGGGCCTATCTCGTCGGCGAGTCCTCACGTCAGAGGCGCTGCTACCTGATCTCTCTGAGAGAGATGGCCCCTCACGTCACTTTGCACCATCTCCGCCGCTCAAAACCAGCCGACCGTGAAGAAGACCCTCAGCACCACTCAAGACGTTCCGATCCAGGGACCTTACCCTCTGTTTGTCCCATTTTCTGCTTCATTCAAAGTCCTTATTTCACAGATGTGGTTAATTATTCATGCACTGAAGCCACTTAATTGTATACACTCTTTAATTCAAGCCCTTTGATTCAACAATGATATTAAACATGCCAGTAATGCACACTTATTTTAAATTGATTGCCAAATAAATATCCCTCCTGGAGCCCAGAGTTTCACTCTAACTAATCTAGATAACTACAAGATAGACGGCCTCCGTTTCTGTCAGTGTGTTAGAACAGCTCTCCGTCAGGACATGTGTGTGGATTACAGTACTTCCAAAAAGTACCAGCCCAGATGTGACGACAGCAGGAAAGCAGTCGCATGAATCAGCTTCCCAATCCCCTCAGTACCAACCGCACCCCCACGTGGGAATCAAACCCCGGGCCTTCTTGCTGTGAGGCGGCAGTGCGCAGCACTGCCCCCTCCCCCTCTCAGTTGTGCTGGGCCAGGCTGGTGGTGTAGAGGTAGGAGACGTTGCCCGCCTGGATCTGGAAGGTGTGTCCCTGGATGTGGTGGCTGGGGATCTGCTCTGCCGTCTGGCTGATGTGGATGCTCTGCTCCTGGAGCTCCCTGGCCGCATGGCCCAGCAGGGGGCGATCGGCGTCCAGCTGGGGGATCACGTGGAGCTGCTGCTGGGCCGGCCTGTGGGGGGCGATGTGCAGGGGCTGAGGCGGCCCGTGTTGGGCCTGGAGGTGCTCCATGGCCTCCTTGCTCAGGGTGATGACGTGCATCTGCTCAGGGTGACCAGCGCTACCCACCTGGCCCTCCAGCATGCTGATGGTCTGGATCTGGGGGGCGTCACCCCCTCCGCCCTGGGTAACCACCGCCACGTTCTGGAGGTGTCCCGAGGGTTGGGTAAGGAGGGTGAGGCGGGGGTGGGCCTGTTGATGCTCCGCGGTGGCGGCGATGATGCTGATGCCTTGCTCCTGGCCCGGGACAAAGCCGATATCACCCACGTCGGCTGTGACCACCAGCTGGATCTCCTGCTCCCCCGGGTGGGCGGGCAGAGAGTACGGCTGCAGCTGCAGCAGGCCGCGCACCTCCTCCTCCCCCCTCGCCTGTCCGGCCTCCCCCACGGCCTCCGCCCCTGAGGCTTGGGCCTCCACTGACAGCCTCTCCTTGTTGTGGGTCTTGGTGTGTGTTTTCAGGTTGTCCAGGCGGGCGAAGGTCAGGTTGCAGGAGGAGCAGGTAAAAGGTTTCTTCCCCGTGTGCGAGGCCACGTGACGGCGTCTCGCGCTCGGGTCCGAGAAAGATTTGTTGCAGACGTTGCACACGTACGGCTTCTCCCCTCTGAAAAGGAGAACCGAAACACTAGATTGCTCCTGGTGTCTCTGTTGTTTCATTTGCTTGTTGAAAAATGCACGCATAGTGGAATTTCTTCATCTATGAAGGTTATGTTTGATCTCAACGTACCTGTGGATCCGGATGTGTGTCTGAAGAGTGCTCTTGGCTGTGAAACACTTTCCACAGATCTCACAGGTGAAAGGCTTTTCACCTGCAACAACAAGCAACTATGTTTCCACACAGTAACACTCTGGGAAATAGCCTGTAATGGTATCCGTCATCCTCCCTGTAATTGTATCCGTCATATCATATCATGCACTACTCCCTGTACCATTTCCTCCAGGGTGTCACTCGTGTCTAGTTTTTTGCCGCCAGTAGTTGGCTCTACGTTACCTGTGTGAGTCCTCAGATGTTTCTTCAGTTGAGCGGCATCCATGAACTTGTGATGACAGAGCAGGCACTCGGATAAAGATTTGCCTAGAAACAAGAACAGAACTGTATTACTAGAATGTAAGACGTGTCTTTTGTTTTGACATTGTGTGCTGAACTGTGAGTCTCTCGTTTAGTCCTGCCTGGTGGGGTTCCATTCTTACCGGTGTGGACTCTGTAGTGGCTTTTCAGCTGCCTCTTCTGACTGAATGTCTTTCCACATTTGTCACAGTTGAAAGACTTTTGCTCTGAGATAGACATAAACTAAATGAGTGAGACAAACAATTAAGTTACATAAGTGGAGCCATCTTTTCGGAAGCTAATCTAGACGTTGTCACACTTTCCATAGGTTATATGCATTTGCCTAGTAGTGATTGGTGAGTGCATTAATAGTAGTAATAACAGATTTGAAGGGTTAACATTGAGTATTAATTAATAAGCAGGCATACTGTGTGTCCATAGTATTCTGGGTGTGAATGAAAAATACTCTGCATACCAGCCTACTCTGTTCCAGTTCCAGTGCAACTCACCTGTGTGTAGGTTCATGTGCTCCAGGAGGGAGTGCTTGGTGGACAGAGCTTTAGAACAGACTGTACAGACATAGGGCTTCTCTCCCGTGTGCATGCGCTGGTGGACCAGTAGGCTGTGCTTTTGAGTGAAACCCTTCCCGCACACCTGACACCTGAACGGTTTCTCCCCTGTCGGCGCCACAGAAACACAAAGCAGGGAGACAGGGTTAGAGACACAGCAGGGTCGTGTTTCGAAGACGAGAAGGCGGTTTGGTGACGAACTAACTCACCTGTGTGTGTCCTCCTGTGAATCTTTAAAAACAGGTGGTTTTTGAACACCTTCCCGCAGTCCTCACAGCGCGGCTCCGTGCTCGGGTACTTCCTCCTTCGACCCCTCCTCCCAGGCTCCCTGCGTTCAGCGCCGTCATCCCCAACTCGGAAGCCCTTGAACTTCACCGGCGGCTTGATCTTACGTTTGCTTTGCCTGCTCCGGGCCGGGGTCCTGGGGTCGTAGTCGGCGTCTTCCGAGTCATGTGACTGGGTCTCTGCCAGACGTTCCTCAGGGTGGCCTCTGGCAATGGCATCGGCTTTAACCTGGGTTTCCACAGCGACCGGACTCTCGCTGACCCTATGGGCGCTCTCTTTAGCGGAAACTTCCGGAAGCACATCTGCTGACACTATCACTGCTGCGTTCTTTCTCGGTCGGCCTCTTTTGCGTTTCGGCAGCAGCAGCGTCTTTCCGGTACTCCGCCCCTCCCTCTTGGGTTCGTCTCCCGTCTCCTCCCGAGCAGGAAAGGTGGGGCTAAGCTCGGCCAGGGTTTTGACGAGGTCGCTGACCTCCAGGAGGCGGGCCAGGACCAGGAGCTGCTCTGTGGAACTCTGCTCCACGGAGACCCTGGCGCTATAGATGAACTCGAGCACTGCTTCAAAAGTCCTGGCCTCCATGCCATCCAGCTTGTAGGTGGACTGGCTGATGTGCTCCTCGGTGGTGAACATGAGGCAGAAGTATTCGCTGCTGGCAGCGAGGAGGGCCTTGTGGGCTTTGAAGTTCACGTCTTCCACTATGAGTGTGATGTCACACAGCAAGTCTCTTTTTCTCAGTTTGTCTAGTTTGCTCAAGATTGTATCCTTGTGTGCTTCTGAATGGAGGTCCATGAGGGATGTCTTCTTTTTTTTTTTTTTTGCTAGGACAATGTTGGGGTCAAAAAGCCAGCTGTGGCCCCTGCTAATATAGAAGTGCATGTCAATTACTGAATGAGCGCGAGATTCAGGGAACATTATTAATATAGGATATGCTAACCGTAGATATCGTGAAAACTATAGGAGAATTATTAGAGATAATCGCAGCCGACAATAATGTGGGCAAATGTGTGCAAAGATCTAGTACATCCTGGAAAAGATGTGTGTGCAGCCCCATAACATCAGCAAATGAACTCAGGGGTAGCGGCTAGCATGAGCATTGTTCTTGTAAATGAAACGAAGTCGTTTGTCTTAAAATCTTTGGACAATGTAACAGACGGACCAAACAATTGCAGTTGTCATTACTGAATACTTGATAAGAACTGCCATTACCACGGCTCTTCGTTTAGCGAGTAGTAGATACAAAATGTATAAATCTTTCAGGACCTTACCTTTCAGCAATCCAGTAGTACGTGTCGTAAAATTGTCGTAAAAGAAGCAGTTAAGGTTTGGGACAACACGCACACGCGCAGAACCAACTGATTTGAAAACGTTCTGGATTGAGTAAATTAAATTATTCTATGTCCTGTCGACCCCAGGATAACAACACATCAGTTAGTGCTATAATGGTTGGCGACCTGTCAACGACAGAAGTTATATAATGTGTATTTAACATACAAAATAAAACGGCCATGAATAAGTCCAATTGTTATTTTCAAGTATAGATAAAGGATATCGTCCGAAAAGACGTTGTTTAAAATAGCAAGTCATATTTGCAGCTATAAAACGCGTTTAAACTCGCGGGTTGACTCAAGCAATCACCAGCTGTTGGGAAAAATGCTTCTCGTTGCCTTGTAGCCTATTGGAGGAGACTTGACACACGTTTGCCAACACTTAAACAGGTTGGTAGCCTATGTATAATTTTTGTATTCGATTACATTGACTTTGTATTATGTTTGGCAAATATCACGCTCTCATAATTCTATGAGCAATAATTTGAAATAAATAGTTAAGTTCAATTGGAACAAACTATGGTTGTAGGCAGCCTCCTATTATAAAGTAGGTTATTTGAAGCAAAACAACCAACTGGATTCTTAAATAAGATAAGCAATCTTTTAATTGTTCACAAAAAGAGCACGTTCTCTTATGTAGGCCTAATTCCAAGAGCGGTTGCAGTTGTGAACATAGGTTTCTAGACCAAAGCGAAGAGATTTGACGGTCCTTCTGTTTGTGCCATAGCCTACAGTGAATTTCCCATGCATCTTAATTTAGACTTTGTGTTTTCAAAAAAAAAAAAAAAAAAAGTCAACCTAATAACATTTTTCTTTACTCCAAAGCTCTGACCAAAAATGAAAAGTGTGAAGATTGTTGTGGTGGGGGCAGGTGTTGTTGGGTTCTCCACCGCTGTTTGCATCGCCGAGGTACTGCCCTTCTGTTCAGTAACAGTGCTGGCTGATCAATTCACCCCAGACACCACTAGCGATGTAGCGGCTGGGATCCTATTTGCCTCAGAATTCCCAGGTATGTTGGTTGAACATCTTTCGTTATATTACAATGCTACACCGATGAACATTATGACCTATTACAGGTCAAATAATCATTGTGGTGTTAATTGACAACGTTTCATAATATTAATATTATGTAGCCTACATGTCTGATAACCACAATATTGTGGTAATTAATCTTCGTCTTTGCTCCAGAGCACATCAACAACTGTATTAGGCTAATGTAATTAATAGGGGCCTATGTATTAATACCACAATTAAAATGCCACGATATCACTTATTATATTAGGCTATAATTACATTTGTCGTGCCACGAACATGTAGGCCTATTGTTCATTACAAAATGAACGTTAAATCTGCTTTAAAATAACGGAAATAAACTACAAACAACCGTCATGTATCGTGTGCAATCATTTGTAAAACTGGCTACAGCTGGCTGCCAACTGTAGATTATGAAGCCCTTCTCCTTGTGCTCATTCAACTCAGGTAAATCAGCGATCGGCTAATGTTCACTTTTGTGGTCGTTCCTTGCTCATATCCGCGAGCACATTTCCAGGCAACTTTTCTTGACATAGCAAATAAATGGGCTAGTTTACCCATTTTTGATTGGTTTTAAAAGTAGCAATGATCAGAAAACATTATTTGAAAAAGCTATAGTATGAGCCAGGTTCGAGAATCGAACAACAATTATTGGGGGAAATAGTTTTGGATATGTTGGAGTTATGGGCCGTAAGATGAACACTTAACGTTTCATTGTGCTCCACAGTCTGGAATCTACACAATCTTTAGCTAATAAAAAAGAATGAGTCGTGCTAAGCTACCAAAAACAAGTTCGTCGCTGAAATTCCAGTCTATTGTCGATAGGTCTATGTTTTATGCAGAACTAGTTTCTTCAGAGCGTAATATAATTTGGTGGCACGGTTCGACCGGTGATCGTTCTACTCCAATAAGGTAGCTGCTTTTTGTCAACATAATACATCCTGATAAGCCATGCTGATCGCATGCGATCTCTGACACGACTGTCTTCCATAATCTACCGAATCTACCTAGGTGTCCCCATAGACATGTCTATGGGTGTCTCTATCTGCCTTCGATCTTGTGTGGAGCTGCTTTGGTCTGAAGATAACCACGCCTTTCTCGTTTGCATGTGAGATCGGAAAAAAATACATCACAGAAATAAATGTGGTGTGTAAAAGTCTCAAAAAATAAATGTGGCATTAGGAAATAAAAGAAATATATAAATGTTGTCTTTACAAAAACGTCATTTTGAAATAAATAAATCAATTTTTTGATGTCGGTAAATGGATTCAGCTATATAATTATATAATGGTATATTTATTGCCATCTTTTTTTAAATTTCAGAATTATTTTCATAGCCATATTTATTCATGTTTTTATCTATTTCTTTACCTATTTATTTAATTTTGACTAACTCGGTGTTCCACATGTGGGATGCCCACCATCCGTTTCACCTCTTAATTCGGTCTTGCAAATTAAGAGGTGAAATTGTAATTCAAAAGGTCAGAGGTCAAATTGCAATTGTTCCAAATTATTCAAACATAATTAATAGACGATGGAAGAAGAAAATGGTTTGTGTGACAGACTAGCCAGATGACCTTCACGTTGTGCTCCAAATGTTTCTGCAGAGATCCCTCTGGAAAGACAGCGTCGCTGGTTTAAGGAGTCCTTTGATCACCTGCTGGCAATCGCTCAGTCCCAGGAGTCCTCAGATGCCGGAGTGTTGCTGAGTTCAGGGTAAAGGTCACCTGCACAACGTGACAACTGTTAACTTTGTGAGGACGTTCTTACAGTTGGCACAGTTTCATAGTACAATCATCTTATGATTTTTTTTTCAAGGTGGCAAATCTTCAAGGATGTCCCTGCGGATAAAAATCCTTTCTGGTCTGAATACGTGCTGGGGTTCCGAACCATGTCGGGGCGGGAACTGAAACGGTTTCCCAATCACAAGTTTGGTCAAGCCTTCACCACCATCAAATGTGAATGTTCCACCTACCTGCCATGGTTGGAGAACAGGTAAACAAGATGTAAACAAACATGCTTGAATCAATGTTTAAGTAAAGCATAGTAATTAAATACCATTTGTTGAACCTTTTTGTTCCATGACCCAATGAATTTTTTTCTCCAGGTTTATAAAAGCTGGGGGTCGGATAATACGAAAGAGAGTGAGCAGCCTTGAGGAGCTAGGCCCGAGCTATGACCTGATCGTCAACTGCTGTGGTCTGGGCTCCAGGTCCTTGGTGGGTGATGAGGAGGTGTACCCGGTCCGAGGCCAAGTGCTGAAGCTTCAGGCCCCCTGGCTGCAGCACTTCATCAGGGACGGGGACGGCCTCACCTACATCTACCCCGGCACGCACAGCGTCACTGTGGGGGGCACCCGGCAGGTGGGTGACTGGAGGCTCGAGGTGGACCAGGGGGACAGCGAGGGCATCCTGGAGCGCTGCAGCCGGCTGGAGCCCTCTCTGACCCGGGCACAGGTCTTGGGGGAGTGGGTGGGTCTGAGGCCTGGCCGGAGGAACCCCAGGGTGGCAAGGGAGCTGGTGCTGCTCGGGGGCCGGCAGGTGCCAGTGGTGCACAACTACGGGCATGGGGGCTGGGGGGTCACCCTGAGCTGGGGGACTGCCCTGGACGCTCTGGGGCTGATCAGGAGCTGGCTGTGTGAGAGCCCACCTAAGGCCCGACTGTGAGGGAGCACTGTGTTGGGAGTGGGCACTTACACTGAAATGGACTACGTAAGGGATAATGTATAGAACGCCGGTCATTATAGGGAAAATAAGCCCCAACAGGGCGAACAGCACTGTGTGTAGCTTCGCTCTGAACGTATTTTCCCGATAATGACAATGGCATTCTATACATTATCCCGCTTATTACACGACTACTTGCCAACAAAATTACTTAGTGTGTCTTTTTACAATTTATTTTTTACTCTAATTGATCGCAGAACGTTGGAAAGCCCCATTCAAGTGAATGGAGCTTTCTACAGCGTTAAGAACAGCCATGTAATAAATACATTTATTAATGTATGTACAAGTGTGAGTATGAATGGGTGAATGAGAGGCAAAATGTGAAGCGCTTTGAGTGCCTCTAAGGTAGAAAACGCGCTATATAAATTTATTACACGGCTGTTCTGCTATAAATTTATTACACCACCGTTCGCCTTGTCGGGGCTTATTTTCCCGATAATGACCGGCGTTCTATACATTATCCCTTACATAGTGCGTTTTCTACCTTAGCGGCACTCAAAGCGCTTCACATTTTGCCTCTCATTCACCCATTCATACTCACACTTTTACATACCGACGGCAGAGCTGATATCTGCTGATTCCGTTAGTCAGAAAAAAATCTTTGCACTTAAATAGAAAAATGCTAATGTGTTTATTAACAAAAGTGGAAATTACATTTAATTAAGCTTGTTTGGATTTTTTTGCACACTACTGATTACATTAAAGGTGCAGCCACCTTAACAGACAAAACCTCTTTACTGTAGTAAAACTCAGGTTAACTAATATCGGTTGTCACTGAAAAGGTTCTCGATTGGTTATGCAAATTATGGAGAATGCATTTAGATGTTTAAACCTCCAATTAAGCTGTGCTAGGAAATGTTTGTAAAACACTAGTTGTTTAATACATCAGATTTTACAGGGGCTGTCTCAGTGCAGTTGTGAGTCATGAGTTCGGGTAGCTGTAATTTACACGCTTTTGTGCAAATGTGTAAATAATTTATAGCTTTTTTTGATTGTTTTGCCTTAGCTCTCAAATAAATGCTGAATATTTCTACTTTTCTGAAATTCTTCTTGAACAAATTGCATTACCCACACAAAAAGCTTTAATACACATCTGTAACTCAACAATACCGAATGTAAATATTGTTATATTAAAAATAGGCACAATGACAAGGTGATTGCTGGGATTAATCATACAATCCTCCTAAAGGTACACTCCTTTATCTTGGTTTTGTAATAAATGGAATTTAGCCTTAAATTAGTCCAGGTTCGTTCAGCTTGCATGCATCCATCGTCAAGCTTGGATCTGATCCCTTGCTTTTGCTAATCGGACCATGTCACATTAGAAGGCAGCTCTCTGTCAGATGCTGTATCTGAGGACCACCAGATCGCCGGTGACTAGTTGTACAAGTGCATGGACACAATCTATCCAACCACATTGGCAAGAGGCGCTTGGGACTGGAGCTTCCGATGCATCTTGGCCAAGCCTCCAAACGGAATCTGTAGAACACACACACAAGACAAGGGGGAAGGCTGCTTAGAAAACGGTTAGAGCGAAGGCATACTTTTCAGTTCCAGATGAGGTAAATGATTGAGAGACATGATGGAGGGCAGGACTCACGGCTGTGCGCTGCTGCCGGTTGAGCTGCTGGACTCTGACCTGGTCCAGGGCCCAGGCGGTCTCTCTCAGCGGCTGGGTTAGCTCGTCAGAATACCTTTGGACCAGAGCCTCTGGGATCCCATAACGACCATACTGCCAGAAAACAATACATTAGATAGGGTAGGATATACATAGATGAAATCAAATAAATATAGGACATTTGAAATATGTACCTAAAGATTTACAGAAAACTTTTTTCATAAAAAACCGAGATACAAATACAACACCCCTATTGATTCAATAATGGGTACTTATTGTGTAAGTGTGTCAACAGTCAATAAAAATCGAAACAATTAAAAGAGTGACGATGCGTCATTGCATTGAGGTATACTTTAAATTAGCTGCGGAGGTAAGATCTAACAGAGACATTGCATAACAGAAGGGTTTTGGGTCTAGCTCAATGGTAGAGCATTGGATTGCAGATCAAGAGGTCGGTAGTTACATGTTACATATCATCCATTAAAAGCTGACACGGCCGTACCTTATCAGAGAAGGGCTCGGCTGTGAGGTCTATGCCCTGTGCCTGTAGCCTCTCCCCCAGCTGGGAGGCCAAATCCATGGGGATGGTGGATGTTCTCCGCCCCGATACCAGCCATTTCCTGGCGCCTTCTGCCCGGGTCGAACCCGGAAGCTGGGCGGTCACAGATTGGGTCGTGGGCGATAACATAGCGACGCCCGCCTCAGCTGTGTCCTCAGACAGGGGTTTGAACTCGCAAGGATTTTCCCCGTTTGTCACTGGTGGTGATGATCGCAAGATCTGGTTGGACGTAGAAGCGTTAGCAGTGTAATGCTTCGGCCTGCCAGCTTGGACTACAGGGAATATTATGGAATGTGTGCCTGGTTTGGAAGAACTAGTCTTGTCTCTCTTGTCAATGCCCAAAGAATTTGACAGGCCACAGCAGAGTGGTGGTTGTGTTAGTAGCAGGGCCTCATCTAGATGTCTCTGCTGGCTCCTCAGCAGATGGAGGAACTCCTTGGCTTGGAGGGTGGTGCTGTGAGCCAGCCTGGGGGCTGCTGGGCCAAGGAATACCCAGTCATGGAGCCCCTGTTCTGGGTGGAGGTCTTCCAGGGAGCGGACGCGTCTCTGCCGCCCCAGGTCTGTATGTGGATCTCCACCTCCTATCTCCCCACAGTTGTGACTCAGATTCACTCCCTGGGGGAAGTGCTGCCCCCTGGGGGTCTGGTGGGGCCCTGCTGGGGAGGGAGCCATGCAGAGAACCTGGTCAGGGCTGGGGTATGGCATGGCTTTTCTGGGGAGGGGCAGGGGGAGGCAGGGGAGCTCTGGGGAAAGGAGGTGACTGGACTCAAAACCCGAGGAGGACCTGCTCATGGAGGAAGAGGTCTTTGTATCCCTCCCTGAAACAAACAGGGGCAGTGTGTCGTTACATGTCAAGCTCAGCTGTATTACAGCAGTGTGTAAAACAAGGATTGACATGAAAAATGCGAAGCGAAACGTATAAGGAAAGAAAAGAGCATGATTGTTGAGTATCACGCGTGGAAGACTTGAGTATGCATGACTGATGGCTGAGAGAAAGCAGCAATAAGCAGGCAGACCACTGTAGTAAACCATTTATTCTCATAGCTCATCTGTGACAGTCATACACTTCAGAACCCTCCAGAGTGAGAAGTGAAAGGATATAATGAAATAAAGTTAGCTTTATTACAACCCTATCTCTGTAACATAAAGCTTCACTGGTCATTTTAGAGATGGTTTTCCAGACCTAAGAACAGTATTTTACTGGATAAACAATTGTTGTACAAAATGCTCAATTTTGACACATTATTAGATTATTTAGTAATGCTACTCTGTATTGATTTGTATTAAGACGTTTTTAGGCACATCATAAAATATTGTGCAACATTATATGGTATTGAACTAGAAAAATATACACACAAAAACAACAAAAATCTTGGGAGGAATATACATGTGGAAAATACACTACTCTAGAACCATTTTCTCTCCACAAAGGTTTCTGACATTCACCATATCTTTTAATATTAGAACAAGTTCTTTGAATAATGTGTACATCTTGGTTAGGACCTAAACCAAAGCAAACAACCAACCACAAAATGATGTAATATGGTAGTATCATCATCAATTGAGCAAATGTTCACAGTAAATGACTAAAATATCGGGCAAAATCATTAAACTACAGCTTTTGTCACGCCATCAGTTCAGCAGCCACCCATGTCAGCAAATGCAATCCCACCGCCACACTGAGATGAATGTCACAAAGACAAATGCACCTGCTGGCAGATCAAGAAATAGTCGACTAAACCTGTGTTTTGGTGGCTGATAACCGCGCCAGACTAAAATGCCAGCGCCAGTAAGAACTCCCTTCTCCCCTGTTCAAACAGGCAGACAGTCAGCCTCCCAGCCTACTATGTAATCTCCTTTGAGAATAATTGGGGAATGTTTAACTGCAAATAAAGGAAATGGTATGCCCCTTGATGTACAAACACTTGTAGGTGGATGGATGGAGGAGTCCTTTACTCTGATGCTGCAAAAAACGGCGGAAAAAGTGTGGAAGGAGTGTGGAGGAAGTAGAGAAATAATTTTAAAAAATTAAAAAAAGATTGCGGAGAAAAAAGGTTTCAAAGAATGACTTAGTACAGCCGAGAAGTCTCTCTTTGCTGTACAGCAGGAAAACTGGGAGGTTGGATTTGGAATGTCAAGCGTGAAGACTGCAGACGAATGCCAACTTTCAGATCGAGGTCTGAGATGACGAAGGAGAAGAAGGAGGAGATGGAGGGCAGTCAGCGGCAAGTCAAAGGCGAGTCACAGACGAGCAAGGCTGTCATTACCATTCTCAAGGTTCTCGTTGCCCTCGTAGCAGCCTGAATCCCGGGGCGAGTCCCCCAGCAGGCCTCTCCGGTCCAAGAGCAGCTTCTCCTGGGAGTCCCCGGACGTCTCTCCACGCTCCGGGTCACTGCTGCCTGCAGGGTACACACACCACCACCAGGGGGCAGTCAGACACAGCGACACTTTTAAAACAAACACTGATGTAGGCCTGTGTTTAGTGTGGCATGAGACATGAACTCCACACACGTGAGCGGACAGACAGAGTGTGTTTGCATGCCACAGAGAGAGTACGTGCGTGCATGTGAGGCATACAGTTAACACACAACATAATTCTCCCTAAGCAAGGATGCTCTCAACGATGACAACCAGAATACTGTGTATGTATGTATCCAGTACAGTCCACACTGTGTGTGTGTGTGTGTATGTATCCAGTACAGTCCACACTGTGTGTGTGTGTGTGTGTGTATGTATCCAGTACAGTCCACACTGTGTGTGTGTGTGTGTGTATGTATCCAGTACAGTCCACACTGGGTGTGTGTGTGTGTATGTATCCAGTACAGTCCACACTGTGTGTGTGTGTGTGTGTATGTATCCAGTACAGTCCACACTGTGTGTGTGTGTGTGTGTGTGTGTATGTATCCAGTACAGTCCACACTGGGTGGGTGTGTGTGTGTGTGTATGTATCCAGTACAGTCCACACTGTGTGTGTGTGTGTATGTATCCAGTACAGTCCACACTGTGTGTGTGTGTGTGTATGTATCCAGTACAGTCCACACTGGGTGTGTGTGTGTGTGTATGTATCCAGTACAGTCCACACTGTGTGTGTGTGTGTGTATGTATCCAGTACAGTCCACACTGTGTGTGTGTGTGTATGTATCCAGTACAGTCCACACTGGGTGTGTGTGTGTGTGTATGTATCCAGTACAGTCCACACTGTGTGTGTGTGTGTGTGTATGTATCCAGTACAGTCCACACTGTGTGTGTGTGTGTGTGTATGTATCCAGTACAGTCCACACTGGGTGTGTGTGTGTGTGTGTGTATCCAGTACAGTCCACACTGGGTGTGTGTTTCTTCCCGGCTCACTGACCGTCACACTCCTGCAGCAGCTCCACGGCAGTCAGCAGCACGGCGCGGTGCTGGGGGTCTCGGATGTTGAGCTCGTCCAGGTCCTCCTCCTCCAGCAGCTTGAAGGTGTCCAGGTCCTCATAACCGTTGAACAGGAAGGTGGGCAGGTGTTCCTGAGGAAAACAACAGGGAGGCGTTCAGGGAGGTCAGACCGTTCAAGCGAAACACTTCAGTACGGTCGAGCCCTTTCCATGGTGACTTAGTATAGTGTTGCATAAAAATTTAGATCCAGGCGATATTAGAATTAGCTAATAGGTAGGAAGGCCCTTTAAGGATGCTTATTAATTTGTGATAAGACTATATGTGTTTATAATATTAGGTAGAATTAGGGCTAGGGTTGGTGTTATTGTAAGATGAGACAAGCGTTAGTTAATAGATAATAGGGCCTTCATAAAATCATTAACACATCGATTTAAGACTTACTAAGGCCCCATTAGCTAAAAAGGCTTATTACAAGCAATCTAGAGCTAAAGTGTTCACAAAAATATTTTTTGTTTTGCTAAATACTTTAAATACTTAATACAGCATAATAACACATGCTGGTTCTTGATTATATTCTGCACTTTCTACCATGCATTGTAGTATTTGTATTTATTAAGCAGACACTTATCTATGCATGCCCCTTTGGATAAAAGCTTGTACCTGTATTTGCTTGTGCTCAGTGTATCAAATAGAAGGGCTTTCTTGGGTTGGGTACCTTGAGGTTGATGCGTTCCAGAAGCTCCTGGACAGATGTAGGCTTGGGCTGCCGGCACTTCCTCCTCCTGCGCGTGCGTTTGGGCTTGGCCTGCTCCTTGCTTAGCACGTCCACGTAGATGAACTTGAAGGTGCCCACCTTGCCGCTCAGCAGGCCCATCCACGTCCCCATCGGTGGCTTGCTGATGATGTCGATCACGTCTCCTCTCTGGAGACAAAACACACCAACACGTTCAGAGGGTTTTGACCACTGTGTTTGACATTTTTATTAATTCAGGAGATTATTTCATCCAAAGCAACATACTTATAGTTCATATAGAAAGTGCAGTGGGAAATTCATTCATTTTGTCATTTAGCAGACGCTCTTATCCAGAGAGACTTACAGTAAGTACAGGGACATTCCCCCAAGACAAGTAGGGTGAAGTGCCTTGCCCAAGGACACAACGTTATTTTTTTGGCAACCTTCTGATTAGTAGCCCAATTCCCTAACCGCTAGCCATCTGACTATTTTAGTGGTAATCTGTATTTCACTATCTCAACTGCAATATGACCTCATTCTGATGATAGGACAGTGCAACAACCTGAACAACATCTAAATGGTTGACAAATGAAGACATCCGTCTTTTGTTCATCTGATCAGCTGCGCTGTCCAGACAGGGTGTGACTGAACGGCTCGATGGATGTGTGTGTGTGCACCCTTGCCTTCAGTTTGAGGGAGTCGCTGTCGTAGGGGCTGGGGGTGAAGTCAGTGTGCACCATGGCGCGCCCACAGAAGGGTCCCCTGTACGGCAGCTCATCCTCCTCCCCATCCTCGGACCTCACACTCTCTCTGTTGCTGTTGGAGGAGTCGGTGGTCCCCACAGTCTGGCCACCTACACACAGCCAGCAGAGACGGGGGACAGGAGGACGAGGTGGGAGCAGGGAGGGAAGGAAGGGACAGGAGGACAGGGTGAATCACTCTGTTTAAACTACCAAGGGGTGAGGAGACGTGGTTCGCACCAACAAATACAGATGAATATAGTGCGTACACCTAGTGCAGATAATAAATGTAGTACACACACTAGCAAGTACAGAACGTCTGTGCATCTATACAATAAGTCTAACTGATTTCTGACTGGTATGTTGAAGCTAGCTTGGTGAAGCTAGGTTCTGGAGAAAGCAAGCTGGTCAACGTGGTTTGAATAACATCCATAAGTCAAAGTTGGTGTCAGTGCAGTGCGAGACTCTATTTTATGACATGTGGGACCTGTACTGGTTGAACACTTACTCATGGAGCTCTGTCCGCTGAGAGAGCTCCTCAGACTCTCCACCGAGCCCCCAGGCTTCAGGGAGGGCTTCTCCAGGGAATGTGTGTCCGGGTGGGGGGAGTGGGGGCAGCTGGACGCCCTGTCTGGGCTCGACTGGAGGGCAGATACACAATGCTGGAGAAAATACTGTCTCGTAAAGTGAAGTTTTCAAGAAAACAAAAGTGGTGTGCATGTTTGATTTGGATGACGTACCTGTTCGGAGAGAGAGCAGTGGTATCTTTTTGAAATGCGTTTTCTCATCGTTTCTCTCACGGACTTCACCTTCTTGCCCAGAGAGATTCGAGACGTCAGTGGAGACTTTGCAGCCTCTCTGGAGGAGCCGTCTCCATCTTTGTTCTAGGATTCAGAAGTAACGTGAATATTGTGTTGGACGGCCCCGGTATGAAATGCTAATACTGACAAGAGCATGTGAACAGCAGAGACTTACAGTGACATCACAGTCACAGTTGACTATGTGCAGAGATCGGTTGGTCAGATCGAAGCCTCCAAAGCTGCAAGTTCTCTGAAGAACACAACACCGGACCATCAATGGAAGAACTCTGAAGAAGGCCTTCACAGTAAACATTTTTTATTTTTTTTAAGCGTCTGTATAACGCATCATACAGAGTGGCTTACTCGACAAAGCCCTCACTGTGATTGGTGGATCAAGTTCACTCCAGCCTTGGAGCCTGCTGCCTCTAATGTAATGTATTCAATTAGTAGGCACTTTTTTCCAAAGCAACGTTCAGTGGGGTAATTGAACCTGGCACCTGTTGATCAGGAGTCATGTGCTCTATCCCTGAGCTATTATCCCCCTTCTTGCCCCCCCCCCCTCATCCGCCTCCCCCCACCTGCCTCCCTACCTTTCATCCATCCACCCACCCTCCACCGACCCTACCCACCCCCCTCCCTATTTGACGACCTACCCTCTACCGACCCTCCACCCACCCCCCTACCATCCTCTCTCACCCCCCCACACACCCCATGGTAGTTGAGCGGGCTAAGGCCTCGCCGGATCTCTCCATCCGTCACCGAGCGCGGCATTCGGGCCTCGTCTCCTCCGCAGCTCTCCACCTCCGACAGGGAGGAGCTGCTGCCCTCCCCCTCCCCGCGGGCCCCGCCACTGGGCCCTTTCTCCTGCGGGCTGCTACCGGAAGACTTGCTGAAGGCTCGGAGCAGCCTGTGGCTACCGCAGGTGTCCAGGCTGCTGGAGGAGGGCGAGGTGGTGAGGCTGTCCGAGTCTCTGGCCGGGCTGCGGGGGCTCAGATGGTCGCGGACGGCGGTCGCCAGGGTGTCCACGGGGCAGGGAGCAGGCTTCTTCTGCACCCCGCAGTACAGAGACACGCCGGCATCCACGTGGAGGGGACCCTCCATGCTTGCCACGCACTCTGGAGAGAACAGAGGGACAGATGGGAGGACAGAAGGCCACATGGTCAACTAACAGCATGGTATACAGAACTCAAGTGTTTGGAAACCTAGAACATTTGTAGAACAGTGCCTGTGATCTATCCCAATAAGTGCTTGGTTGACAATCCAGTAACCGCATAGAACACGTTTATTTTCAGCTCATCTTTTACACAAATCTTTGAAAAATCGTCTCATCCACAGTAGCCAGGTGTGGTTATGTCTCATGCACGGCTGACCGCTGCTGCTCCTACCCTCTGGTCCAACTCTCTTGGCCTCCTCTATCTGGATCAGCTTCTTCTTCACCTTGCGTGTGGACGAGACCAGCTTGTGGAGCCTCCGGAAGGTGCCAGACTCCTCCTGCTCGGTGTCCGACAGTTCACATGACTGTGGGAGAAGGAGCCAACTGTTAGCAGAGGCGAGGATGGAAAGGGTCCTTATCTGATTTGCCTCAAGCTATATTACAGGCTGTCAACATATGTACGGTCTGTCAGTGTAAGGACACTGAAGTGCACAGGGGAAAAATAACTGTGCCAAATCATGCAGTACTAACTCTCACGGACAATAACACCCCTGGTCTGGTTGGATGGTTTCTATTTAGATGCATTCAGTACAAGTGTCAGTCCTGTACAAGGTCCATGAACAGTAGGTTTTGAGACCATTGACCGATTTGAGCTTTGAAACAGTATGTGTTGAATGTTTGGTGTTCATCAGGATGGTAGAGAAAGCAAAGCCTAAAAAAAGGCCCGTCTAATTGGCCTAATGGAGTAAGTGTCCGTTCATGTGTTCTGCTTGGTGTTAGCGACATACAGCTCACCATTTCACACACACAGAGACAGAGCGGCTATGTGCGTCAGAGACTGAAGCAGTGAGGAGCGTGTGTAGCAGCAGAAGCCACGAGCAGCCTTGCGCTCCCCATAAATGCACCAGCAGACAACCCACACTAGAGCTGCAGGCTAAGTGAAGCCCCTGTGGTCTATCATCTACATACACAGATGGGTAAGAAGGGGCTTTTTGGTGAGGGAAAATAATACTTTAGGTTTGCAAGCTGTTTCAGGACATTCGTCAATTATATCAGTTTACAAACAAATGTCTCTTCACGTCTGTTGTGTGCAAGATTGTAGATCTAACTTCTAAAGTAGGTCCTATGGTTGAGACCATCAATAGCCATCATAACTTGGACACACCAGAGACACGTCTGAGTCTTTCCCACATGTGTGCGTGTGTACGTGTGTGTTTGTGTGTGTCCTGACCACGCAGGTTCTATTCCTGGAGCCACAGACGCTGTGAGAACAGAAGAGAAACTTTATTATTTCTGATAAGTAACCCACAGACTGCACCTATAATTACCTACCAAAGCAAACAGTTTGTTCGTGCTTCAATGTTTTTAGAAGTACAAATACTGCTCATATAAGTGGAGAAAGAGAAAGACACAGGGACAGAGTGAGAGAGAAAGACAGCAAGAAAGAGTGAGGGAGAGAGCGAGGAGAGAACAGAGGGAACAGAGAAATAGGGAATCCATCCCGACAAATCTGAAAAATGTGCCCTGGACCCGAGCCCCCTAATCACCCCACCCAAGCATGAAAGCGCTGCAGCCTGCACAACAGAGCTGTGTGCTGAATCACCCAGCTCAGAGCAGCACAATAGGGGGTTAGCGCTTTCACTGGGATGAATAGAAGTCTGCCTGTAGCCCTGTAGATGGGAGAGGGCCCTGGGGGGCTGGAGGGGCTTAGAGGGGCCCCGGTTCACTGCCAGGACATGGACATACATAGGGAGGGAGAGGGGGAGAGGGATAGAGATGGGGAAAGGGAGAGATCAAGAAGAAGAGCGAGGGAGGGAGAAGCCAGTAGAGGAAGCGAGGGCGTCTACAACAGCACAGAAGTATGAGAGGCCCTGGTGCTCTCCAGTGCCCCGGAGAAGACGTGCTCCATTGCCCAGAATGCACTCCGTTCCCAGTGGGAGGGGGCACGGCCGTGTCTCGTGTTGTTCGTGCTGACTCACGTTGCAGTTGAAGGACTCGTTCAGGTCGGGACAGGGGTGATCCATCCATTCTGTGGCTTCAGCACTACAGGACTGCTTGTTCTGGGTCTCAAACTCTCTCAGCTGTGAACAGCAAGGCAAACAAGAGTATTGGATCTGATCCGTCACAAGCAGCTAGAAGACCGAGCACCAACGCCATCTTGAACATGTTTAGCAAACTATTGACGTCAGCTGACATCTGGGACAGGAAGTGAGGTTGTACCCGCGCTAGGGCTTCCTCCACAGAGATCATCTTCTCCTTCACCATCGTCATCAGCTGGATGCGCTCTTCATCACTCATGGTGATATCACTGGCCACAAAGCCAATGTCCTCGCCTGCTGACACAACCGCCGGCATGAGCATTCCAGTGAACGTTCGTGGATATCATAGATATTTACATTCAGATCTGATACACTGTATGGCCAAAAAGTATGTGGACAACTGCCCAGTATACACACCTGCTTGTCATACCTATTATTCTAAAATCATGAGCACTGATTTGGAGCTGGTCACCACTTTGCTCTTATATCTGCATTGACTGTTCTGGGAACGTTTTGGCCATATTGTGTACTGTATATGATGTTCTACATGAAAGACATATATTTGATATGTGTATAAGTACCTTTAGACATCTGTCGCATGCCACCTTTCTGTGACTTACGGAAATTTTGCCAGAAAGACTTATTTTTTCTCTTCCCATCCCATTGTCCTACGATCAGAAACACAATAATTTAATACTTCGTAGTTAAGTCACTGGAGCGCAAATAATAAACCACAGCAACTATAACAAAGGTTTTAGTTGGAATATAGAACATTTGGATAAACAACCGTGTAGGTACAGTACATAAACCCTATGAATGATAGTGTACATATCCAACCATACTGTACATCCATCTGAATGTTCAGTAGAACGGCATACCTGTGTGTATCTAAACAGCTGTTGTAACGTCCAGTTAGACACGTCTCAGAGACATTGTCAGATCACAAGTCTAATAAATATAAGTTCAAATCATAAACTCACCCCCTGGTCCATCTTCAGAGCTAGACTTGTGCATGGTAATCCTGAAGAAAAAGTAACCTATAGTTTAATAAAAGTCATCCTGTAGATCCAGTAACACTAGACACACGTTATGGAAAGATTTCTCTCACCTGCTCTCCCATGCAATTTTCTTCATGTTTGCAGCTAACTATATCACCATTGCCAGCTAAATACACCTCCACCTTCCCTATTTACTTCCCAGTCCACAGATTACAAACGGTCCCTGGCCTTCATTCTACCAGTTTGGTATGCTGGTGCTAAATCAAAGATGTCAACACAGATGAAAAAAAAAACTAAACAAGCTGGCTTATGAGCAGAGGTCAGATCTCTGTGACCATCACAGCAACAATAGGGGCTTTTCACACACATACTGGGCTTTACTGCAACACCAGCTAGAACGCTGCCCTCACATTCCTCTCCCTCCCTCCCTCCCTCCCTCCCTCCCTCCCTCCCTCCCTCCCTCCCTCCCTCCCTCCCTCCCTCCCTCCCTCCCTCCCTCTCTCTTTCCCTCGATATCTCTCTCACTTCCTCCCTCTCTCTCTACCCCCCTAAATATCTCTCTCCCTTCCTCCCCCCCTCAATATCTCTCGCCCTTCCTCCCACTATCTGCCCTCAGTCTCTTTTCCTCCTACTCCCTCTTTCTCGTCCTCCCTCTCCCCCGACCCTCTTTTTCTCCCTCTCTCAAACACTTTTTCATCTTAGACATTAACACTTGTTAACGCTGCTAGCCATGAGGCCCCAGTATTTAAGGGCTACAAACTGACCAGAAGGGGGCAGTCAAACCCACAATTCATAAAACCTGTTCCAAAGATTAATCAAGACACTGCAACATGCTTTTTCCCAGGGACGGCAACACAAAACTTGTTTAGGGTTGACGCATTTCTTACTGAGAGTATATACACACACCATTTTCAAATGTACACTTGGTCTTTGATTTATAGGATCATCTTTTTCTATAAATGTTTACAGTTTATATGTAAACATTTGCAACTTCACAATAGCTGCAACCACGTAAGCGCATGCAATTTGTGTGGACCGACTGACTGAAAGAATGAGCTGTAGAGTTGCTAGTCGAAGCTAATAACGGGTTGCTTTCCCCAACAAATGACGTGACCCCCACCCCAACTCAGATTTTCTACAAGAGCAATCCATCCTTCCAAACACAATCGGAGGAAGGAAGTGAGGTCTTTCCTAGAGGGCCGCATCATGAGAGGAACTTGAGGTCAGCAGGAAGTGAGATAAACACGTCTCTCTCCGTTGACAGTAAGAACAGGTTACTACTGTACCTCCAAGAGCACATGTATTACCACCATGGCTACGAATACTGCCTGGCCAACCATTCTTATAATAAAACTGATAATACTGCTATTATGGATAGGGTTTCAGGAGAGGCTGGGAGGATCGTACCGTCTCTCTGTCTCAGGGGTGGACATGGCACTGTTGAAGCCCAGAGATTCCTGCAAAGAGAGAAAATGACAGATTGTTCAGACATGCAAAGAGGGTGAGAATGGATGCAAACACGCATGATTTGAATGTCACTATGAAATCAAACAACCCCCAAAAAACGAACAAACCAATAAAAGGGTACACTTTGGGAAAACACTGGGACACACTTCCAGGGCTTGTGTTATGTTCAGTGAGGCATGACTGTGACATGACTGTCGGTTTTCCTGACCATGACAGGCCAATTCCACTGCCCTGCTCGGTGACGCACGGGACCAGGAAGTGCCTTTGACCTGGGAGTTTTGTGGTGGGGATAGTTGTGTGTGAGTGTGTGTGGGAAGGGGAGTGGCCTCACCTGTATCTGGAAGCGAAGATGTAGGGATGTGGAGACTGAGTCAACCTTCCCCTGAAACACACCAACAAGGGGAAGAGATGAGACTCATCTTTAGAACAGACATGCGCACCCAGGTGACTCACTGCACTTAAAAGCATGCATGTCATCCTTAAAATGCTAAAATGCACCAGAAGGCCATATCCAGGCCATATAATTGCATAAAGACTAGAGATAGCTGCATTATCAATAATGTATACTGAATAATAATGTTTTTATTTAGCAGATACTTTTATCCCAAGCGTAGATTTGAACCTGCAACCTCTAGATCTACAGTCAAATGTTCTACCACAGCTCTAAACCCAACCCCATCCCAAGACAGACATCTAGGAAAGCGTACTCTGCTTGGCACGCACGTTGAACGAGGTTGAGGTGGGTTACTCACCGTGTCGGCATCCTGGACGACCTTCCGTTTTCGAATCTCGTCCATCCTGTCGCTCACGTCGCTGAGAGAAGTTCCGTAGAAGGCCGAATATTCTTGAGCCAGCTCAGCAATGTTCCCCAGCGAGCCGTCCTGAAACACACGCCAAGGGAAGTGAACACAGACGCCAAAGATTCCGAAACACTAATGTAAACAATGCATCAAAGACTGACTAGTCAATATCAACACTGATCCAGCTGGAAGAGGCCTCGTGACAGAACCGGTTGTTCTGTTCCCATCAAGTGTGTAGGCATGTGTTTGTACAGTGTGTGTATGTGCGTGCATGTGTGTGTATACGCATCTGTGTGTTTGTGTGCACATCCTCCACCCCCCCCCCCCCTACCTCCTCTCCAAATGACTCTCACACACTCCTCAGGCCTCCTAAGCCGTGATCCCTGACCCCTTAAGAGCCGCTGTGTGACGCAGCTGCAGCTCTTGATGACCTCAGTGCCCAGCGCTCGCCGTAAATCCCTGTGGCCATCCAGAGCCTTTCCCTGGACAGGACCCTAGACTTAGGTGTGACCTTCTCAGAGACTTCCTACAATTGTGCTGCCTGTTGATGAGTGTCCTTTGTTGTGTGGGCCGAGGAAAACGGGCAATAAAAACCTTTTTTGGAAATGTTGGAATTACAGTTATTTGACTCTGGATTAATTCAGACCAAGAATGGTCAAAGTAAGGTTAAATAAAATAGTAATTTAATCATATTGCAAATGAATGAAATCAATTACAAAGGAAGGTTAACTTTTAGCTACTCTACCATGATTATTGCAAAACAGAGATAGAAAGCAAGAGGTGAGGAAGGAGGAGTAGGACAAGCCAGAGCTGATGAGAAGGTCTCAGGAGATCAAGAATCCACAGAACAATGCTTCACAATTCCATTTATACCCAAGAACAACCAATCACACCACAATCTTGAACCTTACTTATCAACATTTGACTAGCTATGCTACAGTAAGTTACATAAGGATGTGTGAGAGCCATCAAGTTGAGACTGTCCAGTAACTCCATATTTTACCATATGAGAGGTGGGGGCAGGTTGATAGCCTTACAAGATCAGCCTTTATACTTCTGCCCCAAGTACACCATCTCTTGGTCAAAATAGAAATTCAGCAAATAGATATTCAACTACGAGTATTTATATAGGCCATTGTTCCAACAATTAACATCACCTGTGACCGTGCACCCTCCTGTAACTGGTGTTCCAGCGAATCTATTTCAAGATTAGCCCTTATTCTTCTGCCCTAAGTAGGCCTACACCATCTCGGTCAGTTTTTGGCACTCACTTACTTGTAACTGGGAATACGTGATTACCTTAAATTCCACAGTTCCACATACAGAATTCACCTGCCATTAAATGAATAACTCACTGTATACAGCATCCATGCTCTGTTCAACTTCAGAATCAGATGGATCAGAATGTGCGAACTGTTTTTCTATTCATTATTCTCATAATGTCAGTGTGACTGACAATCCCACACAAGTCTGTAAATAAAAGTACATGGGGGGGAGAATTGCCAGTAGCTATCATACATAGGCTTTTCTGCATCAATTTCGGCAGCAGCAGTCAAGGTCTCTTCGTCGTTTTTATCATCTTAATCATCATCCTGTGATGAAAAGCATTCGGTTGGGGGCAACTTCTATTACAAGTTGAATAGGCACCAACTGATATTTAGGTTGTATCATGTCAAATATGATTAAAACCAAGGTGACGTAGAGGCTACAATCACGAGCTTATAGGCCTAAGCAAAATATTCCTTACCTGTTTGTAGTATGTTTTTATATTTAATATAACATTGAACATGCTATTTCCACCACTTTTTCACCTGTAATATTAACGGACAGTGGGATTAAATGTTCAACGTATGGAATTGGCTACTGCATTCAAATGTATGCATTGACTCGGCAGCAATCGTCTTCCACCCCCATCTACTCTGCTACAGCCGTGTTGCTTTTTTAAAATGTTTTATATGTGCTCAGATTGATCGTAAACACAAAATCAAACTTATATCTGAAGTTTGGTGAAGTAGGACATCGTTTTTTGTCGCCGGGTGCCATGCTGGATCCTAGTATCGGAGCTCCACTGATGTTGGCTTTTAATAGTTCTCATACCCGCGCTTAACTCAAGAGTGGACATACTCAGAGTTAAATTAACGAATCCAAATAAGCTTTTCTGGAACCAAAAAGAGTTTCCCATTTTAAAGTAGATCAACTCAGAGTTCAGGGTTGGGCTCACAGTTTGTTAAACCCGCTACCTGGAATACCCCTCTGATAGTCTCCGAGCCATGAGAACAGACCGGTCTGGTGTCCAGAGTAAACGTTTACTGAGGCTGATGAGGACCAATGACCTTTGCAGGGTCTTTTCAGGACTTAACATTCTAAACAAGACATTGTCTACCAAATCAATTGTTTTATGCCAGGTCAATGCTTCTCATCAGCATCTAAAAGATACAATTTTGTCATAAACAAACATCACAGACGACACAGTTTCATAATGTGTCAGAAAGCATGCATATAGTGTAGACAAACGTCAAACCACATTGTTTCTACTTTAACCTACATGGTAACCACACAGTTGATATGTGCCTTTGTGCTTCTATAAACCTTGGTGGGAAATCTTGTGTGACTGAGAGAAGGATGTTTAGTGACACTAATAGAGCAGAGAAAATGTACAGTTATGTACATTAGGGGTAGGGGAAAAATCGATTTACATTTGAATTGTGATTCAGCTAGCGATTCAAATCACAAATTTGTGAATCTATTTTTTGTTGTGAGTTTTTCTTATATACACACACACTTACACACCAAAATTATAAATGTAACACTTTAGTTTTTGCCCCCATTTTTCATTAACTGAACTCAAAGATCTAAGACTTTTTCTATGGACACAAAAGGCCTATTTCTCTCAAATATTGTTCACAAATCTGTCAATCTGTGTTAGTGAGCACTTCTCCTTTGCCGAGAAAATCCATCCACCTCACAATTGTGGCATATCAACATGCTGATTAGACAGCATTATTATTGCACAGGTGTGGAATAATGGCTTGACCCATTAGGTTGACCACAATAAAAGGCCACTCTAAAATGTGCAGTTTCTCTGTATTGGGATGGTCCGGGATTGTGTCCGAAAACCAGTCAGTCACGATTAGGGTCAGGGTTAGGGTTAGCTAACCCTCGAGCTAAGCAGTCGCGACCCCAATCCGATGAGGACGACCCGATGAGGATGACAAGCATGCAGATGAGCTTCCCTGAGACGGTTTCTGACAGTTTGTGCAGAAAAAAAAAAAATACAAAAAAAATACAATTTAATTTTTTTCAAATAATCTCTGAAAAATTGTGAATTGATTTTTAATAGAAAGTACCAAAAGATTCCCACCCTTAATGTACATATGTACTACTCAAATGCACTGAAAACAGGCAACTCAATGTTGATGAATACTTCAACATAGGAATGTAGAGTATGTCACATTTAATTGTCTGGCAAGTTGTTAGCAAAAACTTATACTATGGTTGAATAATTTACAAAACATTGTTGCCGTTCGGAAATGGAAATGACCCCCCTAGGATAAGTCATTTTTACATGAGATTATACTACATGACAAGGTATGTTTTGTTTTCTTTAATGGGGTAGCTAGCATTATCATCCTCAGTTGGTGAGTTGTATTTCAACTATGGCAGCCTCTGTACACAGACAACAGGCTTTCCACAATAGATCTCCACAATAAGAACGATTTGTGTGTTTTTATACCATTCCCCTCTCTACATGGTCTCTATCTCCGTATGCAAATGTGCCCCCAAACAGTCTTGTGCTGTGAGAAGTAACACTGTGGGCTCACTTGTCTCGTGGTATGATACTCTGTGACTGACTCAACTGTCCGGAAAAACAGGCCATTCATTTGCTAAATGACATGCCCCAGGGTCAACCACGGACTGATATCCGGCTGCTTTACACTTTCGCAAAAATGAGGTTAGGATCCAGAGAAATAGAGAGAGAGACAGACAGTGTTGAGGCTCTTCCAGACCCTCGCAGCACACTGATCCAGATAAACAGCCTATTGTGAATACAACCACATGATATAGCATCGCCCCGAGAGCTTGATAGACATGGCATGCCTGTTACACTTAAAAACCAAGTGTAACAAGTAAGTGTAGTTCATTTGTTTTTTAAACGTTCGCACTCCAACGGCAGTCCAAATTGGAGGTGAGGGGAGACACAATCAAAGACATGCTTTGATCTGCCTCAAACTCTCTCCATCTTTAACCCCCCCCCCCCCCCGGCAGACACACACGAAACACTGAACGTGTCAGGTCTGAAGAGGAGGGGGGTGGGTGCTGAGAAGGACACCGAGGTGTCACCTTACTCCTGACAACGACAGGAAAGTCTGCTTGTCTGTCCCACATTGTTCTCCCAGGCATCAGTAGCCTCTTCTGGGAAAGAGACCTTGCTCTGACCACATGCTCAACAACCAGGCTCAGTCTCACTGCTGCCCTGATTCCTAGTTCGTTGTTTATACAGTGCTGTACGGATACATTCAATTCTAGATAAATTCCAACATGAGAAAACCCATTACATAGTCATTACGTAAGTGATTAGGCGTGATTATTTATGAAGCAAACATGGTAGATGTTTCAGCTCTCTTCCTGAATGTGGGACACTTGTTTCTAAAGTAATGCAGTAGACAGCCCAGCAAAAATAGCTTGTGCTGGGCAAGACCTCAAAATACGACTGCTCCTTTAGCAAAACGGGAAAAAGTTAAAAACCACCACGGAGTTTTCGCAAGCAACTCTCACCACTTTGGAGGTACCGACCCAAGTGGCCAGTCACTCAAGCAGGCTTTGGAACTGCTGTGTGCTCAAACAGCACTTAGCCGAAGTACTATGAGTACCCTCTTCCACTGTGCTTGACAGGTCACATCACAAAGCATGGGAAGAGCTACAAAAGAAGACTTTCCTAACTCAAACATGAACAATTCTGTCTTTCTAACCTCATCCACATAATTCATCCAACTACAACATGACTATCAGAAAGAAAATCATAGGTGCATTCTGTCGGATTGATCCACGATAAGTCTTCCCTTGGCACATCCCTAACAAAGTAACAAACGGTTCACTTAACTCCTGTTGAGGAACGTTAAGAGTGTTCAATTCAACACTCACCACCAGTTGCCATCTGTCTGTCAGAGGTCTCCCATACGCTGGCTGCTTCTCTACTCATCTGCTCGTAACTGTTCTGGAACCTACAGTGAGCTCAGGCAGGAGATGGAGGCAGAGTGAGTCAAGGGAAAAGGAGGTCCTGGGGTTGTAAATCAGACAGCATGCCGGAGGGTCAACCACAGCCTGCTGAAAGGAGGGACTCCCTGCACAAGCTGAACAACACTGGGACCACCTAATGGTCCAAATAAACCACCTTGGATCTCTTAGAGACTCTGTCTCTCTGTCTCTCTGTCTCTCTGTCTCTCTGTCTCTCTGTCTCTCTGTCTCTCTGTCTCTCTGTCTCTCTGTCTCTCTGTCTCTCTGTGTGTGCGTGTTAAGGGAAGGGAATAGTTAAGCGAAAACTAAACCTATCAATGACCAACAGAGGGCAGCAAATGACAACTCCAGCTAAAATGCTCATCAATCAGACATTGTAGTTCAGTCAAGACATGTATTGATTTAACACCAGAATAACGACAGAACTCTACAACCTAGACCATCTCATCTTCTAGCCACAACATCATTCTAAATCAAATGTTTGTGGCATTCATCTAACTATTGATTTCGTAAAAACACAGCGGACTAAACCAGGAGGGTATAGTGGTGGGCCGTTATCGGCCCGTAAGAGTCTCACATTCAGAGTCTCAGAGTCTAATGAGGCGATAAGAAAAAAAAATATTCTCAAAGTTGGGTTGGGAGCTGGGTCTATACTCCGCAAGCTAAGATGACTTTCACCTTGATATTTTAGCGCAGATGTATACCTAGCCGAATTGCACTGTAGGGGACGAGAACTAGTCTTCGAACCTGTGTGTATGAAATTATCACATCAAACATGACGTGCTAACATGTTTGCAGCTAAGAAGCCGCCGGGTTTGCTTCAGGAAAAATGTATTTTTAAGAAGCTTTCCAATGGAAACCTCGACAAGACTAAGGTTGTTTGCACGTTGTGCTATGCGGAATTAGGAGTTCTTCCAGGCTCAAATACCACCTAAACGTAAAGCATTCCTTATGCGGAACATGCCGGGCCAAGCACTGATAGCGCAGGGGAAGAGTCGTCGTCAAACTATTGTTTGAGTGCAACCGAGGCTAGCCAGTCAGCACAGCTCTATCAACCAAGCTAACACATCTAATAAACAGTTAATAAAACACAAGTACATCTTATTGAACATAATTTATTTTCATCACCAATTATCATAATAGAACAGCTTTCTCAAGCAGTTTGTGATGCATTTTGGAAAGAGGAGATGAGCCCCTGGTCTAATGCCCCACCTGGCTTGACAAACCCGTTCTCAAAGACTTACTTTTAGTCATTATTAGGGTGCACACATATTCTGAATGCCTTCGGCCGAATTCAAATGAGCCATTTTAATCTAGATTAACGCCCAAATTACAGTGATATTAATCTAGATTTTTTTTATTTTATCTATGCCCACCGCTAGTATAAATATTTGAGATTTCCATCTGACCTCCTTCAGTGACTCGCAGTATTGTAGATCTGCATAGTAGGATTAAGAGTGACAAATCCATCATGTATTTGTCTAATCTGAAGCAAAGGGTATCTAATCTTCACCCTACCGTTTCCACAGTAACGATTGGGCAAACAAAGCCATGATCAGATCCAAGGCAGAAGCTGCAGATTACACGGACGTGGAGGAGAAAAGGGAGACAGAGCAGAGCTGGATTCACAGCTGAGGTAGAAAGCAGAGCTGGATACACATTTGAGGCAGAGATCTGGATATACACATAAGCGAATGGGACATAAAGTTGAAGTGCAGATTTTAGCTGGACCCAGTGGAGGGCAAGGCAGCTTGTGCCAGAAAGGGCAGTTTTCCACCTGACCAAGCAACAGTGGCATGCACATGGGTGCTAGGCATGCATGAGGGGTCTGTAATCTGCCAGTCAATCGGCCTGCCTGGCCTGGCAGCGACCGTCTGAGCTATGAGGACCTCTCGAGCTGTCGAGGAATGCAACACTGGGTCTAGAATGTACAGCTGTCTAGTGTGGAGGAAATTGGGATTTAATGTGTACTTACATTATTCACTAATCAATAGAACTTTAATTAATCAATATAACTAGTCATTAGATATAGTAGTTAGCATGTTCTCATGCGAGTTTGCTATAAATAAGAGTAGATGTGTCTTATTGTCAAGTTGAATAGATGTTCGGAGACAGGAGAAAGTACTGTGTAAACATCTCTTGTGATGATGACAACAACGGGGAGAAGTCCACCTATGATCTTTCTCTGCCCTGAGAGTGGTCATGGGCTGGGAGCTGTGAATCTCTTTCTCTGAAACTGTTGTAATGTATTTACTGCCTGACTGTCACCATCTATGTTTACATTCTTGTGCCCTATAAAAGATGGTCTTCCGGCCTCCAGAGCTGAGAGAGACATGATTGAGACCTAAGCCTGGTGTTGTTCTCAATTATTGTCAGAGGTCTGGATCTCTCACATTCTGCAGATTGATAATACTCATTAAAATCCAGAACTCAACTGAATTTAGTCACTCTGTTAATGAAGAGACAGCCAAAACACTTTCTTCGTCAAAAGGGGCACAAACGTGTCTTGAATTTTCAGCTGTCTGGGAACGGAACTCTGGGTCTAGAATGTGGGCTTGAACTAGGAACAGAACACGCAACACTGGGACTAGTCAGTGGACTGTATTCTGGAACTCTCTAGGATGAGAACTGGGAAAGCCATGGTTAATAATAACTGGGCTAGCATCTGGACGATGTATATTTAAACAAGAAATTAAGTAGGCGTGTGCTGTTGCAGGGTTGTAAATTCTACAGCTGTTCTGATATTTTAACATGCAGAGCAAATGAGGCGGGTTGACAGAGCTCAACTATCAGACTTGACCATTTCAGTTTTAGTGTGAAAGTGAGAGGGATGCACCCCAGATATCCAGCTAGCAGGCAGGACATTCTTCCAGAGAGACCAGGGGAATCTGACAAGGAGCTTAGCCAGGGACGCCTGAGTGCTAAGTGGGTTCTGACAAGTCCCAAATGAGGCATGCCGATCTTGAGAGGGTTCACTTTGTGTCAAGTGTGCTGTCAGAGAATGACAAGCACGCTGCATGGAAAATTGCTTTTGCGTGACCCTGAGTGAATTACATGAACACACTCCTTATCCTCCTCGGCCTCCCCATCTCATCTCCGCATTACCTCGTTCCATCCCTTCAGTCACTTCTGTCCATCCTATTCAATCATCTCCAATTTACCTTTCTCTTTCTTGACTTACCTATTTTTTCTCCTTTGTGAGGGTGTCTCCCTCCCTACTCTGTCCATTCATTTTCCTACCCCCTCCATATCTCATCTATCCCGCCATCTTCTTTCACTCGTCTCGCTATTCCCTTGAGCTCATCCCCTTCTCCTCTTCCTCTAATCCTGCCTTTTTCACGTCATCTGCAGCGTTGTCTCCCTCTCTCCTTGTCTCGTCTCTCCTTCCTCCTATCCACCTCGTTTATGGGACTCCTCCCCACACCTCCCTCCTCATTTTCTCCTCACTCAATCGCTGTTTCCTCACATCTCAAGCCACTGCCTTCATCTCTCTGCCCACCTCTCCTCCACTCAGGCACAATCTGTTCTCAGCTAATAGAAATATCTCCTCCATACAGACAACCAAACACTCATTATTTTAATGTACAAACATTCTTCTTGTTTTGTAATGTGGATTGGCCAGTCCTCCTGAGCTCTGCTCAAAGACAGCTGCTTTAGGCAGAAGGGTAGACCTGTGACCCAACACTCATACATTTATAAGAAAGCATTATTTCTTCAAGAGAAACACACAAACGGACTACAAGAGTCTTAGAAAAGGAGCTGGATCAAGCCTTAAAGAAGATTAATAACACACCGAAAGCAGGTCTTTTGTCTCAAGCTAGAAAAATGTATGCGTGTGTGTGTGTGAGGGGGTGTTCCAATGATAACCTAAATCCATGAACCTAAATTATTTTACTTTACTGGCAGATAGCACTTCTAAATAACGCTCTGCCGGGGTCTAAAAGAAATTTTTGATTTAGTGGAGCTCCCACACGCGAAGGAGCCAAAGAAATTTGTGCATTTCCTGGTATGGTACAGTAGAGGGAAGCTCGAGGATTGTCCCCAGCATGTTTAATTCAGAGGTGCTGAAAATCTTCTGCTTTGCTGCCATATGGCTGCATCTCACGCCCCTCAGAGTCGGCAGACAACTCACAGAGTCGTCACCAGTGTTGTAGTACGCAAGACCGGTCTCGAGACCACATTTTGAAGGTCTCGGTCTTGTCTCGGAATCGACCACATTTTTTCTTTGTCTTGTCTCAAACAAAGAGGACTCTGGATTTTATTTCAAGACTGGTCAAGACCACAACTGTGGGAATAGTTGCCTGTGCATTGTTTAATTTATTTGTTTGTCTTATTACTGCTATTGGATATAAAACGTCACACTTCAAATGCATCTGTAACAGTCGTGGCCACGCTCCATCCCAAGACCTGTTGGCTGATGTTTGCCACTCGCTGGCCTCAAACATGCCACCTGTGACTTGCCAAGCGCAACCACTACCAGCTGCGCCAACGAAAAGCTAGCCCTCATTGACGCGGGTGGCCTGTTATATACACTTGAGTGAGTTTCACCAATTCACACCCGTTACACAACCAATAACTTAACTCATTTCTAATTTGAAATTACCCATCACCCTTCCTCGCGCCCAAAAAGTGAATGTGGACGTTGGGCGAAACAGTGGCTGTCTGAAGTTGTTGGCCAAATCAGCTATAATTAGATTTGGTTACTTAAACCACAAAGAGTTTATAAGAACGTCCAAAAGAAAACACACAGTTTGTGTAAATTCTGCAAAGAGACTCTAACTGAAGCAGCTGGCACTAGGCCTACATCAAACTTTTACCCAAGTGCGTTATTATATGGGCGGACAGGGGGACACGTCCCCCCCAATATTTAGAGAACGACAATTTGTCCCCCCCAATTTTTGTTCATACTGTATGATTATGCGGGCAATATCAATGACTGCTAGCCTACGCCTTTCTTTCTAGCTCTGAAAATATCAAATCCCGGCCAGTCCATTTCCCAAATCCATTCGACTTTTTCAAAGGAAGATTGTGGGCAACTCCTCCCACCCTGGACACACTGATTCAGCCACTCCCCTCCAGCAGAACGCTGCAGACATCAGGACCAATATCACACGCCACAAAAACAGTTTCTTCCCATCCGCTGTTGGCCTCTTCAACAAGGCCAAGGGCTCACACACACACTGACTAATAAACTGCACAATGACACCTTGCACTATTTGTATATTTTGTACCATCTGTATTCTTTGTACTTATTTATTATTTGTATTTTTATATTGTAAATTATGGCTACTTTATATATATTTTTTATATACATTTTGTTTTTTAAAATTATAAATCCCCTTAGTATTAGTTAGACTTGTACCTTTGGTATAATTAAACCACGTATAAGTTTTAAGATTCCTATATGTTTAATATATGCACCTTCCTGCCAAAGTAAATTCCTTGTCTGTGCAAACTTTAATACTTTCTGATTCTGAACATAGCCTACTGTATGTTTCAGGGCGTAAGTTTCAGTTGCTTGACAAATTTTGTTTGTGATAACGAGCCAGGCCACATAAAGCAATGTAGCTAATGATGACTATAAAGTTATGTTACATCAACGTTAACTGCATACCTCTCCCGACTTCATAATGTTAAGTTAAACGCTGCGGTACCGCGCTCCTTCACTTGGGTGCACTTGTCTTAGGTTAGTATAGGTCTTGACTCAGGTTAGTTTAGGTCTTGTCTTAGGTTAGTATAGGTCAAAATGTGTATTGAGGTCTAGTATATTGCATACTATTTTTGTATATTAGGAGGTTTATTATTATATTTGTATTTTAGATGTAATCTATGCTCTTAGTACTTATGTTATGCTAGGTTGCTTTGCGTTGTCTTGTCCCAAGAATTTCAGTGCCCAGTCTGACCTTGTGTTGTTCTGTGCACCTGACAAATAAAAACTTGAAACTTGGGTGAGAGACAGATGGGAAAAGCAGAGACAGAGTACTAATGCGCCTCTAAGAAAAAAAAAAAAAAAAAGAAAAAAAACATATGCTGTTTTGCCTGGCCATAAGCACACGGCATTAAGAGTACTAATTCTTAGTTCAAATACAGTTATTTATTATCTAATCAAATCCTACTGCTTGTGTATTTTGAGTGGTCTGGTCTTCACCCAGTCTCGCCCTGCCTTGGTCTTGGTCTTGACTCAGTCTCGACCCCTCAAAGTCTTGGGCTGTGTCTACTACCGCGCACTTTACGAAGTACACTGCAATACAGTGCACTGCAAAACAGTGCACTTACATATTCAGTGCACTCCGTCGCTGATAAGTGCTGTCTGAAATGGAACACTTACGTTAAACACTTGGCAGAAGTGACGGACGAGGACTGAAATATGCTCGCGACACCCACAAAACCTGCCTAAATGAACGCGCTTCTCCACCCCAAGTGGAAAAAGCTGCCGAAAGGGTTCCTCCTCTTCCGCTACGTAGCCAAGATGGCGCCCGTTTAGGGTGAGTAGTGTCCATCGTTGTAGACTGTTTTTTTGGACCGTTTGCAGTGCGCCATCCGGGTACTTTCAGTGCAATGAATTCTGCTGGTTTTGAAGCGCCCTAAGCACTGAAAGTCAGTGCTCGAATTGCACAAGTGCGCTGTAGTAGACACAGCTTTGGTCTTGTCTCGGTCTCGATACACTCTGGTCTTGGTCATGTCTAGGTTTAGGTGGTCTTGACTACAACACTGGTCTTCACACATCAGTAAAAAAAGGCCAGTCACTCTGGTACTGCCCACATCCCCAGACGGCATCATGGGAAGTGATCGATAACGTCGACTGACACTGATAGAATAAGGTCATATCACGGCGTGAACACATTTCATTCATTTAACAGTTCACTGAAACTGTTAATATTCACCTTGTTGACAGCCTCAACCAGCCTCCGCTGACAACCACAACCTCTAGCAGACGCCTTGGTGAGGCTGTCTGGTCTCATTTCCTCCTCCGCTGCACTCTCCAGCTCCACCCTTATAAGGAGGATGGATGAGGAGGGAGGATGAGAATGGCTGGAGGATGAGGATGATGAGAATGGAAGAGGGAGGATGAGAGTGGCTGGAGGAGGAAGATGGATGAGGATGAGAATGGATGAGGAGGGATATGAGGAGGACAAGCGGCATCGTCCATGGACGCGGCCATTACAGACAGAACTTCATTAGCCAAGCATACTCGCTTTACACCAGAAGACCTCCAGAGGAATCTGGAGTGACGCCAACATGGCCTTCAGTACGGTTGGAGGAACGTCAAAATTGAGAGGACGTGCTGCCTTGTGTTAGGCTTGGGAAGGCTAGACTGCCAAGTAATCATTATTACTAAACCTGCTGTATGCCCTCTTAATTAATAAAAAAATAATTAGTGCAATACTAACCTGCCCTCATCTCGAACGCAATTGTACTCCTGACAACATTTTCTAATGTCACAAAAACAGCTGTGGCCGGGCAACAAAGTGGTTTTCCCGTTCCACGAGGCAGAAGGAATTCTGCTGACTGTGGCTGTAATCACACACACACACACACGCTAAAGCCGCGAACTCCGACACTCTGGAGGAGACCTGTCAGAGTGATTGAATATGCGTTGTGCATCGTGTTTCGCATCGATCGGGTCAGGTCGATACTCAGCCTCCCCTCAGTCGACATGTCTCGCACAGGTCTCTCTGTACTTGGACACCGTCATGACAGTGTTCCTCAGCCCTGTCAATGTGCATCCTGTCACTCACCTCCATGCCCTTCACAGCTGCACGCCTGTTACTGCTGTTCCACATCCCCTGTGGAGGCTGTTACAGAAGTCCCACTGGGCTTGAGGTTCAAACCATTGACAGACAAAATTGGATGCATTTTTCTTGTGGTGGTCTCACAAGATAAGCACATGACCTGGTTATAAATATTTAATCTCAATTTAAATACTGCAGGATGCTTAAAGCGAATGAATTCAAGCTGATTTAACATTTTATTACAAACATTAATTTTAAACCACCTCCATTCCGGAGTAATGTCATATTAAATATTATGTGTAATAATCACAGAATTATAATAAGGATCTCCCTGCAGGATGCAGTTATCCTCCCTGTAAAAGTATTAAGTCAAATTTCAACTATTCAAAATGAGAAACTGTTCTATTTTGATATTTACAATTATAAAAGGAAATGTGACTGGTGTGATATCCTGCTGTTAATCCCATTAAAAGATGATCTGTCATCTGATAATCATAGAAAATCTGTCATCTGGGTAATCATAGAAACTGGGTAATCAAGAGAAAACTAAAGGTCTCTAGGCCAAGTCAACACATGATTGTCTGGTGAATGAACCGTTTATTCTCACTTCATGTACCCTCAACGTTCACCAGGGGAGTTTTAAGCTTTCATTTCCTGTGAGCCAGTCCTAATTTCTTTAAAATAAAAAGTACTGCTGAAAATATTTTTTTGTATCTTGTGTATTGTTCGTACCTTTCCTCATGCTCATGCTTCCTGGGCAACTGGAGTGAAGATTACAGCGCTGATTGAAATATCAACTTTCTCAGCCAGGGCTGTTTGTCTTCATGTTCCCTCTCCTTCGGTGTCTGATCCCCACCTCCTTTCACTCGGTCATCATCCTCCACCCTCCGTTTAATACCTTTCTTCCCATCTAGGAGGTTTTAGAAATCCATGTCCTCTCTCACTCGTATTATTTCACCTCGTGCTCCGTCTCCCCTCCCTGCTTTTTATCTGTCAGTGGCTATCTGGAACACTACACTGTAAGTACCAACAACAGAGTAGATGCATGGTTTATTAAAAGACAATGCGTGGAGAGATCGAAAAAACGTGTCTAATTTTAGAGTTGCCTTCACTGGGCTATCTCATTGTTACAATCAGTGAACTATGCACTTTTGTAAAGCTCTCTCTTGGAAGTCGCTTTGGATAAAAGCGTCTGCTAAATGCATTTTAGCTATTTTAGAGCAGGCCTGACACTCACTAGAACAAGCCGGGCCACAGTCTCTTAGAGAGTCTGATAGATATGTTGATAGGCATGTTGTGAGCTGTTGGGGGCCCGATAGCTCAGCTTGTAGTGTAGCCAGCGTGGATGCTGATGTTGTTTCTCCCATTGAGACGGTGTCTGTCCCCCGCCATTTTTCCAAATTCCGGCCCTCAATTATTAGAAATTATACCAATTTGATATGTATTCAGCCTTGCTCCCCCGTTGCTCTTCCTACTAAGTTTTGTGATAGCAGTGCCACCTTTTCAGAAGGATTACCTACGTCTAAAGCTGCCAAAAACCCATACTGGAATGTTGGGCTCCTAAACATCAGATCTCTATCCCCAAAGGCCGTTTTGATTAATGATCTGATGTCTGAATGCAACCTGGACCTGATTGGACTCACCGAAACCTGGTTAAAACCTGAAGAATATTCCTCCCTGAATGAAGCATCGCCTCCGGATTTTGCGTACTCACACATCCCTCGTGTCTCAAAGAAAGGTGGCGGTGTTGCTATGATATATAAAGCTAGCTTCAACCTTAGCCTAAAATCTGTAAATACCTTTAAATCATTTTAGATAATTTGCATGAAACCACCAACTACTCTAAAAAGGACTAATTCTTCTACTATTGCCCCCCCTCCCTCATTTAGTTTAGTTACTCTATACCGGCCCCCCGGCCCGTATTCCCTCTTCCTAGAGGAATTTGTAGATTTTAGTGCTGATCTTGTGACATATACTGATAATGTCTTAATTATGGGTGATTTTAACATCCATGTGGATGACCCAAAAGATCCTCTAAGTAAGGCCTTTACTGCTCTATTGGATTCCACAGGTCTCACTCAGGTGGTTTCTAAACCTACCCATCTTCACTCGCATACATTGGATTTAGTTCTCACACGGGGAATCAAGATTAGTGACATAATTGTCCACCCCCACAATCCTATATTATCACACCACTGCCTGGTTACCTTTAAAATGGATCTCTGCCAGAGCCTTGGAGGCACCCAGAATATTACTAGCCACTGCATAACCCCAAACACAGCTATGGAACTGGCTAATATTCTACCTGCTGCACTAGAAGCACTGGACGTCCCAAATAAATCATTAAATGCTAAAACAAGGGATCTGAATTTGGTTCTTCAGTTATCCCTAGATTCTGTTGCCCCACTCAAACCAAGGAAAAGAAAAGACAAGAAAATGGCTCCATGGTATTCAGAGGAAAGCCGCACTCTCAAGAGGTCCACTCGAAAATTAGAGCATAAGTGGCGTACCACTAAATTGGAGGTTTTCCGCCTGGCCTGGAAGGACAGCCAAATGGAGTACAAGCAAGTCCTCATCAGGTCCAGATCAGAATATTTCTCTAAATTGATTAGTAAAAACAAACACAACACAAAGTTCCTATTTGATACTGTTGCAAAACTCACTAAGAAAAGTACACTCTGTGTTAGTTCAGATCTCTCTCCCAATGATTTCTTAGATTTCTTTGACCAAAAATTCTATGCACTAGTCCTGGAGGAGTGGCCATCAACACGGAATTTGACTCTATACCCAGCATGCTGCATGTTGAGGCTCTTACTCACTTTAACCCAATTTCTATGGGAGCGTTCATCGAGCTGGTAGATTCCTCGAAACCCATCAGCTGCCTTCTTGATCCCCTCCCTGCCAAACTTTGTAGGGAACTTCTCCCTATTATTGGACCTCCCATGCTTAGTATTATTAATGAATCTATTGTAACTGGACAAGTCCCTGACAATTTCAAACAAGCTATTATTAAGCCCCTTCTTAAAAAACCAAACCTGGATCCAGGTTGTATTAGCAACTATAGGCCAATTTCAAATTTGCCATTTCTCTCTTTTTTTAGAAAAAGCTGTGGCACAACAGCTAACTGAGCACCTCTCCTCAAATCAGCTTTATGAACCTCTCCAGTCTGGATTTCGTCTTCACCACAGCACTGAAACTGCATTAGCTAAGGTAGTCAAAGATCACAATATGTCCACTATGATGGTTGCTCATCCAGGAGCACTACTGTAAAATACGGAGTACCACAGGGTTCAGTTCTAGGCCCTCTGTTATTTTCACTCTATATGTTGCCTTTAGGAAACATAATTAGAAGCTCTGGGGTAAATTTTCACTGTTATGCAGATGATACTCAGCTATACATGTCCATAAAGCCTGGAGAATTTCCACATGCTATGGAAAAATGTGTTTCTGGGTTGAGAACTTGGATGACAGCAAATTTCCTTCTTCTTAATTCGGATAAAACCGAGGTTCAAATTTTCGGCCCAAAAAATACAGAAATAATTTATCCAATCTGACCTTAAACTTAGATGGTGTCAAAGTATCTCAAAGCCAGTTGGTAAAAAATTTAGGAGTCACATTGGACCCAGACCTTTCGTTTGAGTACCATATTAAACAAATCACCAGAACTGCATTTTTCCATCTACGTAATATTGCCAAAATACGAAAATTCCTCTCAAAGGATGATGCTGAAAAACTAATACATGCTTTTGTTACGTCCGGATTGGACTACTGCAATGTGTTGTTCTCTGGCCTCCCAATTACCTACTTGAAAAATTTACAGCGGGAACAAAATGCTGCTGCTAGACTATTGACAAAAACAAGAAAGTTTGATCATATAACCTCTACTCTTATCTCTTTACACTGGCTCCCTATCCAAGCCAGAGCTGATTTCAAAGTTTTACTACTAACTTACAAATCTCTACATGGATTGGCACCACTGTACCTCTCCGGTCTCCTTGCACCCTATTGCCCCGCAAGGACTCTAAGATCTCAAGATGCCGGCTATCTGGTAATACCAAAATTAAGAAAAAAAACTGCTGGAGGTAGGGCGTTCTCATATAGAGCACCTCTTCTCTGGAACAAATTACCTGTCTCAATTAGGGAGGCTGATACTGTTTCGACATTTAAAACTAGATTAAAAACTTTCTTGTTTAGTCAATCCTATGATTGTTAAATGTATGTACTTTCTATGTAAACCTGGGGTGTGCGTTTGCCTATGTGTGTATCACATGTAACTTTTAAATTGTAATTTTAGCTTATGTTCACACTGCCCATTTAAATGTTACAAATAAAGTAAACCTGTTATTGTATATTGTTACTGTAATAGTTCCGTTGCTGTATATTTTTATTGTTATAGTTTACTAGTTGGAGACAACGGGGGGCTGGTTGTTTTCATCCTTATTCGTATAAATATAACCTATTTTAGAGTTGTTTCCCCTGGAACAGATTTCATGTTCCAACCAAGGGGGGCTGTCGCTGTCTTGGTGTGTGGGGCTGCATCAAATACCCTCTTAGCTTTGTTAAATTGCTGCACTAGTCCACACTTGACCGGTGGGGATCTCATTCTATTACGACTGAAACTGTTAGCTGCTCCTGGCATTCTCTAATCCCTGTTCTCCTCTCTGTCCCCCCCACACATCCCCTGTGGTGTGGGGGGTCTGAGCTGTCAGGACCTGCCTGGTCGTCGGTCTACCGCTGGACCAGGTTGTCAACCGGAAACCAGCCTCCATGACGGCCAACAGCGAGTTTCCAGGTCCCATCCAACGTCTATAAAGCCAAACAATGGATTTTTGGTGTTTCAAAACCCATTGACACTGTATGACTATGTTTAGCTTGTGTTCTGCTCCTCTCTCTTGCCAACCGTCTCTGGAGGAGGGGATCCCTCTCTGAATTGCTCCTCCCAAGGTTCCTTCCATTTTTTCTCCCGTTGGGAGTTTTTCTGGGAGTTTTTCCTTGTCTTCCTTGAGGGTTTAGGTTGGTTTAGGGGCAGTTCTATGGGCATATGTGAAGCCCTCTGTGACATGCTTGCGTGTAAAAAGGGCTATACAAATAAATTTGATTTTATTTGGTTAATGTAATGTAAATTACAAAAGAGATTAACAAAGAAGGTGTTACATACAGTACCCTCCCCAGATGTTGTGTGCCTAGGGTGGTGAAGGGGGATGCAACACTGCTAACCCAAATGTTTGGGGAGATGGTTTCAGTATAAAGGGAACACTGGACACAAGCATGTATAGTAAAAAAGGTGGTTTATTATAACTAACAACCCCGACAAGGGTGCAAGGGAACGGAGAGCGGTGCCAAATAACAGAACAGTAAAACAGCCCTGCTTGCCTAACCAAACAGAAATACAATGTGTGGCACCGCTCCTTAGCTAGTGTTCTTCAACAGGTCGCTAACTATGTGATGGGTGGTGTAGACCCATGGGTAGCTTGCCTGTCTCCTTGAAAGCACTACACCGAGTGTAGGCATAAAAATGAATTAATATTTAATGATGCAAAACAAACAGGGAGAACATGTACGAAAATCCACAAACACAGAAATCAAACTTGACACAACAAAGCGCCCACACACACACTGTTCTCTGTTCTGACAGCTCTCTCAGATGTCAAAGGAAGCGGCCTTAATAGTCAGGAGCAGGGGTTGCCGATTGGTCGTTGTAGAGTGACAAGGTGAGTGGGGTAAAAAGGGAGGGATGCGGCACGGACCAATCAGGGGGGGGGAGACAAAAAGACGGGGAGAGAACATAATACAGAACAACATCAGGGGTCGTAACACGCCCAAGAGCAAACCTGCATGTGGTGCACAACAAAATGAGAAGGCATTGTGCATCCATCCAACCCAGGTAGCCTACACTGCAATAAAGACCACCATACATATACAGACGGCACAGAACGATCACACTCTGGAAAGGGCATCAGCCAAAACGTTGTCATCTGTGGAGTATTAACAGATAAAACAGGGGGGGATAGATTTGTAAGAAGAATATGGATAGTTTTGAGACTTCTAACACGTGTTTCAGGTTTGTAACCATGCATTTTACCATGCCATTTGCTGTCTATGATGATTGGTATGTTTAATGAAATAGCAAGGTTGCTGTCCTAGCATAGCTTTTCTATGGGAAAGTCTATATCACCGAGCTGTTCCATCACAAGGGAATTCGTTAGGGGTGACTGCTTGCCTTTAAGTGATTTGTCAAGATCTGAGGCAAGTCACGTAGTGCTAGTGCTTTCTGGGTAGTGTTGTTTATGTAACGTTGGGGTCCAACAATCTCTCTGACACTGACGCTTTCTCTGTCAGTGGTAGTGTACCGGACAGGCTACATGCAAGAAAAAGTGCAGGTACGCTTAAGAGTCAAATGTAGAAGTGCTGGTACTGCGTACCGGTGGGTACCGGCCCACTTCAAGCTCTGCTTGATTCTGAGTATTATCATCAAAAACGATCCAAATGACTGAAACTTCAGAGCACTTCTTCATGAATGCGACTGCTCTCTTTCTCTGTGACCTTCACAATGTGGTTAAACCTCATAGGAGAAATCAGTGCAGCACACATGGGTGGGCCGGCAGCCCTGGCCACACACAGCAGAGAGCAGATGTTGGAAGCCATAGCTCTCTCCCTGAAGACGCCATTCTGAGACTGTCGCAGATGCTCCAAACGCATGATGCTACCTTCTTACCTGGTGTGATCCGGGGGTGGTTATACGGTCACTCAGCACTACAGCATTTTACTGCAGATCAAAAAGGTCGCTGGTTCATATCCCCCCCCCCCCCCCCCCCCCATGCGGTATGTCGGTTTGGATAAATACATTTGACTACAGCCCATGCCTCCAACCTGAAAAAGGCTAGCAGCTACTAAACAAACGCAAAAGACACGTTCATGCGGAAGTAAAGCTGTGAGTAGATAGCGTTTGTTACATACTGTGAGCTGTGAAGGATTTAACACGGTCAACGCATGAACAGAACCACTAGGCTGTCGCCTCCCATGGAGTTCTACCCCAATAAAACATTGCGAGACATTGTCCCAAAGTTACTGTATGCATGTATGCAGTAGGATGCAATAGGTCCTGGTCTGTGGATTTGACGACAGCTTGCAAGCATTTGGAAGATGGGACCAAGGAAACTGGGATCTTTCATACAGTAGTTGAAAAAGAAATATGGGACAAACATCTATGGATCTATAGATATATATATATCCAGACACACATGCACACACACACACACACTTCATGAAATTAATTACTATATAAAATTACCTTGTCATAGTTGAATAACGACAGTTCACTGGGTAAAATGGACATACAGTGAACCTCAAAGTCCAATGAAACCTCTTTCCTATGCAAATCTCACAATTTGAAACTGCTGCTGTAAAACAGTAGGTTTTTTTAAAAATCACCGTATTTGGCTCTGATCTGTACCTTTGTCACGCCCCAAAATTTGCGGCGCACTGCTCTGTGTAGCGTACTTCCACGGAATTACAAAGAACATTTTTCAAGGATATTGAAAATGGACTACGTTCATAAATGCAGTGTTCCAGGCTGTACAGGGAATGCTGACAGTTTTCAGAGTCTTCCCAAGGAACCAAACACTCAACGGTCTGTGATGTTTGTCTATAAGAAGATCTCTGTGCAGTTTGACCGTCAAATACACATTTGCTCAAACCATTTCACCGAGGACAGTTTTGAAAACATGGGACAATGTAAAGCAGGATTTGCTATGAAGCTGTTGCTGAAAAGAGGTGCTGTTCAGACCTGCTATGTTCATCACAGCCGCAGGCTAGGCCGAATCCCAATACTCCCCCTTACCCCTTCCCCTTCCCCCTTCCCCTTAATTTACCCCTAGCCCTTGGCCCTCGAAACTAAGGGGTAAGGGCTACATAGCCCTAAGAAATGGGACACCACTTGGTTACAGGTACGTCATCTAGCACGTATCGATATCTCCAAAGCAAGTAGTGTTATGCACTGATTTAAACGAAATTCGCTGCTAATGGAGTTTACTTTAAACTGTAGACATGCTAGTCAAAGAAATGCGGGACTGCAATTCAGCACTGTAATATTAGCGTACCAAACTAGCGATTTTTAGAAACGTTTCAATTAGGAAAATGGTTGCAAATATATATGTTCATGACTGTATATAACACAAAACAAGACTGTTATAATTTTTTTATCAATTAATTAAGCCGAAAATATTATATTTAGCGGACTCTCTGGATGATCTGGCCGCCATTGTTGCCGGTTGCGCAGTTTTCACATAGCCCTCGGTTTCAAGTAAGCTCCCGACCTCACTTGGTTTTAAGGGGTGTATACCCCTTAGTCTTAGCCCTTCCCCTAGCTCAAAAAGAGTATTGGGACACCACTAGCTCTCACGGGAACGCGCAAAACGAAGGGGAAGGGGTAAGGGGTAAGGGGGAGTATTGGGATTCGGCCTTAATCCCAATACTCCCCCTTACCCCTTCCCCTTAACTTACCCCTTCCCCTTGGCCCTCGAAAGTAAGGGGTAAGGGCTACATAGCCCTAGGAAATGGGACACCACTTGGTTACAGGTACGTCATCTAGCACGTATCGATATCTCCAAAGCAAGTAGTGTTATGCACTGATTTAACAATTTGCAACTGACTGTTGTGCAATTCAGCACTGTAATATTAGCGTACCAAACTAGCGATTTTTAGAAACGTTTCAATTAGGAAAATGGTTGCAAATATATATGTTCATGACTGTATATAACACAAAACAAGACTGTTATAATTTTTTTATCAATTAATTAAGCCGAAAATATTATATTTAGCGGACTCTCTGGACGATATGGCCGCCATTGTTGCCGGTTGCGCAGTTTTCACATAGCCCTCGGTTTCAAGTAAGCTCCCGACCTCACTTGGTTTTAAGGGGTGTATACCCCTTAGTCTTAGCCCTTCCCCTAGCTCAAAAAGAGTATTGGGACACCACTAGCTCTCACGGGAACGCGCAAAACGAAGGGGTAAGGGGGAGTATTGGGATTCGGCCTTAATCCCAATACTCCCCCTTACCCCTTCCCCTTAGCCCTTCCCCTTGGCCCTCGAAAGTAAGGGGTAAGGGCTACATAGCCCTAGGAAATGGGACACCACTTGGTTACAGGTACGTCATCTAGCACGTATCGATATCTCCAAAGCAAGTAGTGTTATGCACTGATTTAACAATTTGCAACTGACTGTTGTGCAATTCAGCACTGTAATATTAGCGTACCAAACTAGCGATTTTTAGAAACGTTTTAATTAGGAAAATGGTTGCAAATATATATGTTCATGACTGCATATAACACAAAACAAGACTGTCATAATTTTTTTATCAATTCAAGCAGTTTTCACATAGCCCTCGGTTTCAAGTAAGATCCCGACCTCACTTGGTTTTAAGCCCTTCCCCTAGCTCAAAAAGAGTATTGGCCACCACTAGCTCTCACGGGAACGCGCAAAACGAAGGGGAAGGGGTAAGGGGGAGTATTGGGATTCGGCCTTAGCCCTTCCCCTAGCTCAAAAAGAGTATTGGGACACCACTAGCTCTCACGGGAACGCGCAAAACGAAGGGGAAGGGGTAAGGGGGAGTATTGGGATTCGGCCTTAGTATGACATTTTCGTTAACAGTTATTAGCAATGCTAACGTATCCTGCCTGTATCTAGCATACGTAGAATTTATTGGCAATGGGGCAAATGTTATTTCATGTACCAAACTGTTTCATTCGAATAAATAACCCTTGTCATGTAATCTATAATTCACGATGCACGTCTGTCCATATCTTTGTCAGGTTATTTTGTATTCATTTTTTAAAGCAAGATAGCTATAGCTAACTGAAGCAGAGTGGAGCACGATAGTTTGGTTGCTAGGCTGTAACGTTACCCACCTAAATCGATCCCGTTTGCTTCGACAACAGAAGTGGAAACAACCAACGTTATCTTTTGAAATGATATCTACACAATCTGTTGAAAACAGTGTTGTGTAGACACAATAGATTTATTTGTACGTTTTATTTCAAGTCTCCACCTTGTTTCAGTGAGTGCTGTTGCCCGTGTTGCGTCTTTGCTCCGCAGCTTCACTTGTTGTAAACCAACCAATCAGTGCGTAGCTCATCTATATATTCATAAGCATACCATAAAAGGTAGAAAACTTTGTTTTATTACAGGGCTATTTTACAGGGTGCATATCGGCACATAGAATAGCACCCGGGCCATTTTCAGCCCAACAAATGTAACATACCCTATTCAGAGATCCTAGGGAACAGTGTGAAATAGCCTATAAAATCAGTAAATGACCCCTTTAAAAAATCTCATGTTATATCCACAGATATGATCCTTACACAAACTGTGAAACGGAGGCATGTTGTCATTATACAGTTGTTCAGTATATAACCCAGAACGGTGGCGAAACAATGTCCTCAGCTGCGCTGCCATCCCGTGTTCACCTGGACGCTCAGTATAGCAGCATCAAAGAAAATGGCAGCAGTAAATCAGTAAAACCTTTCCAGAAACACGTCAGCCTCAGTGAGATCCTCCCAGGGAATTTTCTATGCAAACGCATGCACACAGTCTCATTACCGTCAGGACTCTGTTGGGTACATTTATGTAAGCAAGCAACCAAACACAACACACACAGTGATACTTCATGGGTATCACTGTACTATGCCAGTTCATTACAATTCGGACAGTGCTACATGGTCGTGTTAGAACATTCAAACAGCGATAGGTCTACACAGAAAACTAATCACAACAGTCTCATTCACAGGAGTCGTTTGACCTTGCATGGTAAATGTAATGTTCTGTCTAGGGTGTGTCACCACTCTGAGTGAAGTACCCTCCAGGCTGTGTGTGCCATGGTTTAAGGGGCTAGGTAGAGACGCTGATCATACCACCTTCCACTTAAAATAACCCTGTTCCTCGTTCCTCCTACACACTTCTTCCTATTCCTCCTCCTCCACATCTACAACTTCCTCCTCCTCCTCCTCCACTCTTCAACCTCCTCTACTCTCCCCACCCCCCTCTTCCCACCTCCTACTCCAGTCACACAGGAAGGTGTGTGCATTTTAAGATCGACGTTGACGAGGCAGACCATATGAAAGTCTACAACCTTCCAGGTACAATTCTAGAGTCGGCCCAGACTCTGACCCAGTGGTGTGGCTCAGAGGACAGCCCTGTAATGCACACTGACAGGGCATGGCTCCATACAAACACATTATACTGATTTCAGGCCAGCCAGAGACTGGTGTGAAGAGTAAGGCATGTTAATCAGTGTGAATATTGAAGGATGTGGGGGTAGGGGTGCCACTGTGGATAGACAAACACTGAATCACAGAGATGACACACTAGTGCTTTATGAACCATTTTCTTACTGCATTTCTGGATGTGTCACTGGAAGGTTTTGTCCTTGTGCAGTGTCTCAGTCAGGGACAGTGGGTTGGACCTAACCTAGTTTCCCGGTAATCTGTCTAGGACTGAGCATTATAAAGCACTCCTGCTCCTGGGACGTTGTGGGTGGGTACATCTGCCTTCCTCTGGTTCCTCTGAGAGCAGCCTAGACTGACTAATCCAAAGCAAATGGTGCAGAATAAAGCCCCCAAAAAACAAACGGGGGCTTCCACCGTATTGAAATTCAACCGAACTTCTTTCTTTGCCAGACTGGGTTGAACAACATTGAAATATACTTCTGCTACAGCAAGTTCTGCTAAATACAAAAGAAGAATTATAATCTGATGGTTAATATTCCAAACCAGCATTAAGTGTATCTCATGGCCCAACCTACATGTTTGGTTAGCATTAGACAAACAGGGTGTGAGAATCCATTAACCACCCACCCTTAAAATAATAACCATGTCTTCCTCATAAACAGTCAAATACACTATAACCTTCAATATGTCAAACGGCATGTGTACTGAGCGAGCCAGTCTGGTTCTGACTGGGTGTGTGTATTCAGATTCAATTAGCAATTTTCATGACCATCCTAAGTCCTTGAAAAGGGTCAAATTCCTTTGCCTTCAACCACAACAAAGCTTCCACGAATCCAGTTTATAAAGCAGGTCACATTACATCTGTCACTCAAACAGCCATGCCAGACCGGAAGGGTCAGCCTCAAGCCTTTCCCACCACCTACAGCTCTGTGAACGAGGCTGAAATGTAAACCGCAAACAGCAACTGACTCCTCCAGAGGGCCCTAGACATTTGGTGACATTCAGGAGTCTGTGTTTAAGACAGAGCCTGTCTACTTAGATCCCTCACAAACCAAAGTCAGACCTCCAGTTTCCAATATTCTCCTCTGAAAATACACCCCCCCCCCCACTTCACATTTCATCCAGGTGACTGGGTAGGAGAATGGCCGGGGGGGTGGGTCGTCAAAGTGAGTCAACCCCCAATGGAGGCCACCAGATTCGGGTACAGCCTGCGCACTCTCAGCCTCATTGTGCCATATGGAGATTGTCTGCTCATCTGTCCTAATCATAGAGAGATTGGTGGGCTCAGCTGTCCCTTAACTTGCTGGTGCAAAGGTGGGTCGGGGGGGGTCCAGCTGTCACATCCAGGCAGACGAGTTTTTGGTGACTGCAGCATCGTCAGCAGAACAGGGCGCAGGCTGGAGAGAGAACATCCCTGGCGACAGGGGTCACAGTGTGGGTGCGCCAGTCTGCCAAATCCACCCGACCCCCTCCCAGCCCTCCTGTGTCATTGAGCTAATGACCATTCCACAGATGAAACTCCAGAGCAACGCTGCCTGGTGTTGGAGGATGAGAACGACACGGGGACCCTATAGGCCAGACACAAGTCACCAGTTTCACCTGGTGTGAAACTACAGTAATCAATGCTTTTCCAAAAATAATCTGGGATAAACCCTTTTCTAGGCTCAGACATGGGACGTGAGAGTTATTCAATCCACTCTGTGCCATTGCATAATTAAAAGGTTGGAGGTTAGTACGGATTGAGTGTTGCCTCGATAGTATTGCTTTGTTACAAAGCTTTGCTTTTTTCCCAAAAAAAATATTTGTAGAGGGATAAAAAGGATCAGCATGTTCCGATGACATGTTCTTCTGCTCGGCCTGACAACAGAAAGCAGCTGGAAATAAACAAATTTAGACAAATGTTGACCCAATGTGGGGAATTACATGTATTTGGTTCACATTCTCTAGCAGTATTTTATCCTTCTAAACTGTGGCTGTGTGTGTCTGATAAGTCCATGGCAGTAGTTGAGAAGGAGGAAAAGAGGAAGGGGAGGAGCAGAGGAGGAGAAAAGAAGGAAGAGAAGAATCAGAGGAAGACTGAGTACTGTGGTCTCCAACTGGGAAGTCGTATCCCCCGGTGGTGTGTGTCAGATGATGCACACATCACACTTGCTGTAAATGTCAGTGAATCACATTCCTCTTCCTGTTCCACGGTCATTATCCTCCTCCTGTATCTACAGACTGGGAACATAAATACGTCCCGTTCTCCTAGGTACACGCAACATCCAACGATTGCTTCAAGGTGACACCTGACAGAAATATACCTGTGTTGTGAGACTTGCTGTCCTTCGTGAAGCACAAGATGAAGAGGGAGGAATATCGCCACGGACACGTAAAACATGTTGGGAACTCTGGGAAAGATTGGGCCGACTGCTGTCAACCACAGCATGAATAAATAAAACAACTGTCTTTCCCATTAGAGGAGTGGTATACCCATGAATAACTAATGAGCTGGTGAAGACGTTGCCAGTACCACTTCCCCTTGCTGGATGACGGTGGCAGATATGCCAGTACAGGCAGCAATGTGTACATACTGTAAGGTCAACATCAAGGCAGATCTTCAGAAGGCTCACAGACAGAACAGCCAATACAGGACAGGGAATCATGATGATCACGAATGATGCCTGGAACAATGTCCATGTTTCTAGAAGAAGAATCAACTAGGAAGACATTGGTCAGAGTAAGAAGAGTAAGCTATCAAATAGATCAACAACCTTCCTCGTTGTGGTTGGGGAGAAAGGAGGGGAGGGACAGAGGGATTACCCACAAGCCTGTGTGCTTTGTCCACTGGCTTTCAGCTGTCGAGGTCAAGTGGAGCACCATGCCCGCATCCCGCTGTCCTCAGCTTGAAGCCACCCTTCTGGCTGTCTGTGGTGCCGGCAGCCCGGCCGAGATCATCGTACTGCTCAAACTGGGGGATTCCCATTAGACGTGACACCACATGGCAGAGAGAGAGAGAGAGCGAAAGAGCGCGAGAGCCTATACAGGACAGGGAATGATCATGATGATCACGAATGATGCCTGGAACAATGTTCATGTTTCTAGAAGAAGAATGAACTAGGAAGACATTGGTCAGAGTAATAAGAGTAAGATATCAAATAGATTAACAACCTTCCTTGTTGGGGTTGGGGAGATAGAAGGGGAGGGACAGAGGGATTACCCGAGATCGAGAGGTTTGGGAGAATGGGATGGTTAGGCTACAGATGGCTGGACCAGCGACAGGAAAAAAAGTCTGAGTGGTTTTCATTATGACACAGTGGCTTGGATGGGGACAATTGAGCTACAAAGCATATGTCGACTGTCTGTAGAGTGTTGCTGGTGAGCCTCGCCAAGAACTCTACAGTTTACTGTGTCCCTCTGGACAGGAATGTTTACTGTGTCCCTCTGGACAGGAATGCCCGTGTAAAGATGAAACACCAAAATGCTTCCATGCCCGCGACAACATCACAGGCCTCAAACAATACTGGAAAGCTCCCAAGACTACAACTTCTAAACTGCCCACACTGTCCGGAAAAACTTCCTTAAGCATGCCACCCTATTGACCTTCCACATGTTAATCTTTCATATAGCATTACTGTATGAATTGGCATGAAACCCCATGGCAGCAATTTTGGATGCGGTTAAGAATTCTTGTTGAGAGATTAAGAGACTAAGTATACCAACACTGAAAAGGGTCAACAACACCACTTTACAACACGTCCATCCAGCTCGACCAGCCCTTACTCATTTGATTACAAGAGAATCCTAATCGTGGATGCAAATCAACACAAATAGCACTCCATAAACACTGGATTAACAGAAGGTTCAAATTTTTACTGTTTTATACAGTATGTTTTGGCTTCTTCAGAGTTGACATTTTACAATCACAAAAGGCCAAGTGAGCAAAGGTCCCTATACAAGTCTGGAGAAGGAAACCTGTCACATGTTGTTTCCTACATCCTGGGAAAAGGGGATGTCATTGTAAAAAAAACAGACACTCACACGCCAATTGATATTTAACGCTGGCATTTCATTCAGAAATGCACTTACTCATGGTGCAATATTTCTTTTTTTGCCCTGATTCTTTCACTTCATGAGATAACACCCACCCTAATGTTTTCATATTTCAGTTATGTCCTCTGCCCAGAGCACTCTCTCTGTTCTTCCTTCAACAGGCCGTTCGCCTTGGGCTTGTGTGTACGTACACACACGCGTACACACACACACATTTGCATCGTGCCACTACCTCGACCTGCATCTGCAGCCCAGTGACGCCCATCAGTGGTCCCAAGAGTTGTGCTCCGCTACCAGCAAACCGTAGCTCTTTGAGAGGGGCCTTGTGCTCCAGCGTCTCCAGAATAGGGGGGGGGTAACATGGGCATCCATTATTCACAGGGTGGCTAAACGCTCAGTCTCTCTCAGCTGGAGAGGGATGGGGGCCGGTAGAGGAGGGCCAAGCATGGGAGCGATGTTGTACTCTTCCTGAAGGTCGATGACTTTGCCCTCATTATCCAGTGTTATCACTAAAGAGATAATTCCCTCTCTGACTCTAAGAGTAGGAAGATGAATGCATGGATCATTTACAATTCTGAGAAGTACCACACATCTTCATACATATGCTTGTTGTGTAAGTGACAGTTGCTGAGCCATCTCCATAGCAGGGCAGCAGTGTTCAACCCAAGACTCCAGCTCCAGGGATAGCAGGCCAGGTCCTAGAGTCCTGCAGCCTACCCAGTGATAAACAGAAAAAGCATGGCTCCATGTTGGGGATGCATATGGCTTACCTTCTACCATGAATGTAAATATAACCATGTTTAAGTTCAAGTCTTTCATTGTCCCCATTGCTGGGAGTCAAATGGCTTTAGCGGTTAGGGAATCGGGCTAACACTCAGAAGGCTGCTGGTTCGATTCCCGGCCGTGCCAAATGACGTTGTGTCCTTGGGCAAGGAACTTCACCCTACTAGCCTCGGGGGGAATGTCCCTGTACTTACTGTAAGTCGCTCTGGATAAGAGTGTCTGCTAATTGACTAAATGTCAATGTCATGTAAATGACTGCTGATATTCACCCCAAGGAACCTGGAACCATGGATGTCAATATCATCAAGGAAGATTTAACAGCTTTGTAAATAAATCTGTTTGGGATTACTATCAACAGCTGGTGTTTCTGTGTCAGATATGTAATATCTGGATGTACACACCCAAGGGGGAGAGAGTCACAAATGTGCAATGTTTTTCTCTCAACAGATATTACTGTGTAATACTGTACTGTGCGATAATATGTATTGTGTGTGTCTACAGATTATTAAATAGTCCATACACAGATGTGTATAGCGTGTGTGGGCACTGATGCATGAAGCATGGAACTACCATATACGGTCAACACTGTATAGAAAATCTTTAGAATCGATTGTAAAGAATTCAACCAAACAAAAACAACAAATCTGTACTTTTGCGTCTTCTCAAGTGTAATTACGCAGTAACATTGTAAAGCCTTTTGCCTGTTGTGATCTTGGATCTGTGACACAGAAAGAGATCCATCCATCTTTAATGAAGGGGAAACAACTCAGCACCACAATGCTGAAGTCCTGTTCTTGTACGGTTCAAAACGACAAGGCACAGATGGTCCTCACAGAACAGACAGCTGTGTCGAGGTAACGAACACTGTGCCTTCACCTCACGTCTCGCAACACTGTGAGGAAACCGTCAGAAAGCTATCCTGAAGGGAAAAAAACGAAACCACAGGCGCTTACAATTGTATATCTTGTGTCAGTGGCTCATGGACGCGAGGGGAAACACTGGTCTGTTTTGTGATGTTTCTTCAGAAACGAAAGGCGCAGGACAATGTCAGTGATTTTCTATGAAATTTCACGGTGGAGAGAGGCTCGACCCTTGACGCTTCCGCGCGGGGAAGGGGGGTGGAGGTAAGTGGGTCAAATCTGGGGCACACTGTATGCACTGCAGTAGTGTGACCCGGTCGTCCGCCCCTGCCATTTCCTGAGGGGGGATGAGTGGATGATGTTGTGGGGATGACTGTATGATGTTGTTACTGTTGGGCAGCCAAGGAACTTCCTGTGCGACTGTATCTGATGCAGTACATCTGGAGGGAGGTTAGAGGATGCCTGCAGGGGGCAGGGGGGGGGGGGGGTTAAGCCAAGCCAAGACATACCCTGTGTCCTCCATCAAACCATGATCAGGAGAAGGCTGGTTTTTTTTCCAGGAAGTCAAGGAAAACAAGCTGATAATAAACTGAAATATTCAGTTTATTATCAGGCCACACCGCATCGGCCCGGGTTCGAATCCGGCCATGGCCATTTACTGCATGTCTTGCTCTCTTTCTTTCTGCCTTTCCTGTCAAACTTCACCTAAAACTGTCCGATAAAGAATACAAAATAATACATCTTTAAGAAATTAAAACATTCCATGTGTATTGAGCAAGGTCACTCTCGGTTGACAGAGACACATCTGTGTACATAATGTAAAGACATAAAAATCTATGCACAGACTGAAGTTGAGAGGCCAGGAAAACATCCAGCTTAACTCTGACATGTATGTTTAAAGGTCGTATGATGTCAAAGTACACAACACTGGCAGATAGACGTTAAAGCCAGTCTTGCATCTGTCTCCCAAGGTAATGGATCAGCTTTATCACACAGACGGGAATGCCTGAGTTTCAGCTGTTGCAGGGGCATCCTAGAGCATCTGGCTGGGGTCTTGAGTAAACATCTCCCTGGTTCAATAACATTCTCTATCCATGACATCCTCTGGTGAACAGAATCTAACAGTTATTGTATTACCTTTTCATTCACTTGCTTGGTGAAATGACTGATTGGGAACATTCAAATCGAGAGAAGCGTTATTGTGAAATCTGTCCAGCAACCAGTCCCCTACACTAAGCACTCCCGGTGTATTACAGGATACGTTCACATTCATACCGTTAACAAGTGATTATCATGCTAAAGCCCCGTCCTACACAAACCTATACTGTACACCAGATTAACTGTATTCGCTGCAAAATACAAAAATATTTTAGTTCATCTTATTTTTACTGTTGCTGCTTTTTCTACAGGTACAGTTGCACTTAGAGATTCATGTTGTTTACTTTTAACTTGCTTAACTACATCTCAGCTCTTATGGTTCTTCCCTTTGGCACTTATTTTTTGGTTGTTCACAATGTGTGCTTCTTGTTTTGGCTACCCGCAATGCTTTGGGGCTATCTTGTTGTTAGTATCAGTGACCTATGCACTTTGTAAAGCTCTCTCTTGGAAGTCGCTTAGGATAAAAGCGTCTGCTAAATGAATAAATGTAACTGCTATTTTCATGGAACAGTTGAACTGGATGGTCTGAAGGGGGAGGGGTTGGAGAGTGGGGTGAAGATACACTGAACAAGATGATAAATGCAACACTTTTGTTTTGAGCTGAACTCAAATCTAAGACTTTTTCTATGTATACAAAAGGCCTATTTCTTTCAAATATTGTTCACTAAATCTGTGTTAGTGAGCACTTCACCTTTGCCGAGAAAATCCATCCACCTCACAGTTGTGGCATATCAAGATGCTGATTAGACAGCATGATTATTGCACAGGTGTGCCTTAAGCTGGCCACAATAAAAGGCCACTCTACAACGTGCAGTTTTACTGTATTGGGGGGGTCCGAAAACCAGTCAGTCAGGGTTAGGGTGAGAATGTCTGTACAAACTGTCAGAAACCGTCTCAGAGGAGCTCACCTGCATGCTCGTCATCCTCATTGTGTCGTCCCATCAGGTCGGGGTCTCGACCTGACTGCGGGGTCAGGTTGAAAGGTTAGCAGCCTCAGACGAGGCTGCTTTCAATCACATGGTTCAGTCTAATCCATAGTCTATAAATGCACTGTGGCCCATTTTCGAGAAATTATTACAAAGAGACCAACAGAAAAACACTGCTCAACAGTTGGACGGGGTGGGACACTAAAAACCAAATTTGAATAATTCAATCAAATTAACCTGTAACTATTTTGGTTTGGGTCCATCAATCTACACGTTTGTAAACCATGTCAATTCTCTGTGGAACATGGGGACGTACAGTAGTGGAGTTCAAGGTTCTCAGGCAGGAAGTTCTTTAGGTTGTATGCTAGTCAATAACAGGACCAAGGTTTAAAGGGAGTCCGAGGTCTTGAGGGGGGGGGGGGGGGGGGTCAAGGTGAATGAAGAGGGCAGGGGGGGCAGGGCGCAGGATTACCTCTAATAGTACAGGACCCGCACCCCAAATTACTCTCCCTTGATTCCCACCCCCCAGAATCCGTAACTCTCTACTGAAACTTTGGTGAAGCCCGCAGGCACAGTCTGCCTGGGTCAAGAATGGGAACAGGATCTCCCGCCTCCCCAGTCCAGACAGCACACTGGTCAACTCACAGATAATATGTACATTTGCTCTCGAAGCCCCGCTGGAAGTGTTGGCCTTTAACACAGGAAGCGAGAAATACAGGGTGTGATTTTGGGTGTAAAAACTTAATCAATCCTGCTAACACAATTAGTAGAATAGCAATACTCTTCACACAAGGCTATCGAACAGATATGCTCAAACAGTCAACCATGCGATAAAGTCCTAAATCATGAATAATGTAAAGCATAAATAAATGACAACCAGACTAACATGTGGAAACGAGTGCATTAGTCACAAATGGCAAGTATTAAGGCCTGCTCTGCTCCACTGACTCCAATACACTCAATGAATACCCTTACCAAAATAGCTCTGCACTGGGGAGGGAGAGAGTAAGAGAGAAAGGTAGAAGGAGAAAGAGGGAGTTATAAAATGTAAAAAGAGAGGAGTGTAGAGTAGCAGTAGACAAGAGTCTCCCTTCAAAGCAAGGGGAGGTACACAGACACGGTAGCCAGGCAGGCCAGCCTTCCACACAGCCAGACTGTGACCCCCCCTAAACACCCTGCAGGACCAAACACCCCCTCTTACACTCCCATAGGCATTATCGGTTCCCAATTCAATTGCCTCGATGAAGGCTGGTGCAAAGGCAACCGAAACCTTTCATCCGCACTGATTTATATTCAGAGAGCAAACCTGTGGCTTCAAAGACCTGCTTAGTATTGTTCCAGCAGGAAATGGGCATGGAACCCTACAGGCTGGAGAGTGGGGGGATATTTTAATGGACACTACTTTGAAAGGAGACTAAGTCAGTAAAGAGTGCCCCACAAAAAGTATCCAAAATAAACAATGGTTTGATTCAGAGATTAAATAAATCAATCTCCATCCATATACCTGAACTAAAACAGTATGAGGCTCTGGTACGGCTGGGGAACATGGTTATCCACCACCAGACAGCATTTTCCTGAGAGAAACCTCTAGATGGAACGATGTCTTACACTTCGACTCCTCTGACCCCGTTTCCGTCCCAACAGTACACAGAAATGTAGGTCAGTGATTATTGTATGCCTTTGTACCTACATTATGTAGAGCTCAGCATTCTCTGCATAATCACTCTGATGGTTTATACTGTGCTATCCTGTTCCCTACCAGGCCGGCCATAACAACCCCCAGAGGACACAAAGCTAAGAGAAATAAAGCACTAAAGCGCTGATGGTCCCATTGGTGCATTGTGGGCCTGTACCCCTCGACAAGACATCTAGGTCGTTCGTTAAAGGGCCAGGGTGCTTCAGCAACAGCTCTGCCATATCCAGACCATAATGATCCTGTAATCTTTTGAGTGCTCTCTGTAACACTACCTCCCCCTCCAGACATCATCCGTGTTACACATCCAGCAGCGTTGCTCTAATGTCAACTGGTGAAACCAGACGGAACTACTTGGATGATATATTACTGTAGTGAAATAACATTAACATAAGCCATTAATGTATCTCTGTACATAGACTGTAAGAACAAATGTGTTCATGCATATATGTTTACATTGTATATTGAGGGATTATCAGGGACAGTGTTCCACTAAGGAGATCAAAGGTTGAAATCGGACTGTTTCGAACACAGCTTAAAAAGTGTCTGTACAAATATATACATGATTTCGCTCTGTTCTTGTCATAATTGGTCATCAGCAATTATTTGTTCTTTTCTGTTTCTAAACAAGCAAGTCAAATAAGAATAGATTAGTCTTGCAATGACAGACAAGCAAAACAAGCTGTTGTTCAACTAATGATAACTGGGGAAAAAAAACTATTGTGGAGAATTGCTCTATTTTTGACACAAACCTCATGACACTGATTGTAATTGATCATTCTTTCGATGAATCCTACCCCATGCTGGTGTAAAACACAGTACATCCCCAACCATAGAAAAACACATGTCAGGAGAAGCCTGATGCATTATATAGCAAGCCTTGGAGCAAGGCACAGCACACACTTGCCATATACTGCAGTGATCGCATCACATGAACACAGGCAGCAAAGAACAATGTATGGTACTGTAAACACAGAGACACAGAAACAAAGGCAGAGACAAATGGAAGTTATGAACTGTGAGACTGGATCAATTTCTCATAAAGTCACAGTTTGGCTGTGTATGCTGTATATAAACTAAACCAAAAATAAATAAACAGTAGATACTCAACATAGCTTAATACATAACTGCGAAGTGCTTTTGCTTTGATTTCCCTCGATACTAAAACATCAAAGACAGAGAAACAGACAGGCTGGATAGGAGTGAGAAAACAACTGTCAACAGATGTTTGTCAAACTGATAAAGTTCCAAAAAACAACACCTGTTCATTCAAAAGCACATTTACTGGTGACAAGGACAGACATCTGTCAGCTGGTGCATGGCCTGTGTGTTTGTCAGGTCTATTCAGCCTGGCTTTTCTACAAGCAGCTTCTATCAAAAAGGCCCTGCTGGGTTGCTTGTCCTGGGAGTCTCACAGAGGGCATAACAGGCAAACCTTCCAGAGACCCCCCCCCCCCCCCAAAAAAAAAACATTCCGGCTCTCCAGTAAGGGATTCTGGGAGGTGTGTCCATTGTTGTGACAGCATTAGAGGGAATACACACCAGCAGGGTTCCTGCTGGATAAACAACTTCCCATATGCCTCGCTATGGTTCTACAATAGTGAATATTTACATGTGAATCGGGTGGAAAAGCTCATTAAGCAGTATGTACAATGTTGGGTTTGCGCCGAAAATCAACTGCCAGCATCAACTGCCAACATCCAGGCACCTGTAGTTAGGTCATTTAACAACCAGCTTTAATCACATGGATTGTTTTCCCTCACATGGATTGTTTTCCCTCCAGCCGTCCCTGATAGACCCTGCCGGGCGCAGCAGCCTTGCCAAGCGTGCTTGCCAGTTGGAGAGCTGCCCAGTGACTATTGATCAGGCTAGAAAGTCCACATACAGATTGGGAATTATTGTGTGATTACAGAGCCATACGGCATTGGGTCTAATTAGTGTCTCTTTCCAAACCACTGACTTGGGATGTGTAGGACAAGAGATCCTGTTTTAACAGGAAATGTGATTCACAATACAGAACATTAGGATCAGTTGTATTCTCTCTCATACACTCAATCATTGGCAGTCGTGAAGGTATCTCATATCAAGAACCAGATTGAAGGTTTTTAGAGAAACTGCAGAAATACTTAACCCTTGTGTTCTCTTCGGGTCATTCTGACCCATCAGTATTGTGACCCACCGTCGTTTGCAACAACTTTACCGCATACAAAAACAAAATGAAGCATTTTCTTTTAACCGTTGGGCTGTCTCAGACCCCCCACATTTCAAAGGTTAAAAGAAAATTATTTTTATTTGCTTTTGTATTGGGTAAACACAACGATGGTTCGTTATGAACCTTTTGGTCATGTGACCCGAAGGCAGCACAAGGGTTAAATCAGTAAACAGACAGCAGAGAATAACACATTTGGACCTAAAAGTTATGGATGGTTGTACATGTAGCAGAAACCCACTGCAATACCTCTTCTGTGTTTGGATGAGCACAGCTGCCCTGAATATCTACACTTAACTACCAAGAGTGATCCTGAAAAGGGACACACTGTTCCAATTCTCAAAAGCAGTAAACACAATAGGGATCAATCTTTGTTGGTGGCAGTTTGAGTGACTCATAACTGGACAATTTAATGTATAGATGTCAGTTTGATGCCATGTACAAAACTGTATTTCTGTGCTGTTCTGGTTTCTATGAAAAAGAGACTTACTCTTCCTGTACCAATGTTTCAGTAAAGGACTTGCATAAAAGCCTACACAGTATACTGTGTAGTATACTGCATTGGGTCTAATTAGTGTCTCTTTCCAAACCACTGACTTGGGATGTGTAGGACAAGAGATCCTGTTTTAACAGGAAATGTGATTCACAATACAGAACATTAGGATCAGTCGTATTCTCTCTCATACACTCAATCATTGGCAGTTGTGAAGGTATCTCATATCAAGAAACCAGATTGTATACTGTATATACTATGTACTGTGTAGTATACTGTGTACCAATGTTTCAGTATAGTATCTCAAAAACACGCTTGTGAAAGGACCTCTGCTCTGCATGGCCACTTTCTGATTTCCATCACTGTGATTCCTTATAAAAATAAAAAACATCTAAATTATCAATCCACATCATACTGTACTACTTCAGAGCAATAAAAGGTGTTTACCCCCAGAAGAGAATGAGACTGAACAGTACAGTATTGCTGACTAATCCTCCACAGAACAGACACTGCAGTGCTTTCAAAAGTCCTGAACACTAAAAACAACTTTTCCAGACAGCAAAATCAGTTTGCCTCTGCCTGCGTTGGCACAGACATAGAAAAGGTCAGGAGTAACTCACAGAGTGCCTTTTTGCACGTTGTGCCTTGTGAATATTTCATAAACATTATGTACATGTACCAGTGGATCCAAGCACAAAAGGTAGCACTATCTTGAAAAACACACGCACACACCTGTCAGGAGAAGGCTACTGGGGACGCACTACTTTACAGTTGTTTATAGTTCTGTGCTGAAACATTTCCCAGCCAGGCTAATAGAGTGTGAACAGAGCAGTGAGTCTAACCTCTAAATGCAGCATAGCAGTGCATGGACAGATCTTTATCATGGACGCCTGGATTATACACCCCTCCTAAACTCTACTAATGTAAACAGAACCCACTTTCAGCAGAAAGTGAAGAATTAGTGGAGAATTTGATTATTCAGGACACACCTTTTCAGTCACCACTATACTGTACATCAGTGGTCTTCAACTCTCGGCATCAAAGCCCATTGTCCTGTTTGTTTTAGGTGTTTCCCTGCTCCATCACACCTGATTCAAATGATTGGTCGTAATCACACAATCATTTGAATCAGGTGTATTGGAGCAGGGAAACATTTTAGAACAGTGGTTCTCAAACCTGTCCTCAAGGACCCCCTGTCCTGCATGTTTTAGATGTTTCCCTGCTCCAACACACCTGAGTCCAATAAAAGGGTCGTTATCTAGCTTTGTAGAAGCCTGGTAACGTACATGCATTTGAATCAGGTGTGTTGGAACAGGGAAACATCTAAAACAAGCAGGACAGGGGGTCCCTGAGGACAGGGTTGAGAACCATTGTTCTAGAACATACATGACAGTGTGCCTTGATGACCAGGGTTGAAGACCACAGCAGTACATCACTGCCCATGATGACCCCCTAGTCTACAGCAACTATTAGGTTGCAGAGAACATGGAGGTTGCACAAGCATGCTGTATTATACATTCCGGAAATTTCAAATGGAAGAAAAGTTACCAAGGTACAACAGAAAATCACTAATGCATGCAGTACTGGGGCAAGCACTGGTGTAGGTTTAAGGGCCAACCATTGAAAAGTCCTATCCACTAATTAGCAGGGGTAGTGTTAGCATACAAGGTGATCAACAACCTATGTTCCCACCGATGTTGAAACCAAATCTTTGCCCTTCTGGATAAGTGATCCAAGGCATATTTTTAACTGACATGCACATCATACTGTATTGCCTGGCTCATTAATCTATATCCTACAGTCAATACAGTAGATCTTAAAGCATTAGAAGGACTTGGATGAATTAGCAGTTGGTAAGTACTGCATCCTGTTGGCAAAACAGATTGTTGAATGCATCCCAAATGGGTCACTGCCCCTGTATCTACTGCAACTGGCCTCAGCCCAATCATACTGTACAGTCTAAGTTTTAACAATACCATCCAACTCCAAGGCATGCTGTGTGAGACTTCAAACAATTAACCTTCATGGCTCATTTTTGTCTCCCTTAGCAATGTACTGACCTTATTTAACCGTCAACAAAACTCACAGTTCTTAGGAGTTTGTGTGTGTGTGTGTGTGTGTGTGTGTGGTGTACAGAAGTACATGTACACCCACACAAACACACCCTCAAAACAGCTGACAGTCATCCTTAGAAGGGCAGTAATTGTTGGTACACAGACAGCAATATAACAATTTGATACACTTATCACTGGCAGGGCAACAAACATGGTAGAATCCAACAAACCTTGTGGGTGTACGGTGGCTTCCTGAGGTCAATTCCATCTTTTACCAATTTATCCCGAATCAGCACCTTCAGTTTCAGTTTGGGATACCTGACAAAGTCGTTACTGGTAAAATGCTGGTTGTTTTTATTTGACCATGAGCCCTGGTGTCTGTGAATGCCTTTCTGGATGTTCTTACACGGTTTGGAGTCCAGCAGGTTAGTTCCCTGTTCAGCGGTGAGTGCGTGGGAACCAGAACTAGGGTCTAAGGGCTCCAAGGTGAAGTACAAGCCAGGTATTTTCTTTTTGTCATCTCCTTTCAACTTCTTCACAGCGCTGAGTAACTTTTGTCGGTGATGCTGAATGTGAACCCCGATAGCGTCAAGGTCGGGATATCCAATTTGTTTGCACACTTCCAAATCATCATATCCATTGTCAACGAAGGACTCCAAGTACTGAGACAGCTGCAGTGATGACAACCACTCAAACACGAGATTGGGGCCCTGGGTCATTTTTCTATAATACTAGTAGTAGCCTATTTTTGGACTTCATGCTATAGTATAGTATTCAATCATCTCCATGCCATCGGGAAAGTGGACGCTCTGCTGGTCTCCTGATTTCACTGAATTCCAGTCGTTGGCGAAGATGCTCACTGAAAAATTCAGACCATTTCAATATGTTACATTGTCATGAATCCCAAAGCAGTTCGACGCATCAAAAAGTCCGAGCGGTAAAACAAGATCATTTTCGTAAAAATGAACGGAGGAATAAGTTGACCACAAATTGATTAGGCCTAGACTACTATTGATTGCGAAAGAGGAAGTTAATTGGTGGGCTGCATGGAAATACATCGATGGCGCTTTAACTTGTCTAAACTCAAACCTCTCATTAGAATTCAAAGTACTTTTTCTGTTTCCATGTTCCAATGAATTATTCATGTCCAGGTTGAGGAGAACGCTTAGCACTTGATTGAGTCATCCAGTCTAATAGTTCAACAAAAATGCTACAATAGAAATATCCAGAATACACAGCTAAATAAACTGCGGCAAGTGTCCATTGGCTGAAATCAATCATAATCCGATATCCTTTTGTTGCCCACATCCCAGCTGTTGTGAAAACGGTGGCACGCTTAAAACATCGGCAGACTTATCCGCAAAGCTTTGCAAACAATATAGACGGCGCTTGGTCTCTGAAATGTGACCGTAAAATCTTCGACTTTTCTTTCATTTGCCTACCTGGTGCGAGAGCAGTTTCTGTTGCACTTCATGTTGCGGCTGGTGCATCTTTCCTAATTGAACTTCTCACTAATCTGTGGCTGTACTCCCCGTTTGGGATTTGTTTTCTGTCTGTTTAGTTATCATATTTCTGTGTGCTTTGGCGTCCCCTATAGGGACCGGGATGATTGTGTCGTGCAAGAAGGATAAGCAAAAAACAGACTTAATTCACAGGCCTAATCTTTTTGATTACGTGGACAATAGTTCCTTTCATGTATGCTACACATTTATGTCTATGTACAACTTCTGACAGACAAAATAATAGGCCAATAGGACAATACATTTATTAAAATGTTGTATTTATTTGTTTTCAAGTATGTAGCCTTTATACAATAGTATATAGACTGCATAGCCTATATACTGTATATAAATAAAAATAACTGAACCAAAAAATCTACTATGAATAGCCTAAATATCCCAGATGTTTCATGTTTTAAACAGAAGACAGAAATATGGCGCTTTAGAAGGGAACTCTCCTGTTGTTGTTTGGAGGGGAGAGTAAAACCACCAACAAGCTAACCAAGAAGCAACCTGTTTGTTGAATACATAGTTCGTTAAATGTACACACATTTTGCAAAACGTGATGGGTGCTATAACTGACTCTAAATCTCCAGAATTGTTTTATTTTCTGTTTGAATAATGGGCAAATTATGTACAGAATATTTATGGTTCTATATATTCTTAAAATTAAAAGTATATATCTGTTTCTCAATTATATAAATATATTACAATATCATTGAACCGACAGATCAGTCAGTACAACTGTCAAATGACAGACAGATTTAGTTCCGTCATATTTTGGTCCTCCTGAAACAAAGAAATAACTAAACAAAAAGAACAAAGAAATGCACACAAAAAGTGGTTGAACATACAAAACCAAATAGTGCAAAATCACATGATTGTTGTCCAGTGACTGCAGTTCAATAGTATCCAATACACATAGGTCAAATTTAGAAAACAGAAAATCCATTGTTCTTGTGTCATTTCACCACAGGGACAGCATTTATATCAGAAGGGAACAATATTTTGGGGACACACATCAGTACGATAAACCAATCCCCTTCTACAAACAGCAGTTATATGGATTCAATGTAATATACCCAGTCTTTGTCATCACAACCAAAAATACTCACAACCAATATTATATGCAATTTGGAGAATCAAGACAACTCTGTGAAACTTAAGAAACTCTTTGGTGTCAGAAAAGACCATGGCTACCGAGCTAGCTATGTCACTTTGCCTCTAACAGCCCTGTAAGATCAGCTGTTGTTGCATTGTCGACGACATTTGGCAGCAATCTGGAGTGAAGTCTAATCTGTCTCGTGTTAGTAAAGAACAAAATAAGAACCGAAAGAATGCTGCTACAATAACACAAATAGCAGCATTTCTTTGCATCTCTTTAAGAAAAAACAAATTACATTAAAAGTCTATCTAATCAGACAAGAAAAAGAAAAAACAAAACCTTTAAGCATTTTTTCCTCAAAACACCCTTTGTAATATACTGTCTATGCAATAGGTATAAATATAGATGCCCGTACATATATTCCTTAATATATGTACGTTCACAAACACAGAGGTTAGGATATCAGCATAATAGGTGGAGGCAGAAAAGAGTTACCAGGAAGAGGATGAGACAGAGAGAGAGATGAGCTTCATCGAAACACTATGTTGCTTGGCCATTTTTACTACAAAATGTTATTATTTTTATTTTTTTACCAAGTTTCCATTTGCTCCAAGAGACACGTGTTTCCGTTCTTAAACATATAAACACTATTTGACATCATCCAAAGCTTTCAGAAGTCATTCAAGACAAAAGTAACAACTTCCTTATAGAATGCCCAAAGAATTGTGGGAGTTAAATTTACCGGGTTTTCCAGTGCATGAGGAACTTGTTTCAGACGTGTAAACTGCTGCAGATGTATGCTGCACAAACCCAGCCATGATGTGGATGGACCCACTTACTGTACATCATTTCAAACAGGAGCAGAGTAACTTTGAGGAAAGAATCTTGGTTCTTTTTTAATTTCCCTCCTGCAAATTATTAAAATATTTAAACTGTATATTCATGACAAAAACTGGTGAATGGTGTTCTCAAAACAGACTCATCCAAACAATGACATACAATAATCGACAAGAGACATGGGACAGTCAATGCAAACCTGAACCTAGATTTTGAATGACGGAAAGATAACAATCATCCATTTATCAAACATTACCATTGCTATAGATATGACATTTCACCAGCATTGTCTTCATCACATGGGAAGTGTCTCTGCTTAAGAAGTCTGTTGTGTTTGTTTCACACTGGAGAGCATGGGGATGTCACCAGAACAACCTGTCAGCTCCACAGTTCATAGATCTCGTAGTCCTTCTCTTCCAGACTGCCAAACAGTAGCTTGCACACACAAAAGGAGAGCATTACTGAGGAATTAGTTAGGAAACAGTAAACATGCACTCTCTCTTTCTGTCTCCTCTGACTCTCAACAGGATGGAAATGAGGCCCGTCAGCGCCCAGATGACGTGGACTGACCATCCAGAACTGACCGCCCCTGACAGCCTCCATGCCCCCCGCCTGTGGGACACTCAGGGCATTGTGATGACAGAGGTCAAACATCGGTGTGGCACTGCGCTCTCGGGGGGAAGGAGGAGAGGAGGAGCGGAGGACAGGAAGAGAGGGATCTGAGCGGGATCTGTCCATCTCTCCAGACGCTTGGCCATCAGAGCTGGTACCACTTCTTATCCTTGTACTTCAGCATAATCTGAGGGAGACAGAGAGGGGAGAGAGACAGGAGGAGAGAGATGAACAAGGAGAAAGAAAGAGGGAAAGAAACAAGAGAGAGACAGAGACAGAAAAATATATGGTGTTACCGTGCGTGTGCACAAAAAACTTGCATGAGCAACCTAGTACACACGTCAGCATTTATGACAACAGAACTTTGAGTGAGACAACCCACATTCCTATAGCGGGTTTGGACCCTGCATATGCACATTCAGAAGATAACAAATGCTGCGGGAATTAGTGATGCAATCTGGCCAGACGAGACAACACATTTATGTTTCTTCAGAGCGCCCCTGCACGTTATTCCCTGAATCTTGTGAGACTGCAGAAACCTTTTCTTCAAGTTTGGATATTGAGAACTACAATGCATTTTGAGAGGGAAACGCTATTACCAGAGCTCTTTCACAGTGTTGTGCCAGGAGTAGTTACTTTAGTTTTGACCATTGGTAGTTGCCACTGACATGAATGCGTTAAAGGGGCATAGAGCACAAAACTAATTCGCGGCCGTACAATTTTAGGATTAGTTCAGATTTATGATTGTAAACATACGTTCAAGTTGCATGCATCATGTTTATAAATAGTTTCGTATGTAAAATTGTACTTTCCTACATAAATCTCCATATACTGTAGTATGACATATAAAACGCCAGGCTTTAGAAATGAGGCCCTAGAAGAGTGAGACAGACAAAGCGAAAGATAAAGAAAGCGAAAGATAAAGAAAGTGAGAGAGAAAGAAAGTGAGTGAGAAAGAGAGAGCGTGATTGCCACAACCAGAGCCAGGTGCTTACGCCATGAGCATGCTTGGAGAAGGAGTCGGCGCTGGCCATCATGGCAGCTGTCCTGTCCTCCAGCTCGCCCAGTTTCTGCCCTCTCTCGTCCAGCGCTATGCGGGCGCGTGCCAGGTCCCCCATTACCCCTGACGCCGCCCCCTTCATGCCCTCCATTCCCCCTGGGCCAGGGATGTGCTGTGCCAGGGAGCTGGAGGCCTTCCCTGCAGTCGTCTCTCCAACTAGCACAGGCAGAGCGAACAACAGAGGTGTCAACAGTGTGTCCTTCAAAATAAAATACCTTGAGTCTCAAGGAGGATCTAAGACATTATCTGAATTACTGATGATGAAGTGCTTAATTTCCACTTCAACCTATCACTGCACTGTTGAAGAGGTCTGGAAATCAAGTATTTCATTGCCAGTAACTTATTTTGCATATGCATGTACGTATAGTTTTGTTATGATTGGTTGTGTCTGTTGCGAGCACACTGAAGCAAATTCCTAACAACTACCTTGCCTTGGCCGTTAATATTCTGTTTTATATGACAAATTTGTACTTGATGGAAGGAGATATTTTTTCTTTGAGTACTCACAGAGGTCTTCTCTGTCCAGGGACTGAGCACCTCCACCAAACAGGCCCTTGAAGAAACCTCTGTTGGGGGCTTCTGGCGTCTCCACAGGGGTGAACAATTCACTCAGCATCTCCTGGAGAACACACAAATGCTTTGTGTCAATATTACTTTCACAGCCTCCATCTCAGGCAAGTCGCAAATGGAAATGGAATAAGCCCCAGATCAGGGGTTGACAACCTTTTTAAGAACAAGAGCAATTTTTCATTTTTCAACAAAAATGGGGAGCCTCAATGGATGGAAAGCTTGACTTGAGTTTGAGAGATGAAATAGCTGATATAGTTATTCAATGCTGCATTTTTTGTTGTTGCCTTTTTCAGTTTAGGTCCGTTTGTTAAGGAATAACAGAAATAAGACCAGTGGTGACTGCATCTCCAGTTGGGCTACTGACTATTAACCGAAAACCTAATCCTAAAGCTGTGTGGGAGCAACATGTTGCAGACCCTTGCCCCAGACCCAATATACAGGAAGAAAAAGATCTAAATATAACACTACGGAAATAAGAAACAAAGAGCATTATCCTTCCTTAATCCGGCCATCCAAATGAACATTATAAATTAGGTATTCAATTTAAATGGACACTATTAAGTTATATGCCGCCATTGAGACAGGGAGTTGAGACAGAGAGAGGGGCAAACCTGCAGGTTGTCGCAGGTCTCCTGGCTGTAGGTGATCCTCTGGATCTCCATGGACGAGTTCATGTAGAGGGCCTGGCCCAAGTTGGAGAAGCAGAAGGTCCTGGCAATCCTCATGTCCGTCAGGGGCAGGTAGTTTACATCCAGCAGGGGCCTGAGACTGGGCAGACTGGGGTAGAGGGAGAGAGGAGATGGGCGGAGTGGGGGGGGGGAGAAAATGAGAGGAGGGAAAGAGGGTAGAGCGAGTGAGAGTCAGAAATCAAAGCAGAATGGGGAAAACAAGTTCTCGACATTGTAGTTTCTACACTGTTACTTTGTAGAGTACAGTATCGACCAGTACAGTAGAGTCCAGTCCAGTCCTAGGGTGGTGCTGGTTAGGTACCTCAGAGCCATGATGTGTCCGTTGGCACAGAAGCACACGATGCAGAGTCCCCCTGCCAGCTGCACCACCTCGGCCCTCAGCACGAACGAGGCCTCTGTGATGTTGTGCTTGTGGACACAGACGTGCGAGGGCAGCGACACCACCTTGGCCTGCTTCTCGGAGCACACCACGGCGTACTGGCCTTCGGAGTAGGCTGGAGGCGAGGCCGGCGGGCGCCTCTTCGGACGCTCCTTGTCCTGGTCAGTGGCGTTGGGCTCGAACCACAGCTCACAGGGGCGGGGGATTAGGGCCCCTGACGTGTCCAGAAAGGCCATTGTCAGCACCCCTCCTTGTAGTCTCACCAGGGTCCCTAGGGAACACAAAGAGAGAGGGATGGAAGACAGCGTTTTTCAACATAAAGACATGAAAGGATCGACAAGTTGGCATGACCTTCAGAAATGCTTGTGTCTGGATTCCATCCCTTAGAGGTTCTAGATGGGTGCCTACATTTGTCTACATCAAATGCTCAACAAATATTATTTGTGAAGCAAGATTCACATCTACAGTCATGAAGGAGTAGAGAGGGAAAGGAGGTGATGGGATGGCCAAAGCAGGCTGCTTTAGAAGCATTCTGTTATGAAATCTGAGCACTATCTGAGCACTGCGGTTTAGTGCCCAAAGCAGTCTCACAATATCTATCAGAATACAACTTTTACATAAATGATGCACAATATCCGATATGCTGACTATATGTAGCATTATGTTATCAAAAAAAAATCATAAGTATGATGTTATGGGTCCTTGAGACTTTTTAGTTTTTGTTCCTCATGAGGAATAAGGCATGTATGGCCATTTTCAGGCATTTTGGAGTAATGGGGCGCCTGGGAAATCCTAGACTTAGGGTATGGCTTAAGGCGCCACCTATAGGCATACATGGGCCATTAGCGGACCAGTAGGAGTAAGTGACCTGTTGTATCATTGGGCCAAATTGCAACCGGAGAACCCTAATAAGAATAAGAATACCAACAAAAACAATAGGTTTTCTCCTACCGAAGGAACCCTAAATATAGCTGCAACAGCAATATAAATGTAAATGTTCATAAATGTAAACAACATTTCAAGACAATTGGAGCAATGGCTGATTTTAAGTTATTATTTTTTGAAATTCTTCACAATTGTCACTGTAGAGGAAAATCAATGCTGCAGACATCCCTGCACGCATGACTGACGCAATCCGCACGCATGATGTACCCCCTCAACCAGCTCGTACACAGAATTTGGGGACTTAGGGGCTGTAAATGGCATCAAACTGACAGATTGGGGCGTGGCCCGTAGCGCCACCTATTGTCTCACGTGGGCCATGTTTGGTATGGTAGTTACTAATACGCTGCAGTTTCAACATGCCAAATTTCACAACTTTTTACATTACTGGTCTAGGGGAAGCCATTGAATGACTCCCATGGTACAAACATAATACATTATACATTCCTCCTACCGGAGGAACCCTAAAAATGACATGAGTCATTTTAGTCACCACTACACCCCCGACCCATGTTACCTACCACAGGGTGAGATGCCCACAGGCTCCTGCAGCCTCTGGTCTCCGTCGGGGGGCATGGAGAGGGACACAGCCAGCACGGCACCCTGGGAGGTGCCCACCCACAGGCTCGGTCCCGGGGCGGAGGCAGGGTCGGTCTTCCTGGGGAAACTGTCACACAGCTGGAAAGAGGAGATGGCCTCCCGCGACTCTTTGTCTATACTGGTCACACTGGAGCTGCGCGAACGGGCGAAGGTGTTGTTGGTATCTGGGGGTCCCAGGGCGGTAGGCAGCCAGGGACAAACAGAGACAGTGTGAGACAGAGAGTGAAAGGAGAATATCCTACTTGCAGAGGAAAGGGGGCTGTCATCAGTTAGATGGGAGGTCTGAGCACGTCCGTGGAGATGCACGGGCCTTCACACAGATCCACACTTTGTTGCCTTGTGAGATTGAGGAGTAAAATTGTGTTTTCGAGGTAAAGGAACACCAATCTAGAAAGTACCATGATTGCATATCATCACTTAGAGGCTATAGTGTTTATTAGGAGGACCCGAAAAGGCCTGCTGAATTTTGACAGAAACATGTTTGACAAGCCTGATTCACCTACATTACGACCCAATTTGTTGGCCAAGAAGAGCCTTCCAAGTGATGAGGTCAAACGGGACATTTTAAACACTTCCAAAATCTACCACAAGGATAAAACCCATCCCACACACCCAGTCCCATACACCACAGTGCCTCTAGAAGAACAACACCCAACTGTACTATGGTTATTCGCTGATGAAACTATAGTTTAGTCTGGCAGACTTATGACAAAAAAACACCACAATGCACCCAATTCATGTAACTCAAAACAGCATCCTGTATTCAACAGTGGGGGAAATAAAAACCTTGTCAACAAGAAAGACAATCCTGAGGGCAATTTTGACAGAGAAAAACACAACACTTCCTCAAAACCAAAGCAGAAGCCAGAGATCAAACGTCCAGAAGGAGTTGCAGGGAAGGGCCCAGCAGAGAAGGGTGGGGTTAGTACTAGCTACTTCTACCCCACTCCAGCCCAAGTCAGACCACAGCAGGTCCACTCACTGAAGCTGCCACATGATTGACTTCTCTGGACGTCCAGCATGGGTGCTGTCCCTGGTCTCCTGGCTACCTTCACAGAACCAGACTGCTTGTGGAAGCACTGTCGTAGGACTATCTCCGCTGCACACCCCGCAACACAGACATGACAGTGTGTCTCAGCTCACAAGATTACGACAGAACTGCATTTTTTCACATTCACACTGACACGGCTTTTACTCAAGCCTCGTGACCATGCTCTGACACAGTCGGACACTTCAGGACATCGAGACAGAGAAAGTCATGTTTAGGTTGGTGAAGAGGTAGATGTGGTACCTGCAAGAAAACAGACCCCTCCATGCAAAATCACGGCTTACCCATGTCTGGCTTGTGCTCCGTGGTTGGAGAGCTAATCTTCCGTGACATCTTGGCTGCAAGAGAACAGACAACACGGTTCTTTACCACACTACTCTGTGGGGAAGAGCAGAGCACAGAACACTTATCAAACACTTTGATTCCCTCTCTGACATGGAGAAGACGCGGCTGGGTGAAGAGAAGAACACTTTGATCACAGTAGGCCTCATTAGGACCGTGAAGAAGCTTGGAAATGAAGATCAACCAGCTGGATTAGAACAGCAGGACAGAGGCATGACATTGTGTAGTTAGACATCGTGCTGAACAGCCGAGGCTTCGAGATTCACCCCCCCACCCCCACACAGACATACACCCTGTTATCTCCACATGCCCTGAGAGAGAATGCAACAGCAATGGGAAGTCTAAAAATCATAGTATTACACACACTCACGGCCTGTGATGTCCAACAGAGAGAGGAGAGGCAGGACAAGAGAGAATTTCGATTTTGTGAAATTAGTGGGGGGCGGGGGGGGGGGGGGAATTATGAAAGTAATTAATTTGGGCATCTTCAAGTAGGCCCTGCAAGGAAAGAGAAAACACCGCCAAATCCCTCAAATCAACGAGTGCTGATTCCCCAACGAACAGGTTAGACATTAGTACTGTGAAAGTTGAACAGGCAGATTGACTATGCTTTTGAATGGGTGCACAGTTTGACACGTGTTTACCCGGAACCTCAAGTTTTCCTGGTCTTCTACCTTATTTTCCTCTTCGATTAGGACAATAAGAGTTGTTCCAATGTCTGGTCCAACCAGCATAGTAAATCTGTCTGGGTGAACATGAGCCCACTGTTCACACCATGCATCACACCAAGGGTGACAGTATCACTTGACAGGTAGCCATTCCTATCAACGGTGTTCTCCCAACTATGGGTCATATTAGCTATGATCTAAAAGCCCAACGCATGTCCCCTTCATTGGCTACGGTAAGATGCGGACAGCGATTAAGGCGTGGCTTGGTTAGATGACAGCGTGTGGTCGTTTATAGAGAGAGAGAGAGGGAGAAGACAGTACATTTGGATCATACAGTACCAAAGTCATTGGCAACCGTCTTGGAAAAGCGCCTGCTTTTGGATTTCACTGCACATACGTTTAACAAGGAGACAAAGCAAAAGTACGTCAGCCGTTTGGTGTGTTGGACTGCTATGGAAACATGCAGCTGTGAATGTCCATACCCTTCTGCATAAACCTTTGTTGTTTGCGCTCTTCATCTGAGTTGTAGGGCGATGTGGGGCCTATCGTGGCAACAACATCACTTAAATTATAATTATTAAATGTTATCATTCCACTTTTCTTTGATTTCACTGCTTAAACACCATGTTTGTCATCAACATTGACAAACAACCCTATGTTATTTTTTTCCCCATTTAGGACTTGACTGACTTATTTTTTATTTTGGGGGGGGGGGGGGGAGAGACTAGAAGATTTACCTGATGTTGGGGACTTGCAGCATTCCTCTGTGGTGTTGGTTCCCTCGTTGGTTTCACACACAGCTAAGGAGAGCAAACCAAAGTTAGGAGGACATCTCCCACGTAAAACAACATCACAGGTTCCAGCCAAAAGATGGCTCTCACACCTCTTAATCTTCTACTTAAGCCATGTCATTAACTAGGCTTAACCAGAGACAGACAAAAGTTTAATTTAAGCACTCCTTCAGGGCAAACAGACAGTTCAGGAGTTGAGTTTTACTGTTGACTGTTAGACTTCACTTGAGTGATGTTGGCTAACAACACCATACATTAGACTAACAACACATTAGTCTAATGTATCTGTTGAACATTCACTCTGTTGAGTGAATTCCCTGATTGACAGTATAAGACATTGTGTTTAGTGAGGCTCCGTTCCTACTGGGAGGTTAGGGAGGGGCAGGTGGTCTGAATGAACCAGGTAGGAATGGATATCAAACCAACAGAGAGGAAGAGATAAAACTTGAGATAGAAGGACGAGAGATTGAGAACAACATGAAGTGACTTACGGAAGTGAGAGGATCGAAGTTTTTTCACAGACTCAGTATAAAAGCTAGACAGGCTGGACATGCAAGACGTCACAGGTGGAATGTCTTTACCAAAACCATAGAGAGACAGATACAAAAAGATGAGTAAGAAAAGAAATGGTTGGAAATCATAAGAAAACAGTAAAGAAAAAGCAGAAAAACTCAAGAGGCTGGACACTGGATTGACACTCAGCACATCAACAAAACAACACCAATATTCATTCAGAAGATGAAGGGTTTTTTCCCCATCCATTATACATTTTTGAGAGATAAAGTTGGTGCTGAGTAGTAAGTCCAGGTCTAAGACCTCTCAGTGGCTAGACTAAGCTATGTCAACACAACGAGACAGGAAGACATGAGAGGTGGGGTGCCAAAAAAGCGCATGAAAAAAAACGAGACAGGATTAACATGGTTTTGTCATTAGCAGTAATACAACCCTTAACACCCTCGTTTAATCCCTATTTTGCACTACAACATGATTATTTAACAGGGATTATGGTGAGGAGTCAAACAGTAGCTAAGCAGCCTTATAGCAGCGTGTAGTGGTAGGAAGTGTTTATATGTCTGTGAAACAGATCAGTAATATTCCCTCTATTGCCCCCTAGAGAGGGAGATGATGCTACAGCAGGCAGTGGTTGGGCTCACAGGAGGACGACCCACTAAACGGTCTTCTGGGAGACCTGATATTCTATTGCTCACTGACCTTAAATCACATTTTCAATTGACATAATGTTACTACAATAGCTACCGTATTTTTCAGAATTAAAGCCGCGGCTTGTACCCCGATTTTACAGTTTTCTTGTGGTTGTACGGCTTATATTTTGAAGCGGCTTATAGCCCGGTTTTAGAACAAAAAAGTGGCTTTGTCCCAAGATCTCTACAAACCGTTCAGATAATTTAAGGCTGAACACTTGAACGGGGGCTTATTACTTGAAAGAGGAATCATTTACTTTGTTGTCTCAGTTACACTATCAGGGCTTGAAAATACAGTGACTTTCTAAAGTAGGCAAATGGCTAGTAGAACATTACATTTCATAATAAGTTCAGTGAATCAAACAGCTGTAAGACCAAGTGAATTGGCTAATTAAACTTCGGTAGGCTAACCTCAGGATTTGCAAGCTAGCTAAACTTATACTAGATCTTAAATAATTTTGTAGATATAACAATGGATTTTGCCACTAAATAAGTGGCTTGGCTTTAATTCTGGACATACTATCCACAACTGAAGTGTGTTACAGCATGCTGTAAGATCGCCTATACTCGTGCATTGCTTGGTATCATTGTTCCCGTATCAAGTGCGGCATATATTCAAGTGCGGTTTATACTCCGATTTACAAACACAAAGCTCCCATTCTGGTGGGGTGCGGTTTATAGAAAATGCGTCTTATTTTCCGAAAAATACGGTACTTCATGAGATCAAACTGATATATTTTTGGAGATCATAGAAATAGTCTACAAAAAAAATAGTCTACATGAGTGGAAAAATAAAATAAAATCATTGCACTCAGGAGATTTTCAAAACAGTCTAAAATGGGGTCAATCTCCTAAAATCTCCTGCAGATTTTTCAAAAGCCGTAGATCAGCCAGGTGAGGAAGGTAAGTAAATGCTGAGAACTCCTGACCTCCAGAGGGCTGTGTTTTGCGTGGCGAGCGAGGCTGCCTCAGGTAGGGCTCTGTGGGGCTGTACAGCTCCAGCGTCCCCATATGGAGGAGCAGTGTCTTCTGGAGGTAGTCCACCACGGCCAGACCATTGCTGTTGCCAAACACCACTCTGTAACGCAAATCAGGGACACAAAGCTCAGACAGGATTCCTCAACATGAAGCTAACTGTGATGGTAATTCTGAATATCTGTGAGTTTTACAGTGAATGAGCCTAAGACAAATTCACAGTACAAGGTTGCCATGGTGACGAGTGACGGGATGGAGGTGACAGTGGTAATGAGTGAGGGACTCACAGGCCGTAGGCGGAGTTGACCGCCAGGCTGGTGATTGGCTGGGGTGGCTCTCCACTGACCCACAGCAGCTGCACCACCAGCTCCACCTGGTACCCCGAAGACTGATTCAGAGGGGTACTCCGCACCCTGTAAAAGGAGAGGACATACGCAGACACACACACACACACACAAACATAAGACCGATAAACACACACAAGGGTGGGACCACATGCAGACAAACATGGTCCATATTATTACGTTATTATAAATAGTTATTGATTTATATATACATTATTGTGGTGTACTATGTTATTACAAACCTCTATTACAGCATAGTATTTATGGATATTACAGCATATTATTTATGAGTTTTTAGGCCATCCCACCTGCCTCAGAATCTAACAATGCATCCCTTCAATAACAAAGTCCTGCTGACGACAGCCCGGCATAGGCGACATACTTGAGACATGGCACATTGTCCCTGGGCCCGTCAGTGGAGTTGCTGCCTGTGGAGGTCGGGGGGGTGGGCTCGCTCTCCTGGGGGCTGGAGGAGGTGGTCCCCGGGGTGGGCAGGGTGGGAGTCTGCTCCACTGGCCCGTCTGGAGAGCCCACATCATTCAGCTCACACTGCAGACGCACCTCCAGGAGCTGAGGAGAAAACATGCACCGTGAAGCAACACAAACTTCATCAAGGGTCAAAACAACACAAACTTTATCAAGGATGAAAACAGCACAAACTTTATCAAAGTAAATATAAAACTATACAGACGTCATCAAAGGCAAAAACAACCCAAAACTGTTAAAACCAATTAGAAATTCAAATCCATAGACAACATACTCACAGACACATAGTGGATATCCGACATTTAAAACCCTGTGGAACTAGGTGATGAAATAACATGGAAGTTACCTGAATCACTTCTGTGGTGACTTCCTGTTTGCTGAATCTGTAGATGATCACGTGGGCGGAGACTCCTGCCACACAGAAGATCCTGCTCTCTGGGCACCACGATAGGGTCTGGATGGCGAACGGGTCCTCATCCACGATATCTGTGCTCGGCTTCTCCTCCTTGCCACGAGCCCGCTCAAACACCTTGGCTGTCTTCAGCTTGTACAGGACCTGAAGCATTACTAGGAGAAGAGACATCAGGAGAGAACATGGCTTGAACTGTGCTACATATAATTTTATATTACTATTACTATAAATATATATATATATATATATATATATAGTTATAGTAATATAAAATTATATGTAGCACAGTTGATATCTATTTATATCTATATATCAACTGTGCTACATATAATTTTATATAACTATAGAAGAGAGGAATACCCCGATGCATAAATGAGGAATGAACAGCCAAGTCTGGTTTAACAGCCAAGAGTGTGCTCATGATACCACTCATGACAGTACACTGTTCATTTCTCTATGAAAAATCAATTTGCGTACAATGAACCACTGGGAAGTATCATTATCTAAAGAAGGGTTGCTGGCCAGCTCTAAGTAGATTGATGTTTCTCACAATTTGGAGGAGGATATAGCGTATACCTGGGTATACACACAATTACACCTCTGCATGAAGGTACATCCGGTCTAAAAGCCAACTCTGAGCCAACCCCCAGCCTGATATTACAGCTCCAGTGCAGAATACTTACACACAGAAGCATCCCAGAACTTGACTGAGCCGTCCGCATGTCTGTTTGTGAGGAGAGAGGAAGTGAAAATGTGCGTAACACACGTGCATGGTGACGCTGAGCCTCTGTGTCTGAGTGAACCACTCACCCTGTGACCAGGATCTCTGGGTAGCTGTGTGTGCCCTGGCCCCAGTTGCCACCACTTATAGGCCACTCCTACAAAGAACCACACAAGTATGAGACAGTTAAAACATGGCTTCTCCATTCTTCCTTTTTCTTCCAAAATACTATAAAACTGTTAATCAGTCAGTCGGTACATACAACATATCAAATCCACCAGTTGAGTGTTTTCTAGTACCTTCTTGCTGCATCCTTGTCTCTTCTGGCGGCAGCCCACAGAGTACAGAGCCGGTATGAGCTCAGCAGGACAGTCAGCGAAGTACTCGCAGCAGGTGACAGGAGACTCATGGATGCTCAGTGGGTAGGGGTTCTCAAAGATGGGATACCTACATCAACAACATGTAGTCAGCACTGTGATGACTAAGCTAATGGAGGTGAAATCATTCAATGTAGTTCATAATTCAAAGTTGGTTTTGTCATGGAAACCATGTCATGGGGTGACTCAAAATCTGGTAATCACCCTATTTGTCCGAGGTCGATCACAACCAAGTCCTTTTCAAGTAGAACCACGACTGCATAAGGCTCTTGGAAATCTGTTGAAGCGATGACTTCACATTCAATTACACAAAATGACAACATCAGAGAAATAAACAAAATTAACTTCAGCCCAGCTTTGACATCCATCCACGTCTTCGGAAGACAGCAGCTATGCACAACATCACGAGGGGTTGCCAGGTTAGTGCAAAAGCGTACCGTTGGGGTAAGGCGTTTCACACAGCGTCAGGAAGTCCACGATGGGGTAGTCCATTTCCAGGACAGTGGTGCTCTTGCCGTGCATCACCGTCAGACAGGACCTCCTCCCCAGCGTGTCGTAGGACAGCCCCCCGGACAGCACCATGAACGGATCCCTGAACAGCACCAAGCACAGTCACACACTCTACTGGGGAGGGGGCATGGATATAGACTTGGATGATTGAGCCTACAGAAAATGCACTACAACTATCACTAAGATAGTCTATCAGAATGGAACTAGGGTTGAGTGCCGGTGAAACCTACCCAGCTCTTGTTGTTTTGTACTCCACTTTCAGGATGGGCTTGCATGGCTCTGGCTTCTTCCCATCTTTGGACTGTTTACCTGGGACAGGGCAGCAGACAGGACATGTGATCTACACCAGTCTGCTTTCGATGTCTGGAACTGAAGGAAACGCACCAAGACAGTGGCCCAAAGCCTGTCTCTTTGTCTATCTGTCTGTATTTGCATGTGTGTCTGTCTGTGTGTATGGCTGTCTCTGTGTCTTCATCTGCAAATGTGTATGTGCATGTGTCAGTGCCTGCGTATGTGTATACCTGCATGTGTGTGTGTGACCAGAGGAGCCCTACCATGAGGTGTGATGGTCTGTACAGGCTTGGCGGGAGCGCGTACATTCCATGTGGTCAGAGTTCCATCAGAGTGGCTGCAGATGAACTGCTTCCCCTCATGGTGCCAGGCCACAGAGTGGATGGCCTGCAAGACACACAGTCATAACTATATAATAAAATATAATAACTATATATTACTGTCTTACTATTTAACTATATATTACTGTCTTACTAGCTAATAACTATATTTTACAATATAACTGTGTAATACTGTCTTACTATATAATAATACTGGTAATACTGCTTAACTATTACAGTACCAGGCCACATGCTGTGTATTCACACTAGTATTACTACAGGAAACACCCACCCAATAATAACAACATAATGTACTGTATTACCATAAATACAGACCATAAAATACAGACATACAGTATTAACTTGGTTAAATTAATTGATGGTATTTTTCCTATTCAGTACATTTACATTTAGTCATTTAGCAGACACTCTTATCCAGAGCGACTTACAGAAAGTACAGGGACATTCTCCTGAGGCAAGTAGTGTGAAGTGCCTTGCCCAAGGACACAACGTAATTTGCACGGCCTGGAATTGAACCGGCAACCTTCTGAGAAAAACGATTCCCTAATCGCTCAGCCAGCTGGCCAGTACCAGCACACAGAGAGAAATATCCCAGATGAACTCTGAGGAAGGTGTTCAGGGACAAATTACCTCATCATAGTTGTACCGGCAGTCAGCTTTCTTGCACTTCAAGTCCCACAGAACCACAATCCCACACTCATAGCCAATCAGGAGCTGAAGAAAAGAGGGGAAAAAAAACTAAACAGTGGTGGGGTTTTGTCAAAGAGCACCTCTGATGGTCAGAGGGGGGCTCTGGTCGAGCGTGGGAAATGTGCTGTGAGGATTCTATACCTTCCCCTCATCCATGGGGTTGTCACTGATGTGGACCACAGGCCCTGGGTGGGTCTTAGTGGACCTGGGGGGTGGAGAAAGAGAGAGAGACAATGAGAGAAAGATAGAGGTAATAGAAGAGAGGGAGAGAGGCAGTAGGAAAGAGAGGTGGGAGAGGATGAAGAGAGATTTGCAGAAAAATAAGTGGCGGATGGAGAGAGGTTGGAGTGACAGAAGGATTGGTAGGACAGAGAGAGAGAGAGATTGGAAAGAGAGAAGTTGAAGAAAGAGACTTCGAAGAAAGTGTTGTGGCAATTTTCAAGCCTGCTCCACTGCTCAATGGAATGTACCATGGCATTCTTCCTTGTTTTTGCAACAGAGAAGAAGGAAGAAACGGTTGAACTAAAGAAGTAAAAACATCCTGCATTGTTCTGTTCACACAGGGCACCTAACTACAGCTCTACGTGAACAAGCCTCACAGTTCGATGGCTTTGTTCCACATGATGACGTAGCCTGACAGGGTGAAGGACTCCACGTTGACGAGGTAGATGTTCCCTCGCTCCGTGCCGACGTACAGCCACTTGCTCTGGAAGGGCAGATGGCAGAAGGTGATCCTGCAAGACAACATGGCAATTCATTGCATTATTCCAGATTACCGTAGGCTAGCTGGATTATGCCATTTATCCAACTACTCTAACCAAGACTTCTCTTCCAGTTTTTCACAATTGGTAAAACACATTTCTTGAAACAGTCACCCATTTTCTCAAACTGTAAACACAAAACCACATCTTCAAACTGTTGGGGCTGTATGGTGGAAGGCAAACATTTACAGTAAAAATTGCTGGTTAATGTTGAACCATTCTTGTATACGGACACCACGGTGAAAGCTGACATGGTCCCAAACCACCATTAAAAACAAGTGTGAACAATTTTGAGTCATTGTGTTTTACAGATGACAACTGTGTTGTAGTTGTGTTTCCAAATGTTGCTAAATGTTTTTAGTGAATGAGAATGTGTTTAAAAGTTTTGCCAAAAGTGTGTCTGATTTGACAAATGGGTTTAGGCCACTGAACATTTGATTCAGAGAATGGGGTTTAGCAATTGTGAAAAACTGTAATGAGCCTACCAGGTATGAAAACCTGGTTTTATGACATCTTAAAAAAAAACAGCTGCAGTATGCCTATGTTCAAACATAAGCTTAGACTTGAACCATTCTGTTTGACTTCAACTGTAACATGCGTTCATGTCATGCGTGCATTCGAGCACACATACTGGATGTCTCTCATCATGCTCTCGAGCCCACATAACAAACAAGTGTCAGAAGCGTACACAGTGCAGCACTGTGCTACTTGATAACCAGACAACACCAGGTTGTTTATTTGCATAGTCCCATGCAAAAGCCACAAGCTCGTCTTGGGTAAAACCCGGTTGCGCAGATCCTGATCTCCTATACTGTGTTGAAGCGCGTCAAACTCAAATTACCTCTCTTTGCTGAATTTGAGCGTGTGCAGGATAGCCGGTTGCTTTTGCCTCAGGTTCCACAAGTGTATACTGTCATCAGTTAAGGCACTCACCAGCGCCCCCTGTGGAGAAGTGCAAAACCAAAACAACATTTATTAGCAGTATGAAACCCCTTGTTTTCCCCTTCTATGCAGATAAAACCTGCTATAGACAGAGCAGCTGAAACACAAAACCATGAGGTCATTACCGAAACATTTCCCATCCCCAAGATTACATTACTGTTTGATCAATTAGTTCACCCAGAGGCCATGTAAATCAGCTTGCTGGGATGAACAGTCCATTAACACAGAGCATGTCTCACACCACATTGACTAGGACGCAGGCTAGTAGGCCCACACTACACTGTGTGTGTGTTGTAGAAAGACTGTCAGGCAGCATGGGTGTGTTGCGACTTTGGGATGAAAGGCAGGTTGTGTGTGTATGTGTGTGTGTGTGATAGAGGGTCAAGTAACATGTGTGTTCCAACTTTGAGAAGAAGGGCAGGTTGTGTGTATGTGTGTGAGCTCTGGGCTGAAGGCCTCTGGGCTGAAGGCCTCTGAGCTGCGCGACCCACCTCGTTGACCAGGAACTGGAGCTGGATGACAGCTGCTCCGCTCTCGTGCTGGCAGTAACACTCCACTCCCGCACGCCCGAAGCTGCAGCCAGGCTCCATCAAGGAACACAACAAACTGTCAGCCACTATCGTACTGTACACTAAATGTTGTAATATGGAGCAACGTGGTCTTAATGGGACCCATTAAAAATGATTTCAGTGTGAACTCTTTGACATTCCCCTCAGCTGTAATGCCGCATGATCTCGGTTCCTCGAGTCAAAACACAGAGGAGCAGTGAGTGTGAAGCAATGGGCTTCCCTAATCAAATTCTTCTAAACAGCAGTCAGAACCAGTCCTATTTAGGCAGTGTGCCTTATAGGAGTTGGCACAAACATGCCTCCTAAATACAAGAATACAAGAATGAATAAATAAAGTTACACTATAAATAAAAACCTGAAGGCTCTGACAGACGCATTTATTACATTCAGTGCATTCAGGGCAACATGATCTCAGTTCTCCATTTGACTATTCAGATCACAGGATCTTAGTTTTATTAAGACAGTGATCACAAGGTCAGTCATGTGCACTTTGGCTTCCACTGTGGTTTTTTAAATGTGCTATATAAATAAAGTTGATTAATGTGTGTATGGTGAATTGGTTGGACATTACAGGCATTCCTTATATAGCCATAGAAAAATACTACTTTATAAGCATACTTTAAGGAAATGTGTAAATATTTGTAGGTGTCAAGTACCATAGGATCAGTGGAGCATTTCTGAGGAACTGGCATAAGTGGTAAAACTGGTTCAAAAGTCTTCATTTCCTTTTGTTACCCTTTTGTCGTGTGACATCTGATATACCAGCCCCAAACAGAGGGTGGCAGGGAGATCGGGGACTGAGGTGCTGAAAGAGTGGGGAGGAGAGAGAGAGAGTGGGGAGGGAGAGAGAATATGGATATACTCCACCTGACCTGCTAGCACACTCCAGGTTGGTATGAGGAAAGTCAATACAGGTGCCTGAGTAGAGCTTACAGGGAAAACAAAAACATGCTCTTCATCCACAAGAATTTAGTAGGCCAAACAAAAAAAATAATACAAGGCTCAGAGATGTTGCAGATGTTGACCCAGAACCTAACAGATGCTACAGGAACTGCCCAGCCTGTCCAGAACTGTACAACCTCAGGTGTCACCGACTAAACTATAATGATTGGTGAAGAGTAAACCTGTTAGGACTTCTTATTTAGCTTAACACTGTAGATAATAGCAGTAATAATCACCAACTAGAGAGGGTAGTTGTAGGGTGTGCTTGCTTGTGTCGGTTGCAGATGGGTCCGTTTATTATGAAACAAGCTATTCTAACAACGTCACCGGCAGTATTTTTCAGATGGAATCGCAATTCAAACAGTACCATCTGCTAAGTGAAAATATGCCCCAAAACACGTAAATAAGCTTAATATTTATTTAGTGGGAAATGGATTATTCAAAAGAAGTTTGCTGGAAGCGATCATTGTCAGTAACCATTCCAAATGCGTAGCCTGGTCCTAACCAGACTCTCGTACATTTAATTAGTACAGAGTCTGGCCTCGCTCCATTGACAACCGTTGACTTCCTTGTAGGCGGGTACTCAGTTGAAGTTTAAAACTATTGCATCTGCCCAGATCCACTCTGATCTGCCATAACCAATCGCTAGTGTTTGCCTTAGCCAATTCCTTCACCACTACTGTAACAGAGCTAGCACTAGCTGCCGTAGCTGGAAAATCAAACTGTTCCCGAACCCCGTGGGGAGGAGGGCCACAACATCATGGCCACCAACAAAACTCGGCAAAACTTGTTCTTTCTCCGGCTTCAGTTAATAGATATTTGGCAGTGTTGCCACAACGGACCGAATGGCTTTCGCTGCCGCCATTACGGAACTACAACACAAACAAGCGCGCAACATCATTTGATGTCAATCTAGAGCCCTGCATGAAGAAGCTGACCCTGGTAAATTGTGCTACGGGCAAGCTAGCCTAGCTGCTGTTGCTAGCCAAACTTCACTTCACTGTTTGAATGCGCCGAAAATGATTTTTTTTCTTGCGACATGAAGTTTAGGCTGTGATTGAAGACAGCAACCACCTCACAAGCTTGAGTTTAAATACATAATTTATGTGACATTACCGTATTTCTTCGATCCGCAGCATTTATTACACAATGTTCATTTTTAGGTACTGGTCTGAAGCCAAGCCATGGCTGACCTGGCTGACAATATAGCTGCAAGGTAAACCACGAAAAATCTTTTAGAAAATGATTCCCGCTCCACAGTCTGGCATCTACACAATCTTTAGCTCATAAAAAAGAACGAGTCGTGCTAACCTACAAAAAAAAGTTTATCGCTGAAATTCCAGTCGATTATCGATGCGTCTATGTTTTATGCAGAACTAGTTTCTTCAGAGTGTAATAGGATTTTGGTTGCACGGTTCGACACATGATCGTCCGTGTTGACAAAAAGCAGCTACCTTATTGGTGAAGAACGATCACATGTCGAACCGTGCGACCACAATCCTAATACGCTGTAATAGCGTAATAATGTTTAATGTCATAAGTTGAAAAGAAAAAAAAAGCCTCAACTGAAGAAATTCCAGTGACCTCCATAACTCTAACTATACCCATGCACAAACAAGGTTTTCATTTTTGTGGGATAGTAGACCAACATGGCTCCAGCAATATGACAGGTGTAATTGCTTTGTTCTGCTAATTTAACGACTTTAATCAATCATCAAGCACGGGCCACCAACAGCCATCAGACAGGCTCTGCTTGTCAGAAACTGCAGCATTTGTAACAGTGTCAACGAAAGTTGACACGCTGAAATTAGATATGTCTGAACAAGATTAACAAAGCTGTAATCAAACAATCCCTCCATGCCTTAAACAAACTAAGGTGGAGTTACAGCAGAAAGCCATTAACGGAGGCACCACAGTGGGCATCTCCTTGGCGCCAGGCATAAAAAAAGGGAAAGGGATAAAAGCCCAGCACCAGCCTGGCTCAGCTACAGCATAATGTTTTTTCTGACTGCCCTCTCCAGACAACCTTTCACCCCTGGGTTTCTTCAGCCCTCCTACAAGGGAGGATTTCTATATTGGTCGTCGTATCCAGTGTCCCTTATCCTTCTTAGCTCCCTCACAAACAAGAGTTGACCCTACAAACTGGTTAGATCAAGAAATGCACAACCTAAAGATTTGCATTGAGCAAGCTGTAAGTGGAATTCCAACTCCACCAACTGTGCTGTGGTCACTCATTCACTCATCTGTCATGCGTTCATTCACAGCTGACATTCCCCAATTGCAACTGAAAGAGTTAGATTTTAGATGGCACACAAAAGCCGTGGGGGAAAAAACATTTATCATGTGTGCTCATGGCCAAATTGAATGTAATTTTGGAATGTCACAAGAAGTGAGGTCACATACAGACACACTCTTGCCATCTCCTGCCATGACAGTGCACTATCTACAATATCAACCTAATACCAAGAAAGGAACTGCAACAGAAAACAGAAAACACTTCCTGGTTTGGTAATGCGGTCTGCCACACTACATTGCACAACCTTTCCTTCTACTGATCTTTTCTTTATTGAAAAAAGCATGTCTTGGCTAAGAGTTGTTTCTGTACATGAGATGGATCGATACAGTTTGTCTTTAGATAAATGGGCCAATTGCCTTGATGACAGTAATCCCATCACCCCCCCCCCCTCCACCCATGCTCATTAGGACAACATGTGTATTTTGGGGGAGGAGGCCTATGCACACCTAGCTGTCTGGATCAGCCACAGACAACACTGTGGACGGCCTATCCTAACACAACAGTCCAAGATCATTCTCACCATAAAGCAGATGGCTATGCATGTTCGGTGAGGGCTGGGGCCGAACTGTGCAATATAGATTAAGAAATACATCAAACATCCTCAAGCAGGAAATAACAAAAGTCTTCCTGAACACGGTAAGGTATCTGAAGTTACCTGACTCTCCCAAACCGAGCAGGGATTCCCCATGGGGCCTGCAAAAGGGCAAAGAAACCCGGTGGGTTTCCCTCTGTCTACAAGACGAGCACAGCAGCACCAGTGATGTTGACAGGACACACAAGACGGCATCCTGGCAAACACTAGGCCGCACGGTGGATTAGAAGCACAAGGCATGGGTGTCATCATGTCACTTCCCTCCCTCCCTCCCTCCCTCCCTTGCCCACTGCCAGAACTCAGGTCCTCTGACTCACTCATGCAATGACCACCTTTCATGAACACAGCCAGCTACGCCACTGAAAAGCAAGCAGTTCGATGGGTGGTATTTATACAGAGGAGTGAGTAGAACTCATTCAACTCAGTTCCACATATGGCAGCTGAGCTTTTTTATGCCACAGTGGAGATGGCATTAATGAGCCAGGTTTCTCCTGGAATAACACAGCAATGCTTTGAGAAAGATGGCACAATACCATCTAACCATCTGGGAGTCAGGTGGCTAAGCAGTTAGGGAATCGGGCTAGTAATCAGAAGGTTGCTGGATCAATTCCCGGTCGTGTCAAATTACATTGTGTCCTTGGGCAAGGCACTTCACCCTACTTGCCTCGGGGGAATGTCTCTGTACTTACTGTAAATCGCTCTGGATAAGAACGTCTGCTAAATGACTAGATGTACATGTAACCATCTAGTCTCAGGTGAACAGTATTTGAAATACTTCTTCTTTGCTTGAATGAGCTTGCTTGGAGCAGAATTGGAAAATATTATGTAGGGGCTGCAAATACCATCCCATATCAGTCAATATCTCCACTCCACAGCCATTACCAAGTATAGTGCTTCCTACATGTGAGGTATATAGATGAGTGTAAATACAATGTACAATACAGAAGTGGCAGTAGGAAGAGATGTGATTGGCACGACATGAGAAGTATAAACATTTTGACTTATAGACTGTTCAAAAAATGCAAATCTTTGTTTTTAAATTGTCTTTGTAAAAAGATACAGCCTCAAAGCTCCACTCTGCGTCCCGATGGCCAGTATCTTCTGCACAGGGTCAAACGCCATGGAGGACGGTTGATGAGGGAAGCCGTGACGCACAGTCTATATCAGAAAGTACACGGTTGTTAATACTATCGGTCAACAGTAACTGAATGCTAAGGTAAAAGTACAGTGGGGCTCTGAGGTTTTGGGGGCCCTAAACAAAAATAGTTTATGGGCCCCATTGATTGGCAAGGGGAGGGGGGGGCGAACCAACTGCGGGGCCCTATGTTTTAGTTTGTTTATTGGGTCGGGCCGGCCCTGAATGGGAATACAGTTTCTGTCCATGTTGTTCAGGCTTTGAACATTGGACAGTTCAATACTGTCTGACAGTGGTCCAAGAACTAGCCTCCCAAAGTGGAATAAAACAAATAGCCTGTTTGTTGACTGAAATAGTATGAAGCACGTGACAATGTCATAAACTGGACTACTAGAGACAACAAGCAGGCCTACTCTCAGCAGATAATTGATTGATCTTCATAATATGCTTGCAGCTAACTTGCTAATTCACACGCTTGCATGTGAAGCTGGCTCACCTCGCCCGAGGCATAAGTTCAATGCATTGCAAACAACAGTGTGTGCCTGTAGCTGTTTAGCTAAGCCATAGCTTTGCCTAAATGCTAAGCAATGCATGTGGGGAGCAGAGTCAGCTGACAGTGCTCTGTGGAGGATTTGACAGCTAGCTAGCCAGCATGCTAACTAGCTTAAAGGCTACCCTCACAACAATAGCTTGCTAATGAAGTACAATTTCCATTTCGGTGCTGTCCATGGCATTTATGCTACAGTTATTTTTAGTTTGCGCTGTTCATTTGACTTAGGGAACTGGATAATACGCTCCTACTGGCATCAGTCAATTCTGTTGGCAGTAGCATTGCTATCTAAATTCCTACCTTGCACAGCTGAAAATGTTCTGATTGTAGGGATTCTGGAATTGCATCGTTTTCCTTGTTTCCCGATTGTGCAGATGCAGAGGAGGAGGAAGCTGCCGTCAAGCCGTCCAAGACCTTTCTAATATTAAACTTCTTCATTTTCCCACAATATAGACAAGTATGAAACTGGGAGAAAAAAATGATCAGCGGAGTCACCATCAATTTATGGAGTGCTCGTTAAAGACGTACAGTTAAAATAATCCTCTGTTGATCTCACATGTTAGAGAGGGTGTTGTCACTGCACTCTCCATTTCATAAAACAAAATCACCCCGCTGATCGCGAATAAACATTGATTGAGTCGTCTACGATATTAATTTTGAACCACTGACATTGTAGTAGCCTATTGACGTTTTTCAGTCGGACTCAATCGTTTCCGTGAGCTCCTCTGACAGGCAAAACCGAGCTAGTGGCTAAACACGGAAACGCAATGAACTGCAGCAAGGACTCGAGTACAGCAGCAAGGACTGAGTGTGCGCTGTTAGCTAGCGTCTGAACACCCGGATGTCTAGAATAAAGCGTCGTTAGGAAGACAGGTCTGTAAACTTTGCTGTCCCACTAAACATGGTCGAAGAACGCAAAGATTATGTTTTTAGATCATTTTGTTAGGCAACTCTTTTCATGAACCTACGCGAAAAGCATCTTTGAATATTCTTGTGTTATTTCCTGGGGTGATGGGTGAATCGGTTTCAGGGCCCAGCATTGCACAGCATATCTGTATCTAAAAACGGCACTATTCCATTTGTATTAGGTACATTTAACTACAGGACAGTTACTCAAAACTGCGCCTATTTTATTTTCAATCCCCTATATCCCCCACTAGGTGTCTCTGCCTACACATCTTCTACACAAAATGTAGACACTTGAGGGAACCATTTATCAACAAACTATTCTCTCACTTTTGGCGTCTCAAAAACTCCAAGACAATATCCACATATTTGAATTACTTCCTTTTGGGAAGAAATATTACTGTACAATTATTAAACAAGAGATTTTAATTATTTTGTAGAAGGGAGGCTGCCTATATGGTTGTTTTGTACCCCCTCAACCCTTTCTCAGGGTTTTCCATGAGTTCTTGCCATTGCAATTTTCGTCATGGCCATACCTCGAAGACCAGCTGTTGTCCAACACAAACACCGGCACATTCCTCTGCGCCATCTGCTTTAACACACCGGCTTTATGAATGAATAATCACTGCATCACGAGTCTGACCACTGAGGGCTGTGCACTCTTTTAGGTTGCAAATCACGACCTCACCTCGGAACATCTTTACGAGAAATACTTAACACTATGCCTCGCGAGGCCGATCTGAACTCTGTGATGTTGAGGGATTGTTAATGTCTTCGGAGAATTGAAGTCAGTCGATTTAAAATTAGTTCAGCACCATGGAGAGTTACATTAGGGCTTGGTATACCATCTCATGCAACATTGGCCTTAAGGACAGATTGGAGATATCTTTGATATTTAGTATCAAATAATACATTATAAGCATGTATTCCACTGTTGTCGGGTGATGGAATTGATGACGTTTTCACACGAGAATAGGCTATCAGATGGACAGTGTATAATCTTCAATGTAATAATTTATATTATCGATGAGAGTTTTTGGTGTTTGTCCAGATCAACACCAAATGGAGGCAACGTCCCTGCTTGACTTCAGAATCTAGGTCTTGTGTATCTGGGACATAACATCCCAATTTAGTTGTTGCCACTCCTTCACATGCCCTCAGGCACACAAGGTAAAGTACAATCAGTAAGTGTGTCTTGCATCACTCCTGAGAGTGATAGAAACACACCAACCAGTATTCAACAGTACCCTACTAGGGCTTTCTCAAGGTTCCCTGCAAGGAAATATCACCTCATGACTTTTTGGACACATCGAAGGAACCTCAATGTTAGACAAGTGGAGCTGGATAGAGTCACAGTAAGCACGGGTATATAGAACAGATCCCTAGACGCACAGCAAGGACACTGCAAAGTAAAACTACAGTAGAGCAAATAACAGATGGGTGTGTAAAAATAACCAGCCACTAATATACAGCATGTCAGCAAATATAAGGGTCAAGGTTTCGCTTTCACTGAATGCAAAAACGATAACAAACAACTATCAGTATTTATGGACTTATGTACACAACCTGAACTACTGAACAAGTTATATTTCGTAATTCTCTCTCATCATTTCTTAATGGAACAAAAATACAGTGGGTTGTCTTCCAAAACAGTTTGAATAAATCACGTGAAAATCAACACTCTTTTTTAGAAACTGTGATCGTAACTCTGTCTTCTCTGTTTTGTGACCACAATGACTCATGTCCGGTTCCTGTCTGATACGGAGGGGGCCATAGCTCTCCCACGGTTCTCCATGCTTTCAGTCACACTCCTGAATTCACAGACTTGATTTGTGTTGGAGGTGGTGTGGTGAGTTTTCACTGGACTGTCGGGTTTATCTGGTCATTTTAACCAAATTGATTGCAACGGAAATTAATCCCCTATCAAGATTGCACAGACCCATAGAGGGTGTTGTGGCATGTTGCAATCTCAGACACTATATTTCATCAAGCAAACACCCCAAAATGAGGGGGGGGGGGCAGTGTAGGTAAACCTAGGGTTTAAACCTAGGTGCCTAGGGCACCAAATGTGCTAGGACCGGCACTGCTAGTAGGTCATGTGTAGAGTGGTTGTGGTGTAAAGAGAGTGCCACAGCCTTCTCCCAGCATGCCCTGTATCACGTTGCGCTGTATATTGGCCTGTTGACGGTATCACTGAATTAACAAGGGAAATTTGTTCAATCTTCTCCACAGGACTGTTTATGAGAACCCACACAAGCACTGCTAAGGAAGAATTATATCTGTCATGACGATACTGCACTGCACAGCAAAAGCTGGTACCCTGCTTGTTGCAATGCTTCTCTTTACAAAGTTGGAGAAATATTCTATAACACAGGAATAGTCAATGTCAGTGCATGAGCTCCACACAGATATATCAGATATAAATATTGTTCCCCAATGAACAACATTTTAAAAACATCTCTTTCCATATCTACTCTGAAGTAGAATACCGTCTGTGTATTTTCAGATACTCCTAATAAGAATCTCTAACGTGAAGAAATAATTTCTCTATACTGGCCAAGTTAACCGAAATCAAAGTAATAACGGTAAATCAAAGTCTTATAATTCACAAGCAAACCCATAAACATTTTAATACATTTAAATTAATTACATAACTGTGTAAGGCAATTAATTATTATGACAGTACACAAACGCATAAAAAATGTTTTAGTACTAATATAAAGCCTGTCTTTTAATGTTAACAGCCATTGTTGTCTCACTACTGTATGTAATTGTTGCATTGTAAATCGTTACTTGGTAAATCATTACTTGGTAAAAGTTATTATCCTGTACATAGCACTTTAACAAGCACTTTAGAAGCTACAAGCAGATTATTTATGCATCAAGCAAAAGTTGGAATGTACATTCCCACAAAACCCTTGACATTTTTGAAATACTAACTATACTGTACACTTTAGCATGTACTAACATAGGCTTGAGGACTCATTATAAAAAGTATCATACAAATCTAATTAATTGGAAAACAGAAATTAGACACAAAAATAAATATCTTAATGGCAGGTATGTGGCACTTTAACAAATCTCTAAGACAGGCTACATTCTTGATACAGCACTTTTTTCCTGTAATATGGTAATTTGTAATTGATTTAACTATGTATCAATTCTGTATTCATCTGACAAGACAATGAATGCTTTATTGCTTCACAATAAGCCACCTAAATTGAATACTTTTTTGGGCACAAATCACTCTGGAAATATCAATAAAGAACACATTCTTTTCTTTAACAAACACAGTAATTATTCATTTACAAGTTAAACAGTGTATACCTAAGTTCCTACATATGTTATATGTACCCCGTTTTCTGTTGCATCCTATAACTCTGCTAATCAGAAAGCATTATGCAGACACATCTTAGCATTCATCTTCCTAATATTCTATAAACTTCAAAGCATATTTTGAGACAGCCGTCAAGTGTGCAATCTATTACACATCTACACTGTACTTTGTGATGGGTTCTCTAAAACATATTACAACATCTGCAATGGGGTTTTTAAAAGTCACTCCCACTGATGTTACAGAATTGATCCTAATTCATTAAGTCATTTAGTCACCAGCTCACCCCATTTCTTAATTAGACAAGTCATCACATAAAAAACAGAATTCACCGTATGTGCAGGATACAGTGCACCTTTTAAAGAGTTGAGGAACTTTGTTTGTAGTCTCTGAGGATGACAGAAGCATAGGTCACACTCTGAGGGGTGCACAAGATTGACTCAGACACAGGGGAGTTGGGAAAGGGATTCCCTGTCCCCATCGAATCACGAAATGGGGAAGGAGGCATCAGGGACAAGGAGTTCTCCATTGCCAGTTTGACCTGAACCAACTCCTCCTCATCATGAATCTGGGCATTGTCGTACATGTATCCATGGAGGAGACCAAACTGCTCCTCCTCCAGCTCCTCCTCCTCCTCTTCCTCATCCATAATGGAGATGGGCTCCTCATCAAAGGGGTCCATCTCCAAGGGCAATACCTGGTGCTGCTGGATGAGGTGGGGCTGGTGGTACACCGGCCGGCCCCCTCCCACCATAGAATCCGGCAGACTGATCATATCACTGAGCTGGGGAACATCACTATGGTACTGTCCCCCCACCCCCAGGAGGGGGGTAATGACGTGTTGTTGGATCAAGCTGTTTTGCTGCAGGCGCTCTGGGGTATAGAATTCCACCTCGTCCTCGTCCACCTCTTTCATGGGCCCGCCAGCGGGCGTCTGCCCGTGGGCCATCATGGGAGGACTAGGGGGGTTGTATCGGATTGGGTCATTCTCATCCTCCTCAGCCACATTGTACAGAGTCTTGGTGCTGAGGTCTGAGAACTCCAGGGCTGTGTTATGGTAGGTATTAGTTAAGGGTTTGATGACCGCCATCTGATTGGAACCTGCCTCCTGTCTCTTCACATGCACTGACAGTCTGTGCCACATGTGATCCCCTTTTGGAGGATGTCTTGAACCTGGTTCAGACCATGACACAGACTTTCCATTAGAACTATAAACAGAATAAAGACGGCTGTTATTTCACAGGAACTCAGAAAAGTGGAGACAACAACAGCATTTCTGGTTCATGTAAAAAATAAGTTAAAAACTATATAACTATGTTGATACAAAGTGATATGTTTCGATCAATGTCAATATTTAAGAGAAATAAATAATAAACAATAAATAGCTAACATGAGGTGATTGACTGTATAATTCCATGGTGTATCTTCAGCCCTTCTGTGATCCATTAGTACTCTTGAGGATGCTGGTTTTAATTGTGTCCCACCGACAGATCAAATGTCACATCGCCGTTTAATTAAACCTCCACTAGGCCATGTCTGCTACAGGTGCCCTGAGAGGGAATTACAGCAAGCCTGAACCAGCATCCCCAAGGTGCCTCCGGAGCAGGACAGAACTGAAACACAGGAACTCACTTGGCGTTGCCAGAGTTCTTCTTCCTCTTGAACATGTTCAGCAGGCTGTTGCTGCGGCAGGCGATCTTGCCGTCGCCCACATGCATGCGCACCACGTCGGAGGTGGTGAAGGCGCTGCGGACGTTCCTCTCCGGCTTGGCGATGATGATGTACATCTTGGGCGTGAACATGCAGCCCAGCGCCACCGTGACGCTCAGACTGACGGAGAAGGAGGTGGTGATGATCTTGTAGTTGGACCCGAAGTAGATAGGCACGAAGGCCAGCCAGATAATGCAGGTGGTGTACATGGTGAAGGCAATGTACTTGGCCTCGTTGAAGTTGGCGGGAACGTTACGCGTCTTGAAGGCGTAGTAGGTGCAGCTCATGATCAGCAGGCCGTTGTAGCCCAGCGGAGCCACCATGCCCACGTTGCTGGTGTTGCAGATGAGGAAGACCTCACGGATGCTGGGGTACGACTTGATGGGCTCCGGGGGCTCCAAGATGATCAGGGTGACCTCCAGGGTGAGCTGGACACTGACCAGGATGGAGGCAATGACCACCTGGGCCCACGCACTCATGAACCTGGAGAGTTTTTCATACAAAATGAAACTGTAGATGAATAGACAGACATTTGGACAGACAAACAGACAACCTGTTTAAACAGGCAGACAGGCTGTACAAACAGACAGACAAATACACAGGCTATATAAACAGACAGGCAGTCAGACAGACAGGCTGTATAAACAGACAAACAAATAAACAGACCAACCGACAATCAAACAAACAGACAGATAGAAAATCCATATCAACAGACAGACCTGGGCTTCCGGGTGCAGATCTTCTTCTTGCTGCCGGCCAGGATGCGGGCGATGCGGTTGGTCTTGGTGACCAGGGCGGAGTAGCACATGGCGGCCGAGAGGCCCACCAGGAGGCGCTGCAGGTAGCAGGAGAACACGGTAGGTCGGGCGATCAGTGTGAAGGGGCAGATGTAGCCCAGGAAGATGCCTGCCAGGATGATGTAGCACAGCTCCCGGCTGGAGGACTTCACCACAGGCGTGTCGCGGTACAGGACGAAGATGAAGGTGACGAAGGACGTGACCAGGATGCCCAAGCAGGAGAACACCACTTGGACTATGGATTCTGGGTTTCCCCACTCCAGATAGCGCAGTTGGATGGGTTCACAACCTGAGAAGACAGACATCTCCTGTAAGTTTTTACGTTGTTAATGTTTTTGAAATGACTTCCATTAAATACGCTAAAGGATTCATGCTCATTTTCAAATTGTACCTTTCTTTGGCTGCAGAATCGTTACAGAATCGGCACAGTTGGGGAGGAATTTAAAATGCATTGATTGTTTGCCTTTTTCTTTACCGAAGCCTGTAACGTACGCATGCATTTCTTGTGTGTCCAAGTCTTAAAGTAGGTTTTCAGCTCAACTATAAATACACTGTGTTGAGGGGGGAGGAGGAGGGGAGGGTGGGGCAGAGATACAGAGCACAACCAGGGGAGACTGAGGCCACTGCAGCAGGACAAAGTAAATCATTGCAGATCAAAACTGGTACAGGAATCAACCCCAACTGTATATACAAACTGTCGACACTGAATATTCCTTCATTGGACTGTCTTTAACCTAGTGTCATAATGAACCAGTTATTAACAAAATCATGAAAGTCGATTTTTTTAACTGTAGTTTAAAGATTCAAAAAAGTTTGTCTTTATTTCCAGATTTGTTTTCTGTTTTATCTTTCAATTGATGACAGGTGGCTGAGCGGTTAGGGAATCGGGCTAGTAATCTCAAGGTTGCCAGTTCAATTCCCGGCCGTGCAAATGACGTTGTGTCCTTGGGCAAGGCACTTCACCCTACTTGTCTCGGGGGAATGTCCCTTTACTTACTGTAAGTAACTCTGGATAAAAGCGTCAGCTAAATGACTAAATGTAAATGTTTATATGTTTATGTAACAGATAAAATGATAGAAACAGGAAATCTTCTGAAGAAAGTGTCTTTGTACGACACAGGGTGTATGTGAAAGTAGGCCACAGTAGAAGCCAGTGTGGCCTGTCGGATCAGGGGTAAAGATGATGAATGGAGCTCAGGTGTCATGGGAAACCTTTGAAAATGGGGCACCCCAGGTTTACGAGACACTGCTGTAACACCACAGAAGGATAGACTGTTCAGAGGACAAGTTAAAAGGAGAGGGCTTGCAGTAACAAAATTCCTCAGGCAGGATGAAGCCTCTTTCATGCTTGAACTCAACATGAACGACCAAGGTGACCTATCAGGTCATCCGACAAGTATCCACACATCCTCAGATTTTATCTACAGCGGTTCCTGGAGAGCTATTGCGTACGGCGGCTTTTTACTCCCACCCTAATTTAGCACACCTCATAAAATAATTTACTAATAACAAGTCCAGGAACTAGCTGGTTAACAAGCAGAGTCAGGTTAGCTACAACTGGGGTTGGAGTGAAAGCCTATGACAATGAAAACCTCCAGCCCTGTTCTACAGCAGATGTCTTCACTGGGATCAACTGTACCTTCCAGTTCGTCTTTAGGCCACCAGCCAAGGTCGCAGGCCTTGCAGGTGAACTCATCCAGGACGTACTCGTTGTCCTTGCAGGCCGTGCAGATCCAGCAGCAGCTCACCTCCCCCTTTCTGATCACCTGTACCACACAGCATGAAACAATGGATTACACAATCACACTTTGAACAGAGTTAGTATCCATAACATGATATGTTCTCTAATTCTAAAGATTTCTTTCAGGCCATGCCAATAACTCTGACTTTCATGAAATAATTGAGATCTAAATTATTTGGAAATGAACACACGGCTACGCCAGCAAGAGGAGCAGGACCAATAATTTTAGTGCACCCGAACTTGCACTTGCCCCAGCTCAGGTGCAAATGGCAAACTAAACTTGAAATCTGCCAGAGGGCCAGTCATGGCTTGTGTAGTACCTTGATCTCCCCCTTGGAGCAGGGCTCACTGCAGACGGAGCGGACCATCTCACTGCGGTTCATCTGGATCATGTAGTCATCGATGCTGAGGAGCCCCTCATGCCATGAGCCCACGTTGATGTAATCGTACATGCCAGGCTCCACGTACTGCAGGTTCATGATCTCATACCTGAGGGTGGGGAGAGGGACACAGGTTGGGTCCTTGTCACAGAGGTTGTGGTTCTCATCCACTTCTAGTAGTTTGTCTGTGACTCACAGTTGGCTTTTACTGTAGGTTGCACTATTTATAGCCCAAAATGCAGTGCTTCATACATTCATGCTTCTATGCTTCATATATGTACCTTCCAGGGGTGTCTCCATTCTCGTCGAACCACACGTCTTCCCCAGACACTCCGGCGAAGGACGTCCTTAACAAGAAGTCCAACAGCTGGCTGCCGTCTATGGGATCCATGGCTTCACAGAGGCCCACGTGACCAGGACACAAGTGTTTGTGCATGTCATGAAGGCCGTGGGCCATGGCATAGATGGCATTGATGACAAAACCCATCTTGCTGTCCTGAACGTAGTTATCCTCCAGATTTTCATAACCTGTCAATACAAAGAAAAAAAACACAGAATCAAAATAAGGAACGAAGACATCCATGAAGGAGTGATCCATAAGTGAGAGTGTTGGTTTAAGCAGTTACAGCGCTACAAGCGTTACGCAAGCATTACACAATAAAAATTCGCAATCAGGTCATCACTAACTGTTGCTCGAGAAGAGGAAAATTACAGTGTCTGAGTTTATCAGCTGTCTGTCTGTAGCATGATGTAACCAGATTATTACAAAGGAATGATAGGGTGTCCAAAGACACTTAACATTGTTAAGCTTTAGGCAAGTGGACTTCCTCGGTTCTGTGGGAGAGAGCATCACAGGGCAGACAGCACAAGAGTGAAGCTTCAAAAGAATGCTTGTTCACAGGGATCAGCGGTCCATTTCTGCATTTTCAGTTCAGCCTTCAATGTTAACATTATGCCGATTTTTTACCACTAATTAAGGGAGAAAACAAGCTCAATATTCTAATTTATTCAGACCTCCCTCTGTTTGTATCCTCACTTGGGACCTAACCATGTTCTTGGCGTGCTAATAAAACTCAGCTTACTCTTTTAGAAGAATATCTGTGATAGAAACAATTCTTATCACATTCTTAACACTAATGTCCAAGGACACCCTATCAATTCAGTTGTATGCAAGCTAGAAGCAGGAAGCGTGAACACTGTAAATACAAATGAAGCTATTATAAATATGTCAACAAACCAAGATCTATCAAGCAACACGATCAAAAAGTTGTTACACTATCAATGTGTGTGTTTTATATTCGAAGGGCTTTGGTAGAAATATTACATACTTTTACTCACTCATTTACCAAAAAGGGCAACATCTGACACCAGTGCAAATTAACACACTACTAATCAATCCAGTGTGCTAGCCGCAGGCAATGTGCGCATTCTCCATGTGTAATATCATATACCAGCAGACACCAGTGAGGAGTGACCTAGTTGTATTACTCCTTGGGTTCGACCCCGTCTTGCATGTAGATAAATTGTACTAGCATGCAGAAGACTACTAATGAGTGTTGTTCGCCATAGAGTTCATCATTTAGTTTAATCTGCTGAACGCGTGTGGTGCTGATAGCAGAAACATAAGTAATCAAAACTCAACCGTGAAAAAAGAAATTGGAGAAAACTGTGAGGACGTGTAAAACTTGAGCAAGTGGCTTAGACCAGTGGTTCTCAATCCTGGTCCTTGGGACCCCCTGCCTTGCATGTTTTAGACGTTTCCCTCCTCAAACACACCTGATTCAAATTAATGGGTCGTTATCGGGCCCATTTATTTGAATCAGGTGTGTTGGAGCATGGAAATATCTAAAACATGCAGAGCAGGGGGTCCCGAGGACCAAGATTGAGAACCACTGGCTTAGACTACCGGGCCAACATGCAGTTTGTATAGAGAAGCCAGTGGGCAGTTTGTGCTTCAGTTGTTATTGGGCTAAGTTATTATACAGCAGTCTGAAGGTCTTGAAGGTGTGAGAACACAGTACACACAAAAACCAGTCAATTGTGCTCTCACGCGCAATGCATGAAAACATCCCAATAGCTTCATATATTAGAGGTCAACTGACATCTGAAATCTGCCACCATTTAGATTTTCAAATGATATCAGCAGGGGGTGGTGGCAGGAATTTAGGGCCTGAAAGTCAGTCCAGGCATCCCTCCCCCCAAGATGTTCCTGGGCCCTGTACAAGCTGAGGCGTCCTGAATGCCTCCCTCTTTTCCTCTATGATCCCCCTGGATATCAGGGTAGTTCAGTTTCAGTGTTTAGGTCACAAAGTGGGATGTGTTAACAAATCATTTGACCTCTATCTATATTGCCAAAGTGAGATGTTTTATTAGTGAGGGTCATTCAGAGGAGTACACTCACCATCTCGAAGCTCTACACAGAGGGACAATAAAAGTGACAGAACAGCAAGCTATAACACTATCGCTGATTATCACAACGGATCAGTTTTACACATGGTATCACTTAGAGGTCTGTACGTTTAGAAAATACCGTGGAAAATATTGAAATGCTTGAGATATGTGAATGAGGCAAGGAAAAGGGTATGTCTTTCAATCAAGCAAATCCACAGATCCAAAATAAGATCAAATCAACTGGGAAGGTTGATGTAATAACTGAAAAATAATTCCATGCAAATACCTTGTATTTTAAAGAACTTAAGAGTTTAAATTAACATAAAATAAATGGCTAAAATGATTTGTGCTCTGTTGCATGCATACTTTTATATTTACGTTTATCTTACAATTAATTTAACATAATTTATTTAAATACAGGATATTTTAAAGACCACAATATGACTCAGAAGCAGCTCATGAGTTTACAAAACGTAAATATATTTTTGAAAAGGAATAATATGTGAAAAGTGGAAAAAAAGGTTTATTTTGTTTTGAAAATATGCTTATTGAGCATTTTTTCACGTGATCAAGAGTCTTTAATGTGTTTGATTTAATCCTTTCTGTGTTGGCCGATGTGAAAAAGGATTCCATTTTTACCTAGATCAGCTTTTGTCAGCAGGGAGAATGTTTTAGAAATAAAGTAAAACAAAGAAAATATTAATATATTGTATGGATAAATGCATAGCATGTCCCATCTTGTAGAGGTCAAACCTATTGTAAGTTTTCAGTTTCTTGAAGATTCCAGCCATTTGAGGATGTAACATTTTCACAAACGTTGTACCTTATCATTCAAATGTTATTGACAACTGGCACGAGCGGCCAATAATGACAGCCTTTGCAGTTTCAATCAAGGGATCAATAAAATGCTACTGTACTCTACAAAAAACATCTTACTGACACAGGAAATTGGCTTTGTAATCAGCGTCACTTTCACAGATAGACAGACAGACAGCCTTTACAGTAACATTTTCATATCTACCTGAGCAGTTTCGATAGTAGTTCTCGTTTTCCTGCGGGTGACCTGGGATCCGGCACTGGAAGCGGTGCTGCCAGAACTCAGGGAACCAGGGGTTCCTGGTGTTAGTGTCCAGACGCAGCTGCAGGAAGTAGTTGTCGAAGGAGGTGACCTCCTCAGACTGCAGCTTGACGGTGATGCCACCCACGGCCTCTTGCTCATAGCCCTCCACCACCTCATCTCTGTCGGCCCAACCGTCACTGGGGGATGGACAGGGGGTAGAGGGGGAAGGGGGTGGAGTGGAAGGGTAGGAGGGTTAGTGTGGAGCCATGTATGCTCCCCAACGCTTGACAAGTCTTGCAGCTGTGTAAGCGCACTGTCGTTACAACAAAAACATTGTATACTTGCGCAATGACGTTGTTATGAAGGGATGTTCAAACTCCACAGAGATGCTTTACCAAAAGCAACAGCAGCCTATGAATGGTGCATTTTCACGCCGACAGCCTTTACCACATGCCTGACGTGTCACAAGTTCATGACAAACTCACAACACAAGACTGGGCCAGCTCAGGCTCTCCCAATCTGGCATGGCAACATTAGCAGCCTTTCGCCATCTGTTTCACAGCACCATACTCCCCCTAACCAAACTGTCTGCCAGCACCCTGCTGGACTGACGCAAGCACATAAATGTGATCATACAAACCTATCCTAGCATCAAACTGTACCACCACAGGCCAAATATCTGACCACTGCAATGTTGAGCTATCTATTTGTATCATTCAAGTCATGTCAAAATCCAAACAGGCAAAGGAAGAGATTGCATTGACACATCAGTGAAATGGACTATGCATCAATCCTACGAAGTCACAGACTTGTTTCATCTGTTCGCTGCTACACACTCAAACCAGCACACAGCATCATCCACCAACAATCGTAGACTGCTGCAATCCTGTTAGTCTGATAAAGGTGTTGTTTGTTATTTTAGGGGAGACAAACTAGGTTCATCTTGTAGATGGACAGCTCCTCTGGTCTTCTGACAGGCCCAGTCCACCAGCCCACCTTCCCTGTGCCGCAAATGCATTGCTCTAAAAATGTTCCAGTAGTCTCCTTGACCCAGAAAGAAACAACCGCAACGAATCAATGTCCTCTTTATCCTCTGCAGAGACTTTACAGTCGAAGGCAGCCTGAACTCTTGAGTTGCATTTTACATGTCTGCTTTTGAAAATGTCTCAAATCAATCCTTTGGTGGGGTGAGTGAACATAGTCTACCCAGATTTCCCCTCAAAACCCCCTTGGTTTCTGTCTGATATATTCAGCTATTTATAATGAGCTGTTTGAATCTAAGACTCGGGGTGAATTTTATGTCTTTTTAAGCTGTTACTTCTACTTTGCCACTCATCCCAGGACTATGCATGAGCTTGGTACTCTGTAGAGCGCTACAGTTTGTGAACATCTAGCCGTTCACAGCAGCTTTGATGCTCAGCACTCATTTGTCCTCAAGCCTGCGCTGGAGGTGTTGTTCCATGGTACCCCATGCCACGTTCTGACAGGGAGAGAAGGAACTCGCTGTAGATGCATTATTCATGACTGAGCCTGACTCAAAGAATCTTCTGCTTTCAAAGGAGCTCCACTCCTGCCAGGATAATGATCCCAGTTCAGTGTGAATTGTGAATTGTGTGTGAATCGCGGTGGGCCTGATCGCATGCCTGGGAAAAAAAGGCCCTTATTGTGAACCATGGTTGTCACCATGAACACTCTCATTCACTTATCATTTCAAAGTAAGCTACAGAAACACATGACTATACTGCATAGCATAATGCGATGGTGACTATGTAAATTACACCAATGTGCAGAGTTGTAAAAGTTCTCTGAAAGTTTTCTGAAAAATTTTCTGAAAGTTGAAAAATGTGTTTGTTCCACACATGGTCTAAGCCAATGAAACCAACCCATAGTTATATTCACACTCTCTCAACATATTTGCTGGCATGGCCCTATTCATAATGCATTTATTTAGCTTTTATCAAAACCAACACATGATAGGGATTTGAACCTAAGACCTTTTGATCTGCAGTGGCTTGCTCTAACCACTGAGCAGTACCGACATACCTTCCGATGAGGAGAAATTCCCCCACTACGCCAAGGCGTCTCATGGCTATGAGTAGCCCTCGCACGGTCATGCCCTCGCAGAAGCACACCACCACCCTGGCTTTGGGCAGGCGTTCCCTCAGCTTCCTCAGCAGACGGTCAAAGTGCTTCTCCCCAGCGTTGCTGTAGATCTTGTCAGAGTGGGCGATGCACAGGCCCTCCTGGGAAGCCAGCTCTTTGAAGGCTTCCATCCCGCTCTCGCCATAGTTCCCTGAGAACAGGAGAAAAGGATGATCGGGTCGTCATGGTTTGTTTTGTCTGTATCCACTTGAAGATCATATGATGAATACACGTTCACTGAACACTTATCTCTTACTAAAATGGTAAATTTGATTGATTTTTATCACCTCACCCAAAACACATTGCTGAGGCCCACTGCTATTTTTTAAATAGTAATATGACCTGTAACCTAACATTTTACCTAATAGGACCTGTAACTTGATATTATTTGCTGTATGAGTAGTAACTGTTGAAAAGCATAGAACAGCTTCATCGAGTTCAACCACATGCGTCATACTTGAACATATGGAGGGGGACTGGGCTGAAAGTGTTGCTTATATTACTCAACAATGCAACAACAACAATGCACCCTGACAATGCACACCGCTCTCTCCCACCTGGACAAAGGGAATACATATGTGAGGATGCTGTTCATTGACTACAGCTCAGCATTCAATACCATCATCCCCTCCAGACTCATCTCCAAGCTTGTGGACATGAGACTAAGCACCTCCCTATGCAAGTGGATCTTCAACTTCCTGACGGGAAGGCCACAGGTGGTGAGGATCATGACCGCACCTCATCCACACTGATTACCAACACAGGCACCCCCAGGGCTGTGTGCTCAGCCCTTTCCTGTTCTCCTTGTTCACTCATGACTGTGCGGCAACGCACATTTCCAACCTCCTTGTTAAGTTTGCTGACAACACAACCATTGTGGGCCTCATCTCTGACAGTGACGAGTCAGCATACAGAGAGGAGGTGATACCGTGACATCATGGTGTCAGAATAATAACCTCTCTCTCAACGTCAGCAAGACTAAGGAGATGATTGTGGACTATAGGAGGCGGCAGGAGGAAGAGCATGCAGCCCTACTCATTAACGGATCCGAAGTGGAAAAGGTCAGCTGCTTCAGGTTCCTTGGGATGAACATCAGCAATGACCTCACCTGGTCTGTTTACACGGACAAGGTGGTCAAAGTGCCCCGGAAACACCTCTTCTTCTTGAGGAGACTGAAGAAGTTGGGCATGGACTCAGTCCTCCTCACTAACTTTTACAGATGCACTATAGAGAGCATACTGACTGGTTGCATCACAGTGTGGTATGGGAGCTGTACAGACAGAGGCCGCAAGGCCCTACGTAGTGTGGTCAGGTCTGCTGAGTTCATCATTGGCAGGAAGCTCCCAGCCCTACAGGACACCAACCACACACAACGCCTCAGGAAAGCAGACAGGATTCTAAAAGACTGTTACCACCCATCCTTCAGTTTTTTGTGTATTCGGTCTCGCACCTGCAGACTGGACAACATTTTCTTTCCAGGGGCCATCAGGCTTCTGAATGGACATTGATACACTACTCTCTAGCCACTTTACATACTGTCACTTTTAGCTACTGGTTGCACTATCAGCAATATTGCACTAATTGTACCCCACTGTCTCTAGGTTAGTATAGTTTTATAAGGTTGGTATAGGTTATTATGCGTATTATAGGTTTAGTATACTGTACTGTATATTGTATATTATGTTGTATATTTAGGAGGTTTATTATATTTTAACTTATCATAGATGTCATCTATGTTGAACTGAATACTTATATGTTATATGTCTTTGCGTTATCTTGTCCCAAGAATGTCAGTGCCCAGTCTGACCTTGTGTTGTTCTGTGCATCTGACAATAAAACACTTGATCTTGAACAACCATTTTCATCATTGTGGTAAGTAATGGAGGTGTAACAGGCGTTGGATTTTTATCACCTCATCCTAAACATATCGCTGACTCCTACTGCTAAGGGAGCAAGGGGTTCTGATGAGGACAGATCATGGAAATCAGCCAGCTATGAACTTGATGTCATCCCACGGTCTCCACTGGGACAGGAATGTTAATTATTTTATAATCCAGTCCCCAATCTGAGCTCCGAGTTAAAGAACCTTATATCTTCTAAATGAAAAACTGAAACGCAGGAATTAAAAACCTATACTGTAACAGCCCTAACGGGATGCCATTGAATCCAAACTGAATCGAGTCAAAAAATGCACAGGGCAAATTCAATTCAGCTTGTCATTACTTTATCATTCATCAATGCGGAACAGACTGCATGAGCTTATAGTCTTCCTGACCTTATCCTGGAGCCATTTAGAGAAGGTCAACTTGACAGGCATTTTGACAACTGGAAACCTACCACTGGCATCACTTTTTTTAAGATTATTGCAGATTTTCTTTCTGAAGCATTTGAAGCAGCTGTATTTTGAATCAAGTAAGAAAAATAGCATTTTACATAATATTACTGTCCAACTATTTAACTTTTTGGATGTCTACTGGTTGTATTAATAGGAAACCAAGTAAACAAGATGATTAATGGCACCAGGAAATCATCCCTTTTGACCTCATGTAAAAGCTTATATTGTGCTTCTTGCTCTGGGAGATTAAATACTTGGCTCACGCTATAAAACTGGATTATTCTTGTAAATGTCCATAAGGCAAGTTGGAGTCACAATAGAGGAAAAACGGCACAGTGGAGATGCCGTTTTGCCCAGATGAATGCATTCATGATACCCAACGGGACCTTACCCTCTGTGTGGACAGCTGATACGTAGGTCCAGTTGTAGCGTTTGACAATGTCTAAGATGGCCCTGGCCTGAAGGGTGTCAGAGGGCACAACTCTAAGAAAATACTTAAACAAAGTTTTGTCACTTAGATCGATGCTCGTTGCAGAGTACGCAATCTGAGGGATGTTGAAAAGTTGCAGAAGGTTTTGAACTTGAATGGCCACTGAACTCGACCCAGGCCCAATGACCCCCGCTATGGGTTTCTTTGTTGGGGGGGGCTGGCTGGAGGGCACTCCTTCAATACACCACCTGGAGCCGTCCTTCTCATCACGGATGGAGATGAGAGAGTCTCTTATGAACTCGATGCTTTGCTCCAGAGCCACTGATGAGTGCCAGCAAGAGTCTCTGATCTCGCAGCCCAAAGTGATGTTGGGTAACAGGTTCGGGTCAGCGTTGATCCGATCCAATGCATGGAACATCGCCTCCACTCTTTGAATTCCATATTGCTCCCGGACTTCGCCACATTTTCTTTCCGCAACTTTCTCGGCCGAGGGCTGGTGGTGGACTGAGAAGAGGGCACCGATAATTACATCACCGTCCATCCTGGCCACCAAGCGGGATGCCGCCCGCGGCACCAACGACCTCTCATACTTGTCACTGGGAAACACGAACGCCTCAAACAATAGAATTGGAAAATATAAAATACTGATTGCACTCGGACGAATCATATTCCACATTGTGTCAGAGGTACTGAGTGCAGAATCAGGTCATCTCAGCCAACCAAGAAGACTGCGCATCCAAGTTTTTATTGGGTATATCCATCAATTTAGAATCCCTCTTTCAATTATGTCCTTCCTGTAGGAGAGATAAGATGAAATGAAGTAATTTCTCTTTAAATGGTATACCTACTAATATGTGCCTACATATAGCCCAAGAAATCCCTGTCAAGTCTAAGGAACATATAACTTTCAGCACACAATTGCGAGTAAAGCATAGATACAAGTGTGCAGCTCATAAGCAATGTTGATGCAATTCAGCACAGGTAGCTAACCTGTCATTTAGACCTATACAACATGAAAATCATTGAGGTATCTGCAGAATACAGAACGCAAAATAATTTCTAAGTTGATATGCAGTGACTGCGTGTCACTGGTTTCAGCACCCTGGAAAGCGCATTTGCAGACAAACTGTGTTTCTCGGACGGGTGAATACGTCTCTTCAAAACCTTCTCAAACTTGCCCTGAATGGTCACATCATGTTTTGATGGCACATCGTGTTATTTTAAATCCATGGTCAATCAGTGGCTCACAAATTCCTATATTTTTACTTAATCTATTCCAAGCATGTAACATTTGGAGAAGCCTGAGTATGTACACAACTTAAAGCCTCACACAACACATCTATAATATAAATTATATTAGGAAACATTTTTAGTTTTTGTGTGTGTCGCAAAGCCATTAGCCATATGGCAACATCTTCAATCTACTAAATATTCGACTCGGGACATGCTGGAGCCTACCTGCATTTGGTAGCAAGGATTATTGCGTACCTCCTCTTCCCCTGTCTCACAGCGTCTGGAATCAAAGTTAAGCCGTTTCCGCGCGAGATAGCGCCTGTCTCTCTCACTGGGTAGTGAAGATGGGTGCCCCCCTTCTCTCCCTCTTCCTCACTGCATCCCGTAAACCGGGTCACAGACACTGCAGTGTGGCACCAATAAAACAGACCAAACAGCGATGTTTGGTGCATTTTGAACAATCTGAACGTGTGTATCCTTTATTTGCAGGTTTTAGGCACCCAAGTTAGACACCTATGTGTCTGTTAGAACTGAAATGTATAGGCTCTTACAGACGTTGATCGTGCATGACATGATAATGTCCGCTTATTATTTAAATTGTTGAAAATAATGAATCGCTATTAGGGGAGAGCAGGGGCGAAAGAACAATTTTTCTGAAAAACTTAATTTGAAAAGACAATGTTTTAGACATACATAGCCTATATTTTGCTTGGGTCAATAACTCACAAGTGTGGTCTATCAATACCAGGTGGTATTTTTTACAAATGTCGAACAACTTCAGTATCATTTCATTTTGAACAGTTGCACATTGTTACTTTCGACCCCGTCAGTTGGGACGGGTGGGTCAAAAGTAACACGATACAAGGTAGATTTTTTGTGTTAGGCTACTATGTTTTTTTTAGATCAAATATACCTGACTATGACCTTCTTAATATGTAACTGCAAACATATTTTGTCCTTCATTTTTGCAAAACAATTATGAATTACATTTTAAATGTCAGTTTTATCAGATATTTCATTTCATTTCTTCTGAATCAGACCTCTGTGTGTCTTTCTGACCCTCACTCTTGGCATATTCTGTTGTGTTGGTATAATATGACAAACAGGTTTTAATAAATGCTTTCCACAAACAGAAAGTCACCGCATAGCCCTACTATTGCATTAGCGGCGGGACAAAAGTAGCCTGACAAGTGTTAGGCTACTTTCGTCCCAACAGGATCCTGACATTTAAACCAGATTTACTTTTATACTGGAAAACTCTGACAAGGCAACCTTCAGAATGTGTTACAGCACTAAATAACCTGTAGATTGATCATTACTGTGACACATAAAACGGGAAACAACTTGTAGGCTAATTAGCAAAAAATGCCCACCTCAGTCATTTTGCGCACTCGAAAAGTGCTTTACTGCGACAAACGATGACGACATCACGTGAAGTTTCATCAATGGTTGCGTGCTGAAGGTGCTGTCATAACTTGTAATGCAAATGTAGTCAGGGCTCTGAGAAAATCGTTTTGTTACTTTCGTCCCGCGTTACTTTCGCCCCGGTTCTCCCAGCCTCAACGATCATGTGGTTGTGCTTGCAGTTAAAAAAAAATAGCCCTACAAAATCGTGTGTAGACTAACTTATAGAAATGCAGACTTTCGGAGAGTAGACGGAGTCTACAGGCATGAACGCTCAGAACAGGGCCCTTATAAACAGTGGAGTCCCGGGTGGTTATCACACGGTGAAACATGTTCAACCGACGTTAGACTTTACTGACATCTATTGGAGTTTTCACATATAACATAGCCTACACAACTGTCTGTAAGCATTAACAAATTGTCATTGTTACAGAGTTCGTACAAGGTGCTTAAAGGGTCAATTGACTGGGTTTGTTGGGTATTTCACACTGTTCCTTAAGGTCTCCGAATAGGGTATGTAACATTGGTTGGGTTGAAAATGGCCCGGGTGCTGTTCTATGCCCTCTGACAGATCCTCTGAAATGTTGCCGGGAAAAAAAACACTAGCTTTTCTCCTTTTATGGTATGCTCATTAATATTTAGATAAGCTGCGCGCTGATTGGTTGGTTATCAACGAGTGAAGCTGGGAGCAAAAACGCAACACGGCCAACAGCAGCACTCGCTAAAACACCGAAGTTGGAGACTTGAAATAAAAACGTGTAAATAAGTCTATTGCGTCTACACAACACTGTTTTCAACAGATTGACTATATATCATTTGAAATTATAACATTACTTGTTTCCACTTCTGCTGTTGAAGCAAACTGGATTGACTTAGGTGGGTAGAACGTTAGGCTACAGCTTAGCAACCAAACCATATCGTGATTCTACTCGGCTTCAGTTATCTAGCTAGGCTAGCTCTAGATATCTTGCTGTAAAATAACATGACAAAGATCTGGACAAACATGCATCGTGAATTGTAGATTTTCATTACACAGGTTATTTATTTGAATGAAACACAGTCAGGAACATGAATCAACGTTAGCCCCATTGCCAATAAACTAGGCTAAATTATCACACATTCTACCTATGCTCTTGCGTTAACTAGCAAGCTAGCGTTAAACTTGTTTACATGCCTACAGTCTAGGTGTTACTAGTAACAGTTACTAGCAATGCTTACGTATCCTGTATCTAGAACCTGCCTTTCTCCAGTTCTTTCAAATAGATTATCTAGACAGGCGTTAACAATAAGCAAGACTGCTGTTCGTTTTCTGGCTATTTTTCAGAAGCTTCCCTTCTAATGCCGACTACAGCTAGTCTAGCTAGAGTCATTTGATGTGTGTAGAAACGTATTTAGCATTCTACCTGGTATGCTATATACAGGAAACGTTAGCATTGCTAATAACTGTTAGCACAACATCATACTGTCCTTATAGCTTGCGGTTGCAATGAGCATACGGTCAGAACAGCACCTCTTTCCAGGTTCAGCTTCCTAGCAAATCCTGCTTGAAATTGTCCAAGGTTGTCAAAACTGTCTTGGTTGAAATGTTCAGAGCAAATGAATGATTGAGTGTCGAACTTCGCCGGGATCTTCTCATAAGACAACAGCAGCCATGCCTGTTGAATGTTTGGCTCCTTGGGAAGACTGTGAGTGTTAGCCTTCCCTGTACAGCCTGGAACACAGCATTTACGACCGTGGTCCATTTTCAATATCCTTGTTATAATTCAAAACGTTCTTCTTTGTAATTCCTTAGAAGTAGCCTACACAGAGCAGCGCGCAGCTAAACTAGTATCGGAGATAGCGCTACCTCGGGCTGGTCTGGATGTAAATTCTGGGGCGTGACAAAGATACAGACCAGAGCCAATAAGAGGGCGATCACCGGTCCTATGTAGGACCGGTAGCTTTGTTGAAAAGCTAGCGTTTTACAGCCAAATGTTTTCTTTTTGAGATTTGAATAGGAAAGAGGTGTCAATGGACTTTGATATTCACGGTATGTTCAGTTTACCCACCGAACTGTCGTTATTCAACTATGACAAGGTAAAATCGGTTTTGCAGTCAATTGCCTCTTTAAAGTGCTTGAAATACTTAATTTGACTTTTTGAAATTGAAGTCCTGGAAAACCCTTGAAAACAGTCATATTAATGACGAGGTACATGAAAAGTGCTTGAATTATTTAAAGACAATACATATGAATTTACAGTCATTTTGAAGAGTACATAAAAAAAACTAAACATAAATACGGTATTTTAGCTCAAAATTAACGCCTCAGCCCATCCCGCCTCCTGCAAATTTAATTAAAGCACCATCCGTTTTTTCTTGTATGCTTTGGTTTGCGTTATAGCATATGATCATGCTCTCAGTTCAGTTAAGTGTTTTTCAAGCACGATAAGAGCCAAAGTATAAATAAATTCGGTTCTGAAGAAGTGCTGTCTGGAGCTGCATTCTTTGCACACACACCCGTCATACACACACCGAGAGAAAAGCTGCTTTTTCTCAGACAGTGCGCGCCAGTACCTCATTGATTTGGCGTACTTGAGGACGAAACAGAACATTGTCACAATGTCATGTATCCTCATTAGTCTTAAATTTGTTTCAAAGTCTTCAATGAAGGTGAAGAGCTGGAAGAATTTGTGTCAGATCCGCGACATGAGTCATGTCTTAAAGAGACAGCCGTCTAATAAACCCACTGCTGTCCGTCTCATTAATGTTAATCAAAGAACAAAAGAAAAATCACCCGGTGCTCTTGATTGAATACCACATGTAGCTTAAGTATTAATTTAAAGTAAATAAAGTATATGTTTGATAAATGAGGTCTCTAATTGTAGTCCTTGAAAACCCCCCCAAATTGTTACATCATTCGCTGTTCTTTGCACCTTACTTGACACGGCCCGTCACTATGTAACGCCGATTGGGTCACATATATACACCTGGTTTTAACACGTTATTCTTCATTGGTCACCGGTTTAGGAAGCGCCTGCATCTGTTTACTGTAATAAGCGGCTGCAGCCGTAAATGTGCATGTGAAAGTTACAGACGAATGTAGGCTACAAGTTAGTTAGCGCTTGTAGTTACACCTGACATGCAGCGCTTGACATTAAAGTGGAACTGGACTAATTTATGAAGTACGGCTCATATTATTATTAAAATAAGATCACAAAACTTTATCTGACAATTAAAATAGCTAAATGTTTCATTTATTAATAAAAACGTTTTAAACTTTACAACTGAAGTACTGGGCGCAGCCATCGTTGAATCGTCATGTCTGTGACGTCACGAGAATGGTTAGGTACTGTGACTGACAGCTGCTAGCAGTCATCAAGATTGACATTGACAGATTGTCAGGGAGAACACAGAGGTAGAAATGGCTTCAAACAAACCATCTAAAACAAGGTGCAAAGTAGGATCTTATTGTATAGCCCCAGGTTGTACAAACACATTTTACAGGACAGAAGGCATTCACTATCATGTCCTACCCAAGCGGCAACTGGTTTTAGGAAAATGCCTTGTAGCTATAAAGCGCCAAAGCCCACCAGTTGCCCCGGATTCAGAGTTTGCAGAGATCACTTTACAGAAGTGGATTATATTTTTAAACCTGTTAAATACGCTAACGTTACATACACACACTGGCGTTTTTGATATAGCTAGCTCTAGCTCCTAAATTCACAGATATGATAGTAGCCTAATAACGCACAAAGCTAGCTCCGTAACGTTTCCTAGACAGGCTAGTTTGTTATGTTTAACCTAGCGAACACAAACCTATTAACTGAAACTTACCAGTTATTTATAGGGGCGCTCCAAACTTTCAAGTTCAAGTCTTTTATTGTCAGATGCATAGAACAACACAGGGTCAGACCGAGCACTGAAATTCTTAAGACAAGACAACGCAAGGCAACCTAGCTGGCATAGCATGACAGATAAGTACTCAGACCATAGGTTACACCTATGATAAGCTTACACATAATAAAAGGTAGTATTTCTCTTCACACAGCATGGGGAAGAGCCTGTGCTCAATGATAAACAATACTTTAGGTCATGCAGGTCTGCCTCTGATCAGATCGAGTCTGTCTCTGTTGGCATTGCCATGTAGTTACGACAAGTACAAGTAAACCACTCGGCATTGTTCAACCTGTCAGTGTTAACAATATTTATATATTCTGACAAAACCACCTCTTCTGCATCATATGGAAAAACTGCGGCCCTGTGGGAACATAATTATGTAGGCCTATTGGTTCGAAAGCATACGCCATGGGATGAACAGGATAGGTATGATGGGTCAATCTTCTTCCATTTTTCATTTAGTTTGGCGGGTTGAAATTGAGCGCAACCATTCTCGTGACGTCAGCTGTATATGTCCAGTTCTTTTTAAAGTACATAATCCACACTAGAGATTTCGATTATTTATAGAATATGGCATTCAGTTGTATTTTATATATTTTTTATGTCATTAAATGTGTATACTATTATAATATTACTGTGTCTAATCGCGATCCAGTTCCACTTTAGCATTTTTGCTCACCAGCCACTGTGGCTAATGGTTTTCCAAAGTTACTAGCCACTCAGCAATTTCATTAGCCACAATTATTGTTGAACAGTCTTTTTTCTTTGTCTCCTCTTCATTTTCGGTTTCATCACCAGTTTTTCTCTTTTGTGTTGATGTCTGTCCTCCGGGTTTTCCTACACCTGTTATGTGTTGCCATATCCTTGCCTTGCAATGAGTTTACTATTTTAGACAGGGTTCTCCAGTTTTATCAAAAGCTTGGAGTGAGATTTAATGTATAGGCCTATGTTTTGACAGGATATGGAACATTACAGAAATAATATCCAGAGCACTCAGACTACAATAAATCTTAATGTAACTAGAAAGACTTTTAATACAGTATAATTTGAATTATTTTAATAATTTTAATACGAGACTATTAAGTAAGGGATAATGCCCGACGAGGTGTCCAACATCACCTGATAATGTACAATATCGGCCATATAGCCTACTAGTACTCGGCTACAGTATGGCCGCAGCCTGTGGAGCGAGTTGAAGAGCAAATGGATGTGAGATGACCCCATCAAAGTTTACATATTCTCCAAACAGTGATTATAATTTGACAGTATGTTTAACAACAAGTCCAAGTCTTTTATTTGTCAGGTACACAAAACAACACAAGGTCAGACTGGGCACTGAAATTCTTAAGACAAGACAACGCAAGCACCTGGCATAACACAACATATAAGTAAACAGAACATAATTGACATCTATGCTGAGCTTAAATAAGTGAAAGTTCCTAAACATTCAGATAGCAATAAATAATTGACTATACTAACCCTAATACTAAAACTTTGTAAATTACAGATACCAATAAATAATACACTATACTAACCCTAAATGCACATAAAACCTATTTCAACCCTATAACCTATACTAACCTAAGTGGAGTACAGTACAATAGTGCAAAATTGAAGATCAGTGACTATGTCAATGACCATACAGGAGCCTGGTGGCGAGGTACAGTGAGGTACAGTAGTGCAATGTTACTGATAGTGCAACCAGTAGCTGAAAGTGACAGTGTATAAGTGACTAGTGTGCAGTAAATCAATGTCCATATCAGTGTCCGTTCAGAAGCCTGATGGCCCTTGGGTAGAACTGTTGTCCAGTCTGCGTGTGCGCGACCGGATGCTGCGGTAACACCTGCCAGAAGGCAACGGGGTAAAGAGACTGAAGGATGGGTGGGAACAGTCTCTTAGAATCCTGCCGGCTTTCCTTAGGCAACGTGTGGTAGGTGTCCTGTAGGGCTGGAAGTTTCCTGCCGATGATGAACTCAGCAGAACGGACCACACTACGTAGGGCCTTGCAGTCCCTGTCTGTGCAGCTCCCATACCACACTGTAATACAACCAGTGAGAATGCTCTCTATAGTGCACCTGTAAAAGTTAGTTAGGATGACTGAGTCCATACCAAACTTCTTCAGTCTCCTCAGGAAGAAGAGGCTCTTAAGGGCCGATTTGACCACCTTTTTCGTGTGAACAGACCAGGTGAGGTTGTTGCTGATGTTCACCCCGAGGAACTTGAAGCAGCTGACCTTCTCCACTTCAGATCCATTGATGAGTAGGGGTGCATGCTCCTCCTCCTGCTGCCTCCTATAGTCCACAATCATCTCCTTGGTCTTGCTGATGTTGAGAGAGAGGTTATTGTCCTGACACCATGACAAGATTACAAGACTAGCCAACTATCGAGCCATGTCATTGTCCCCAAATAAAATTGTGTAGAGTTGCTGCTACTGTTGTGTTGGCCGCAGCCTGTCTGAAGTAGATTGACTAGCGAGGTGAATAGCGAATGGGATGTGAGATGAGCTGTTACTTGACACTGACACACTACATTCAGAAAATATTTTTTTTTCAAATAGGTTAAAATAAATATTGAAGTCCCTCATTGTTGTAAATACAAGTTAGCTTGTTAAAGTCTTTCAAAGTTGTAACTGGAGGCTTTGACTCCGTCACTGTTGTCATGGTTACTTATTTCAGATATTTTGTACAGGCTCCTATGTAGCCAGCGGAATAATTTAGAATGGTGAAAAGACGGTGAATTTACGGTGAAGAAGTTTTGCTGCAAAGACGCTGTAGGTATCCGTTATCACCCAATAATGGACACCCCTGCAGCCAATCAGAATTTATTATTCACCCAGACCATGGAAAAGTATCATTTGAAATAAAATTAAGAAATACATCTTCAGTCCTTCCCATACCCTCTAACATATATTTGATCTCGTCCAGGGTCCCACTACCTCCCGCTCCTAAAGATCCTCTTCCTCCATACACCTGTCTGTCCCCACTGCCCGTCTCACCACCATGGGGAGTAGAGCATTCAGCCACTCTGCTCCCCGTCTGTGGAAGTCATTACCACCTCAAATTAGAAATATTGATTAATTTCCCCATTTCAAATCACATCTCAAAACAAGTGATGTCAGTTAAACGCGTTATTAACAATCTCATTAGCAAACCCATTCTAATGGCGTCAATTTTTTAATCGCGAGATTAACGTTCTTTTTGGCCTTGCAAACTTCGTTGTTTTTTTTCACATGTTGCAACAACTACTGACGTTTGAAAAACTACAACACCACACCGCATCTAGCTAGACCGGAAACAAAACGACAGGCACGCCACACACACTTGTTTGGGCTTGCGAGCCAGCTAAAGAGTAGTAGGCTAACATTATGTTTTGTGGGATGGCGAGAACGAGACGCCGAATTGGATGCCAGTAAGATTCTAAATGGAAAGTTTACTTTTAAAAAGTTGCCAAATGGATCAATTGGCAAGACCAAAGTAATCTGTATGTTTTGTTGTTGTGAACTGAGCTATCATCGCAGCACGTCCAGTCTGAAATACCACTTAATGGCCAAACACACAGCTGATGCAAATTCTCCGCCCCCTCGTCAAAGGCAGGCAATAGCAATGTTGTTTTCAATTAACCAACTTGGCTTCACCAAGCAATCCGATCCGTTTTTCCATGTTGATAATTAAAATTTGAAAAAAATTATGCGACAAAAAGAAATCAAGGGACATTTAGATTAAATAAAAATGTGTGATTACTTGCGAGTTAACTATGACATTAATGCGATTAAATATTTTAATCGTTTGACAGCACTACTCAAAACACATCTGTTTAAAATGGTTTATTCCACTTAATGTCAATTGCACTGCTTCTTTCTGTTGTTTTTAATGTTGTTGTATTCTTTCTTTTCTGCTGTGTAATAGAAAATTACTATTTTTTAAGATGTCTATAATATTCTTTGGCCCAGAACAATTATTGCTGAGGTTTTAACTTCTGTAAAAATAGCAAAACCTTTTAGTCTAAGACAGTATTGCTTAAGTTTCCGTTTGCTGACAAACGTCTAACAATTTGACTGTTTGACCCTGGTTGTTTTGCCCATACTCCAGGGTTTTTTGCTGACAAGTTCTGCTTCTGTTGTCTCAAGCTCTGTTTTTTTAATATTGAGCATCTGTATCCAGTTCTGCAACCCATTTCATTTTTGACTTTCTGTTATTCAAGAGTTCCTCTTTTGATCGACATGAACAATTGAACTAATGATGTAACTGTCTGGAATTACTGTATAAAAGAGTGTTCAGATCATGATACCTTTAGAGAGCCCTTCTACTCCAGACATCATTTATGATCCTGTTTTAGAACTGCTCCTCCTTGCTTGCAAAAATAAACAGATAGACAAATTCTTCTGACTTCAGACATTCTACCACAGCTGCTTTTAATGTATTTTTGTACCTCTTTACGGTGTCCTTGAGTGCCGAGAAAGGCGCCATGGAAATAAAATGTATAATTAACATTTCCCTTAGTTTCAGATAACGTAGACCTAAACCATCCCAACTGAACAAAGCTTCTGGTTGGAAAGCAGTTGTAGAGTTTTTAATGCATCAATAATAATCTAGCCAAAAATGTGCTATATTCCAAATGTTCTAGCCTCTGTGGAGTAAATATACAAAATGTTATCCGGATCCCACACCCACTCCATACACTATTAATTTACATGACCCTGACATCCAACCATTTCTTTGTAAGCACTTTTTATTTAATAAAAACTTTGCCTGTTTCATGTGGCTCGTGTCCATATCGAATTTTGTGTTTGTGTTTTTTTTATTATCTGTGTTCAACATTTATGTTTAGTTTGAATATTTTCATCCCACGCAAATTCATGTTTGACGTGAATGTTCGCGTGAACGTCTGTATACGAAACATGTTAACATAAAACTCCAAGCTCAGCTTGGAGGGAAAACATCAGGGGTGAATCTAAATTCCCACTTTTGGGGGGCTAAGCCCCTAGATAAAAACTATCATTTTTCCTGTGACCCAGCAAAACTAGGGTCTGCATGGGGGCATGTTCCCCCAGAAGATTTTTGTTGAAAATATCCTTTTAACACGTTGCATAAAGCTTGTATACCAAGGACCCCTGATGATTTTTTTTTTTTACTAGTTATTATTATTATAACTAGTTACTAGTCATTATGTCACTCATACATTTGCAGTTTACGGCTAATAGCAGAGACCTAATGTAGCCTAAAAACTAGAGCCAAGTAGGCCTAGAGAAGCTAACGTTCTACTGCTAACAATGTTAGCTGGTCGGTTTTGCGGGGGAATCTCAAATATGTGTAGGCCTACTGACTGTAAAATTAATCACACGACTGAATTCTAGGGCTTTCAGACAAGGTCTAGCATATGCCCTGCAGTGAAATCGTTAGAACATCTTATGTTTGTGGCTAATGTAACACCTGCTTATCGCAGCACAGCAGAGCGCAGGTCAGCAAGACTGGCAAACGAATTACCCAAATAAACAGTAGTTTTCAAGCCATCCAGTGAAAGGGTGTAGCCTATTGTTGACTTGTTGTAGCACAGGAACATAGCACATCTGGCACAAATCCACCTAATTATTTAATATTTTAGCAGCGGGACTTCTCGGCAGTTCTCCATTGAATTGAACAGGTGCGTTAGACATGGACTGCGGCTGCATGAAACGACTGACGAGAGTAGCCGCTTGCAGTCAGAGAGGAGTCGAAAACGGCTCTGTGAAGTTGAACATTCCAGCTTCTCGTGGTATGTTGCGTTGATGTCAGTCATGGCCGATCAAGCGCTGTTTGCTTACTTTACTTAATTTATAATTAAACTTAGTCTTTCCGTTAGTGAAGAGGCTGACTAAAGCTTTCTTCAACACATTTTTAATTCAATTAAACTTTTTTGAGCGCTGGCGAAACTGAAGGTGTCCTAATATGACGAAACACGCGTCAAAGTTGTCGTGTGTATATATGTCTATGGTCGTGTGTGAGTCTGGCCAATCATGAAATAGCTGGGTCGTCACTTGAACCCGTGCAGTTGCTCTTGAGAAAATGCGCTCGGCAACACAGCCGGCAGTTCTCGTATCGATCTCACGGTACTTTGATGGCAACGTCACAGTGACGTTCGTCAGCGCCATCTCAAGTCGGACAAAAAGTCTAAAGCCCAATTTATACTTAGGTCGCAGACACTTTTGAAAAGGTCGCCGACAGAAATGGCGTCACGGTCGACACTTTTAACCGTCGCTTGAAAGTGTCGCCTACCAGGAGAAATTTCTACTGGCGCTGATGTCGTCACATAGTTTGTTTAAAGCCTAGTTTATACTTATGTCGCCGACATTTTTGAAATGGTCGCAGACGAAGAAAAAAAAGTGTCGCTGAAGCTGCTGCATTTATACTTTGGCAAACACATAGCTATGGCTACATTGTTTACGCTTTGTAGCCTAGGTGATCGTTCGGAGAAAAATGGCTGTAGCTAATTTTGACAGGCATTATAAAGGTGTGGATATGTTCTAACTTGCTCTGCCAATCTCTCCTCTTTTCCTTCCATCTTAAACAGCTGTTGAGCGTTAACTGAAAATTCAAAACAATGCAGTCAACGACGCGTGCCGTCTATCTAGCCAATCACACTTGCGGGACACTATGTGACGACATCAGCGCCAGTAGAAATTTCTCCTGGTAGGCGACACTTTCAAGCGACGGTTAAAAGTGTCGACCGTGGCGGCATTTCTGTCGGCGACCTTTTCAAAAGTGTCTGCGACCTAAGTATAAATTGGGCTTTATAATGCCTGTCAAAATTAGCTACAGCCAATTTTCTCCGATCGATCACCTAGGCTACAAAGCGTAAACAATATAACCATAGCTACGTGTTTGCCGAAGTATAAATGCAGCAGCTTCAGCGACACTTTTTTTTCTTCGTCTGCGACCATTTCAAAAGTGTCGGCGACATAAGTATAAACTAGGTTTAACCAGAATTCAGTTTCAAGTCAGCCGGCTGCAGCGCCGCATGAAGTCGGGTCATGTCGAACGCACCTAATGATATCCCCGGTAAACCGGAAGTACCAATACAAGGAAGTGCAAAAAGATGAAAAATGTGGGTGGGGCGGAATAAGGTGATTAGGCGGAGCCAAAACCCGATCGATCTACGTCACAGCAACCAATCTACGTCAGATCACAGACGGTTGCATTCTGTTACTCAGCTGGTACGATGCAAAGACAAAGTATTAAACACATAAAACACTCAGAGACTGCAGGTAGGCCTGTTATATACAGTATATGCAATTGATTTAGCTAGTGTTGCTGTTGTTGCTAAATTCAGTAAATTCGAGGGGGCGGAGATTCAGCTCCCTTCAGGCGCGCCCCCCAAGTCTCAAGCAGAGAAGACTGCTGATTCTCAAGATTTCAAAGCCTAATTTAACATAGCCTGGGCCTATAGCCTACATGTCGGGGTTTTTTTTTCATTCGAATTTGGCTGGGTAGTTAACAACACATTCTTCTGTGGTGTGATGAATTAAAATTTTCTATTCCACTTTACAGGATCTTTAACATTTGTGACATGCATCTTAAATGAGATCATTTGAACAATAATTAACCAAAATTCTGTGGTTGCTAACTTTTTAACACAGGGCCACTCAAACTAATGTTAATGCAACAACTTCTCTTTGCATGGGACTCCGAGCCTGTTTATGGATCATGTTCATACACAAATGCAAATCTGGATGATTGGAGGGCACCTGGCAGTGGTCGTTTCGCCACCCTTGACTAGACAGCTACTGCCGCTTGACGAACGAGATGCGGTAGCCATTTCAGAATTATGGACACCAGATGCCAGTAGAGTTCCACTAATGTTCTTACCTTTCAGGTAGGCTACTCATACTCCAAATGTCGGTTGCTTGTGTATTGAGTTCATTGAAATGTTGTATTGGACGGAGTGGTCATGAATAGCCTGAATCATAAGCTATTACACTTCTGCGTTTAAAGACTATAACCGATCATGATGTGCCTAATCAGCTGTTAATTGCAGCCAACAAAACGTACAGGGTAGGCCTACACACGGTTATAATACCATTGGAAAACCATTTGGAAAATGACTGAACTTCGACCCTCTTTTTAATGACCAACAATCTCTGAACACAACATTTAGAGCTGCTGCGACCTCATCTCAAAGCCCACTTTAAGAACCCCGTTCATTCAATTGTCCTGCCCCAAACTTGTCCTTTGCTACCCCTCCTCTGTCACTCACTTGTTTTTGCTAAGTAGGCCTAACTTGTCATTAAATAAGACTGTGCCAAGGCTTAGGCACGCAGTGATCTACACTTAATGGAAGCCGCTTGCAAGACAAAATGATTAATCAGTGCTAACTCCGCTTGCACAATATTGTAACATTCGTTTAGCGGTTGGTAGTAAAACGTATTTAGCTCATTAATAATCAAATCACAAATAAATGGAATGTAATCCAAAAACTGTCTCGTTTGCTAGCTTCGTTACGGTAGCCGGACAAATGTAGTGCTGCTTCTACAGACTGACCAGGTTTGATTCCTCACAGCATCACACGGCGGTGGGTTTGACACATTTTCAAAGGCGCAAGCGACGACATTGGCTGGCTAGCTAGAAGGAAGAGCAAATCGTTAAGCTGTATAGCTGGCTAAGTGTGCCAGGAAAAGAGGATACACCTTGTGGTGAGAACGGTGCCATTTATTCGCTCCAAACATATGGATGTCAATCATGTACATTTTGCTAGATAAATGATCGTGTCTTGGGGTCTAGTTTGTTGCCGTTGGATGTCGCGACTGTGCAGCCAGTACCAGTAGTTTGTCCCATTTTCTGAGGGACGGACTCGGAAGACTGCATTGGACCAGGGTGGCAGAGAGAGAAAATCAAACGACAGAAATTAACAAGCATTTTTTTTTTTTTTTTGCAAATTGCCCTCAAGCAGTAGCCATCTTCCTTAATAATCTAAGATAAGACTAGAGTGGACCGAACATCTAGGGAGAGGCCCTCCGTTTTGACACTACCCCCTCTTCCCTGATTCCCCCGTGATTTATTTAGAATATACTGGCGAAGTCGGACGGTTTTCAACAAGGGGACAACTTAACAGCGAGGCCCCACATTCCCCTCCCCCATTCCTATCTAGACCCTTTTACCACAACCTCGCCCCAAATCGGAGCAGAGATTGGGATTCGGAATTTTGTACAGGTAGATCGGTGTAATCATCAGGTCCCGTCTAAAACCGGGCTGCCTAAACCAGGAGGATGACTCTGGAGTCCATGATGGCTTGCTGCCTTAGCGAAGAGGCGAAGGAGTCGAAACGAATCAATGCCGAAATCGACAAGCAACTCCGTCGAGACAAACGGGATTCAAGGAGAGAGCTGAAATTACTACTTCTCGGCAAGTCATACTGTCATCTGCATTTTCCAGTCTTTGATCGATGTTCTCAATTTAGATGTACGTTTGCTAACGCTAGCTAGCTAAAATGTTAGCCTGGCCTTCTCGACCTGGTTGGTTTAGCTACTGCTAGCTAGGTAGCATTCAAACAGCTAACGTGCAATCTAGCTTCGTTATCTAACGACAACATTTAAGCAAGCTTATTCTACAATTTTACGTGTGGTGTGATCGAAGACACATTGACAATCTTCACGCAAGCAAGATATATAGCAGAAGCACTATATATTCTAGGTAGGCAGCTGTTTAGCTTGCAACACTGATATTAGGGAGTCTTCACTTACTTTATCATTAACACGTTAGGCTAGATGTCATACATGGTGGTATTTAAACGTAGCTAGCTACAAAGTGCTTGCAACATAGTTGTTTAAGGCACCAAGGCACATATGCGATTGTAAGATTGTGCTCTGTTTTTTATTATCCAGGCAAGATAGTTAGCAAGTTGAGAATATGTTTGTGGCGTTGCAGATTTAAGTCTTTGAGGCATCCATGATGGACCAAATGTACAATGAGAATGTATGGGCCCCTTGACTAAAATGGTAGCTATTGTTTGCCATATAACTTTTTCTCCTTTGGTTCTTGACAGATTCCCTGCCTTTAAGACAGATTTATTTTATATTTAGTGCTGGTTAAGAGTGCCTAACCATCCTTCCCACATACCCGTGCAGTGACAATACAAGGGGACCTCATTATGTCATAGCAGGACCAGGAAGTGTGTTTGTGGGAAACTCAGTGTTTAATTCTATTATTGACTCTAGAGTAAAACACTCTAGAACAGGTTGTTCTTGGCCAGTGAAAAGGATGGGCAACACTGCACATTTTGAAAGCATTTGTCGAGAGATGTAGTTGGGGTAGAATGCTCTTCTTAGTCTTTGGTGCATTTAGGCCTACCTATTTTTTGATCTGCACTCCTGTTCTTGCACTTTGGTAACACTTGATCAAACATACAAATGGGGTTTTGTGAATTAGTTGTAATGTATTTTCTGCAAGCTACTTGATCCACTATAGTCAAAATGTCAGTACCTGTGTTTAATGTGTCAGTAAAGTGGGTTTTAAAAAGCAAATTATCCTCTTTGAGGACAATTAAGTCTATCTAGGTTACCTCCTTTGTTTCAAAACGTTTGCTCCTGTTTCTAGCCCACCAAACACAACCCAGGTTACCTGACATGTGGCTTCCTTCTGTTCATTTCCCTGCTGACTGGCTCTGCAAGGAGAAGTAGGCCACACCAGATCTAGGATTTAATATTGTATTCTTTTTAGTCTGCTATTCCTAGTCCCCAATGTTACCTTTTACTGAGAATTTTCAAACTGGTTACTGCTCTGACAACTTGGTTGTCTGGGTGCTGCTCTGTAAACTTCGTTCAGTCAAGTCAAACTTTACACTGCTTTTTTTTAGAGGACAATAATTGGCCATTTTTAGGATCATGAAATTGAATAATCTCATCTCAATATGTTGAATCCGTTCTGTGTGTGTACATAAATGTGTATGTCTTCAAATGTGTGTGTCGATGTGAATGGTTTGTGTGTGTTTGCATGAGCCGTGATCAGCCATGCTGTAAATGGCCTATCCTAAGTGAGTTAAGGCTGTCACTGGAAGCCTGGATAAGGACGTGTAAGGCAGGATTAGTCCAGGTTTTAATAGGCTTTGTTAAACACAGCCGCAGATGTCACTGACTCCGATGATCCCCTCAGCCTTCCCCTCACACGGGTGTAGGAACTTCAGGTATCCCCTGTCTCCCATATATGCTTCCAGTGACTGCAGTGTATCAGAGCCCAGAGGGGAGATTACATCTCCATGGCACTTTGTTCCATAGGTTGAAGTGTTTCCCCTATGATTTTTTCCAGGGGGGGCAGTTGACACATTTTGCCCACCATTTATTTTCAATGGAAGTTATGTGACAGGCCCCGCAAGGCAGTGGGAGATACCTGGCAGCGCAAACAGGTAGTCTAGCAAGAGAACCAAACCCCATTCTATTCATTTATTAGGGCACTTGCGGATGAGCAACGTCAGTATGTTGCCATTCGAAAATAGCTAGCATAGCATAGTATGCAAGGAAGTAAATGCTATTCACAGCACCTCACTGAGCCTTGTGTGGAGCAAATAGTCAAATTAACAAAAATGTTGTAGTTGCCAGTGGGTCTAGTGTACTCATCGACAGGCAATCAGAGCCCTATACTATGAAGCCGGATGTAGGGTTAGTGAGGTAACTTCATATTTAACTTTCAGTGTCACAAGATGGTTCACTTCTTACCAGGATAGATCACCATGGTAACTCATGCTGCACACTTAACCTGCTCCGTATCCGGTTATGTTCGAGATAACAGATCAACACATATAAAAGCACCGCCTACTGACCAACCAAAATCGTCTTGAAAAATGGCATCGCCATTTGTCGAAGAACCCGTGGATCTAATTGGATGGAGAACACTATTGTATTTAGAGTCAGATCTACTACTGCCTTAATGAGTGATATTGAGAAGGCCATTAACTATGCATTCATAGAGTATGTAAGTTTCTGCCAACATTCCATTCTTTTTTTGGAAGCAGCAACCGTGTTGCTTTTCGCTTGAATTATGCTTTTCAACTCTTGGTATTTGTTTACAATTTTAGTTTGCTCATCTTGTGTGTAGTATGGTGCTTGTAGACTTGTCCATGTTTGTAATTGTTCATATTTTGCAAAACCCCCAATTTATGTGAATGCGCTTATCGCTCAATTGAGGAAACCTGGGTTGAGTTAAGGAGTTGATAACCACCTTCGCAATACTGCTTAGTGCGATTGCAGTTGTTGGGCTTAGTGAAGCAAGATAAAGATAATTTATCCCGGACATGTTGAACTTGCTTCGTAGTACAGGGCCTAGGTGTATATAACAAAGGCAACCTTGCACTAACTTTAGTCACTAATTCATTAAACTTGAGGTGACGAGCAAGAAGTGAATTGCTTGTATGTGTTAATACAACTCTATCTTGTGTTTTTTTGGAATATATAGCCTAATTATATTTTGTCATATTTTGAAGGGGGCGTAAGGTCGTTTTAGGGGGGGCATTTAGCTGCTTCTGTGTTACACAATCTAACCCACAGGGTCTCATCATCATACCAAATCTCCTCCTTCTCCCTCACTGCGCCCCCTCTCCCCCTAGTGATGCACTGATGCCCAGGGTCTGGTCTGGGCCCGAGGGCCATATCAGGCCATAGCAGCAGGAAGCTCCACAGATCAGCAGTGTGCCTCTACTTGGTCAAAACACAAAAGCTTGGGAGCTGTGGCCTCAGCTGCTGTGGGCAGTAAAGTGAAGGCCACTGAAACTCTACAGTTTTCAACATCCAGGTGAACTTCTCCAGCACCACCACCACTTGGTGTTTGACTGTGCTGCACCACATTCTCCAGGCCTTTGTACTGAAATTAGAGGTTTTGGCCCTGTGTGATTAGGGCTGGACTGTAGATGCCCAGTAGGGCTGGGCGATATATCGAATATTATTGATAATATCACAATAATTCTGACGACTATTTAAAATCGGAAAATATCGAATATAACAAATTAAAATAAATCCTAAATCCTTTAGGCTAAAATCCTAAAGAAACCAGAAGCTAGCCTTATTAATGTGCATCAGCAAGGCACATGTGCATCACACTGGTACGTACATATGTCGATTGGCAATGTATTAATCCTATTGCCCATCTCTATTAGTAGGTGGTACAAAGTAACATCCACATGAATGGCAGAACCCAAGGTTTCCCAGCAGAACATTGCCCAGAGCGTCATAGTGCCTCTGCCGGCTTGCCATTTTCCCCATAGGGCATCCTGGTGCCATGTGTTCCTCAGTCAAGCGACGCACACTTTTCACGTTTTCTTACCAGACCAGGCCACTTTTTTCCATTGCTCTGTGGTACAATTCTGATGCTCACATGCCCATTATTGACACTTTCACCAGTGGACAGGTAATCAAATAATTGATGCATCGCGATGTGGACATGGACGGTGCTGCATCGATGCAGTGGCCAACCATAAACGATTATAATATAATAATGATGTCACTCATTAATTTTCCGGCCGTAGCATAAACATTCAAATGAAAAATAACATTCTCAGTAGCCTAACCCGTTTCATCTAGACCTATGATAGACTAGTCTCGTCTGGGTCTCATTTACCTGTCGACATTTGTCGCGATTCGCATAGGTGCCACTGTGCCAGAGCAAAATGACTGAGGGTGGTTGTGAGATCATCCTTAAAAACGCTCCAAGCGTTTTACAAACTGAGATATAGAACTTTATTTCAGATTTTACCAACAGGCTGGGAAGCACAAACTGGATAAATCGCATGCGATGTGCAAAGCCTGTCACACCAAAAATTAAATACGTTGGGAACACTAACTAAAGGAATCACGTTAGCCGTTTCCATCCTGAGTTGCTAGCAACAACACATGCCGCGGAAAGTGCACACTCTGGGCCAGCAACTCTGAGGATTTTCAATACTGCTAATAATGCTGTCTGCTGTGTTCAGACTTTGTTAAATGAAGAAACATTGTTTATATCTTACTACTTGTACTACTGAACGCAAGCTGTCATTAATATTGTTTTCAAGCTTGTTTGGCCAACCAATGTCAACATGACACAAACGCTATTTCGAGTCTTCGGGTCTGTAACTCCCAGAGCCCCAGAAATGACATCTGAAATTCGTGGCCACAAAATGCTATTTTGGGGATAACGACGTAGCCTAACTATATTGCGGGCAGTTCTGCTATACCTGTGTGGGGCTACCCAGAGCAAGCTAAAGGTGCAGTCATGGACAGAGATGATTTGATTGTATTGTATTTTAGGCTGGTGAATGACAGTGGTAAAGTTGGTTTGAAGTTCGATATTCAACAGATATTGGGACGCCCAGTAGCCTATTGTGTTTTTTTTTTTTTTTACCGGTGTTAGCACCTCTACGACTGGCCGCTTAGCCAATGCTTTCGGCTGTCTGAAGAACGCGTATGTTTAGGGACCATCAACAATTACACGTTTCAAAAGTCAATAGCTTCTCCACAACATGAACTAGGAGCGTCAAAATAATGTTTAACTGTTGAAGATGTATGCATTCATGCTGCAAAGCCTTTATCTTGTAAAAAAATGCTTTATACAAAATAAACCTTCAAACTTCAATAGCCTTTTGGTCATGTGACCTATAATCCTCAAATTCATTTGTGTTCACTGACTATGCATATGTAATATTATATATATATATATATATATATATATCTCCATCCCAGAGGAGCATGCTATGGACCCCAAGGGGGTTCGGATCCTTGTCACCTTTTTCATCCCTGATGAGTTTACGCTCCTGATTTATATTTAACTTGAATGTATCCGTTTTGGACACATTGTGCAGAGATTTATGATACAAACCGTTCGTAAACTCCGAATATATTTTCCTACCAATTCTCGGAAAAAGCTGTTCGTCCCTCGCATTGATTCTGAGCGTGCACAGTGAAAGGGGGCTATTCACTGGCGGGTCAGTTGTGAGTGGGAGAACGCGAGCAGGGCAAGAAGGGGCTAAGCAAATCAATGTGCTGCGCGCAGCTCTACAATGATTTTTTATTTTTTTTGCCATGTTAAACACTAAAAAAATAAAATATATATATATATATCTATATATATATATATTAGTAATGTCAGATGATTAAAATATTTAAATGCAATAATGTCATAGTTAACTCACGATTAATTGCACATTTTTATCTATTCTAAATGTCCCTTGATTTCTTTTTGTCCTCTTATTTTGTTCCAATTTTAATGCTCTTATCAACATGGAAAAGTGGATCAGATTGGTTGTTGCAAATGTATTTTTAAATTGGAAAAACAACATTGCAATTGCCTGGCTTTGACGAGGGGGTGGAGAATTTGCATCAGCTGTGTGCTTGGCCATCAAGTGGTATTTCAGACTGGATGTGCTGTGATGAATCCTCAATTCACAACAACAAAACACACAGATCACTTTGGTCTTGTCAATGGAACCATTTGGCAACTTTTTAAGTAAACTTTCCATTCAACTCACCATTCCATTTCATCGTCTCGCACTCGCCATCCACTCAAGACGTAACATCAGCCTGCTACTCTTTAGCCGGCTCACAAGCCCAAACAAGTGTGTGCGGCGTGCCTGTTGTTTTGTTCTCCGGTCTAACTAGATCCGGTGTGGTGTTGCAGTTTTTCTAATGTCAGTAGTTGTTGCAACAGCATGTGAAAAAAAACTACAAAGTTTGCGAGGCCAAAAACAACGTTAATCTCGCGATAAAAAATGTGATGCTGTTAAAATGGGTTTGCGTTAACGCCGTTAATAACGCGTTTACTTGACAGCACTATATTTATACATATACACCCACACACTTGTGGCGATCAATTTTGTTGTGGGTGGCTGCCACAAATAAATCAATGTATGGGAAACAATGACTATTATCTCGCATAATTACATTTATTAATTTAGCAGACACTTTTATCCAAAGCGACTTCCAAGAGAGAGCTTTACAAAAGTGCAAAGGTCACTGATCATAACATATCTATTACTATTATAGCCACTGTTGCTACTCCATATGTTTTTGCAGGAGCCTACGCAGTAGACTTGAAGGGTGTCAATCTGCATCTCTCTCACGATTTTCCGGCCGGAAACATGCGTCAACCATATGTTTGATTCTGTTGTACGATTGGCTGTCCATGTAGGGTTTTTAAAAACTCCTACATGGGGTTTTAAAATCAAAATTTATCATCATTATCCGTGGAACATTTTGTGTAATATGTCAATAGTTTCATTTGCCTGCCCTATTAGTGCTTCTGTCAGTCTTGTCTGTTACCTGCATGTTACAGAATCAAGTTTTTCAATTAGCTGTCAATCATACTGTCACATGAACAGTGTGATTTAAGTGAGCGTGGTCTGGTTACCTGGTAACTCCTTATGGCTAGCCTGCTGCGGATTGGGAAGCTGGAAGTGTCTGGGTAGGACTGAGGTGCTGACCTCCCCCCTCTGGCTAACTGTCTTTTTTTGATCATATAAGGCCATTTCTGCGCTGTTCAGCTGTGTGCATGTCCGTTTCAGAGAGAGGGAAGGAGAGAATGTGTGTTCAATCCCTTAATGCCAGGGAAGTGGAGTGTAGCCTCATTAGCCGAAATCTTGTATGTAGATATTTTCCTAGGTGCTGCTCGCCTTTCAAAGGTTTGTGTGTGTGTGTGTTTACGTGTGCTTGCCACTGGCCCGAGGAGTGCCAGCCGAGTTCCAGCCATGACACACAACATTTGCTGTTGATGCCGAGTACACACCCTCCTATTTCTCACTTTCTCCAATTTGCATGGTGTTTCTGTCATTTTACACATGAGAATAAGATGCTCTCACACTGCTAAATGGGGTCATTTGTAGGTCTCTTGAGATGTGGGGGTGTATAAGGAAGCTACATGGTAACTGTCCCATATAGGCCTACTGCTGCTCTGCTTTCAGATGGAGCATACACAGCCTGGTTCTCAACTAAATCCTAGTCTACAAGCTCCATCATTCTTTCCACTCTTCCTCCTGCTGAAGTCTAGCTTTCCTGACTTATTCCACTCCTCTCTTGTCAGACTCGATTTTCCTTTTTGTTGATTCTCGTCCTATTCTCCCTTTTCGTCCCAGTCATTCTCTACCCCGGAGCTCCTGTTCTCTGTTTCTGCCAATCTGGATATGTCCCATGTCAAGGCCCCAGAGAAGGGGGCCAGTCACAGTAGCTGAACAGCAGCTAATAGCAGCATGTCACTGCAGCACGCCTCACCAGTGCAGGATGAAGATCCAGGGCTTTTATGAAGGACTATTTGATTTGCTGCTCACTCCCACCCACTCACACAGAGCATTAAGTGCACACTCACTGCCAAACAGATGTAGTTGAGGCATATGAAGGTGGTCAAACTAAGGTGTGTGTGTGTGCGTGTGCACGCGCCATACCGTGTTCGCGTAATTTGCTCCTCTATCACACCCACGCGGACTGAGCACTCAGCAAAGCTGAGATGCGTTCAGTGCAAAGCAACCATTTTGCCCAGATACAGGAGGGAGTACTGTTTAAAGCTGAAATAATTGCAGCTTGTAGAAGGTCTGCCAAATTGAGACACCAAAATAAAGGTAACATCTATGCCCTGAGGTTGACCACAGGATCTCTTTGTAGACAGTTTGTTGGCATTGTGTATTTGTGTGCATTCTTTGACTTGGTGGCTGACTCTGCTCCCTTTCCTTGCTTAACCAGCACTACCTGCCAGCGACAGAGCCAGACTGGCACCTCACGCATGCAGACACCGTTTATCCTAACTGACCATGTGCATTTGCGTGCATGTTTACTATGATGCAAATATCTTTCAGGATTTCCATAGCTGATAAATCTGGACAACCAAGTTCATAGACAGAGAAAATCTGTGCAGATAGCCAGACACACAGGCCTATCCAGCAGGGGTGTCACAGTCATCAGCAGTTTTTCTCTTGTTACAAGTTGACATCATTTAGCCAATGAAAGGGTTGTGAAATCCTGCCTGGTCAGCCATCTTTAAAGGGGTCATTGAATGCAAAACCGAGTTTACCATAGTTGAATAACGACAGTTCGGTGGGTAAAATGGACATTCAGTGAACCTCAAAGTCCATTAACACCTCTTTCCTATAAAAATCTCACACTTAGAAACTGCCGCTGTAATATGCGCAGTTTCCAAAACTCCACTTTCTTTGGCTCTGGTCTGTACCTTTGTCACGCCCTAACATTTACATACACATCCGACCGTATGCTCATCACAACCGCAGGCTGTAAATATGATTTTGTTGCAAACAGTTATTAGCAATGCTAAAGTATCCTGTATCTAGCATAGGTAGAATGTGTGATTTAGTTTATTGGCAATGGGGCTAATGTCATTTCAATTTCCTGACTGTGTTTCATTCAAACAAATAACCTGTGTTGTCATGTGAATCTACAATTCACGATGCATGTTTGGCTATGTTGCGCCTTTGCTCCACAGCTTCGCTCGTTGTAAACCAACCAACCAGCGCGCATCATCTAGATATTCATGAGCATTCCATAAGAGGGAGAAAACCTCTCGTTTAATTCTAGGGCTATTTCATAGGGTTGCATTAGGGCGATAGAACAGCACCCAGGCCATTTTCAGGCCCACCAATGTTGCATACCCCAGGGTTTCCCTTCAGCACTTTTCAGCTAAGGCGGCCACCCAACAAGCGATAGACAACCGATCCCCCACCCCTTTAAGGTAAAACCTAGTGTGACAATACATCAGTGAACATATCAACCTGGAGCCATAAGTCTACACCAGGTGTTAGTGTTATGTCTGTCTGTGTACAACTTGCATGGTTGTACACAGTATCCTCCTGGCAACTCGTTGACTTCTGCATAGGTGTGTGTGTGTGGGCACACTGCAGTGTAGTTTACTTTGCACTGTTGCATCGGGGGCGTAATCTAAGATCCCTCTATGCCTCTCTCTCCCTCTCTGCTATCTGGAAAGAAGTGTTATCAAACCTAAGTAGTATGAGCTATTAAAACGTGACCTTCTTTTTCTAGATCATCCTCCAAAAAAAGAAAATACCAGATTCAAGTTAGGATATCCAAAATGCCGGACAGGGAATCGTTTGAGAATAGGGAGGCATATTTCCTCCTTAAGGGACATTGGTGGGGTTGGGGTGGGTAGGAGTACTGGGAGTATTGAAACAGGCATATGGTGTGTTGTCTGGAAGAAGAGGAAAGTGACACAGCTGAGGGAGAGAGAGTGGAGAATGATCTTGTGACGGGGTCACGAGAAATAAATCAGACATTTAGTAAGTGATCCTCCTGCTGCTTCACTTAGGCTGTCTGCTCTGTTTCTACACTGCAGGCACCAGCAAAATGATATATAACCTGTACTTGTGGATCCCCTCTCCTCCTCTCCAGGTGACAATTAGTGAATGCAACATGTTTGGGGACATAGAGATAAGGACAACAATAGAAACATGTTTTGAATAAAGATGCAAATACTTATAAGTGGCCATGGTTATCAGATACACTGTTTCTGCATGACTTGATTGATGGAAGGGAGCCAGCTGCCTGGCCCGACAGTAGATAGTAGGGTGGCAGTTTCCTGCTCTTCGGTCTCCAACCTTAAAGACTTGCAGGAGAGAAGGCCCTTCCAGTTACAGTAGCGAGTGAAGGAACAGTGAGAGGACCGGAGGGATGAAGAGAGGGGAGTGGTGTAGGGTGGGGGGAAGGGAGGGAAGAGGGAGCCTGAGGGCATCATAGTTATATTTACTATCCTCTAGAAAAGAGAGATTGAGTGAGTGAGAGAAAAAATTGCAACAAAACGGAGGGATAGAGGAGAGGTTGCCATGGCAACCAAAATATGGCTGCTCTTCAAAAACCTTGAATGCTTGAATGTAGGTGGTGTGTGTTCTTCTGTCTTCTGCTTCTCTTTCAGTTTGCACATACTGTGGATCCCTGTCCATTTGATTTGATGAGAAATTGAGGATTTAACTGGCAGTGGACCAGTGCCCTGCGGGTTAAGGTTAGGTTCTGGTTATGGGGAGAGTGAGGGAATGAAATATGGGTTACTAGCTCAAACCCTATAACAAAGCAAAACTAGTAGGATGGTAAGAGAAATACTTGACAACTTCAAAAATGCAGGGCCTGTAACAGAATTGTCACACACTTGTTTAGCAATGTAGAATTTACCAAGGAAGTCTATTGTTCAAATGGCTTACCTATGTGTATATGTCTGCCTGACTGTGTGCCTGTGTTATTATTGTGTTATGGACCTTCTCCTTCTAAAAACACACCATGCCACCCTCGTAAACTTAACCTACTGTAGACTGATTAAGACAAACCCTTCACAGTGCTAAAGAAAACAGAACTCGCAGTTGTAGTTGACAACTGAATCAGAGACTATATAGAGAGCCATGTTGCTCATTGACGGGGCTGTTTTCATGTTCTATGCCATCTTTGTCACTCTCCAACCATCCTCTAATTCCTAGATCCTCCGTCCTTCCCCTGCCCTGCCTTAAAAAAGACAAATAACCTTTGACATTAGACAGCATTTAGTTTAGCATAACCCATTTAGGTTTGTGCGGTGCCCATTAGGTTTTGTAATCCTGGAAAGACCCTGTTGAGGTCCACTCTGTTTTGGGGTCAAATAGATGCATATTTCCTATGTCAAGAGGAGCAAGGGTGAGGGTGCTTGGTGCTGGTCAGGGCCAGAGTAGCCAGTGGTGAAGATGAGAAGCTTGTTGGTTGGTCCATGTTTGGAAAGTGTTTGCGTTGTGAGACATTTTTGTTGGACTTGAAGAATGCCACACTTCTTCTAATGGAGATGTCCTCTCTGAATTCCTCTTCAAACTGTTAGACTGAACTCCCTCGCTTTCATCCCCTTGTCTGTCTCCTTCACCAAGACAATTAATTTCTGGAATGCTATAGGTTTACTGGTTCCTCTTTTCGGAGTCTGTTGTGTTCTCCCTTCAGCTGTGCTGCATTCAATGTGTGTGCTGTTATATGTTCCCCCCTGCTCTGTTTTGGTCCCCTCTGACGGTCTGCTGTGCTGGTGTTTTTAGGCACAGGAGAGAGTGGAAAGAGCACGTTTATTAAGCAGATGAGGATCATCCACGGGGCGGGCTACACAGACGAGGATAAGAGGGGCTTCACCAGGCTGGTCTACCAGAACATCTTTACCTCCATGCAGTCCATGATCCGTGCCTGTGAGAACCTCAAGATCCCTTACAAATACGAGCAAAACCGGGTGAGTTAATGTGGCACACTGAACCAAGCACAGATTAACATCCCTCATCCCTATTTTTAAAATTTCCCTTCTTCCTCTTTTACTTCTCCCCCCCCCCCCTTCATTCCTCTGTCCCTGCAGTCTAATGCCATGCTGGTCAAGGAGGTGGACATTGAGAAGGTATCTGGGTTTGACCATCCGTACATCAATGCCATCAAGACCCTGTGGGCTGATCCAGGAATACAGGAAGCCTATGACCGCCGCAGAGAGTACCAGCTCTCTGACTCCACCAAATAGTATGTGCTTGTGAGTGGGTGTTTGTGTGTGTGCATACGTACAGCTCATCTGTGTTTATGTGCATGTGTGAGAGTTTGGTGAGACAGGTGATGCAAATGGTGTGTGTGCTTGCTTGCATGTTTGCTTATGCTTACGCGTGAGTGTGTGTGTTACGTGTGTACAGTCTTTGGTGGTGTTATTTGCAAAGGTGCTTTCATGTGTGTACATGGAATATTGTGTGTGTCTGTGTGTGTGTCTGTGCTTGGCTTACGTTGTGCTGTGCTCGTCATTCAATTGACTCTACTCCAGAGATTTGGAGCATTATCTCAGACGTACACCGCTCCCTCAAATGCAAGCGGGAAAACCTCTGCACATTTAACTTGTTATGGATGTGGTCAACTGAGTTGCATGTGTGCAGAATGCTTTCTAGGCTGTATTCGAAAGTGGAAGGTGGTTGGTGTTCGATGTGAAGATGAGCTACTAGACTCAAACATTAGATTAAAGCTGAGCCACTGCATCACCTCACTCTGCCCCCTGGCTGTAGGTTGAGTGTATTACAACCTAATACTGTATAATTCCTGCCCCTAGGTCTGGCGTGGGAGTGAGTGTATACGTGTGTGCGTGTATGGACTCTGCATCGGTGTCTTTGAAGATGTCTGACACATGCATGAGTTTGAGTCATCGGCTACCCAAATAAAAGTGTATGTGTGTGTCTCCAGTTACCTTACTGATATTGACCGTGTGACGGCCGAAGGCTATGTGCCCACCCAGCAGGATGTGCTACGGGTCCGGGTTCCAACCACCGGTATTATAGAGTACCCCTTTGACCTGGAGAACTGCATCTTCAGGTAGATGCCCAGTAAGAGGAACCCTGCATCAGGCACCAGGCAGAGGCTGCCCCCTGCCCACTGCTCCTGGGCCAGGCAATTGTCCACTCCTCTGGCAGAGATTAGAGTCGAGGGAGGATAATCCTGACCCCTGACGTGTGGTTAGGGGGTAACGTTTGCTTGTGCCCAGGACCTAGATGAGTTCTGGATGTCTCAAGGGAAGCTGGCCCGGTCCTATCCGGTACCTTGACCAGGAAAGGTTAAAAGGTGACGTCATAGACCCTCATTCTACAGGTGGCCTGTGTATGGCCTCTGCGCTGTGAGCTCCATGAAACTCTTCAAAGAGATGGATCTATTGAAACTGTTTGGAACTGAAACAGTCCCCATAAGTAGCCCGCTTCCTGGTTTCCTCTATGACATCATCTGTCTAACCAGTATTCCTCCAGTGAGCTTCTGCTGCTCCCACTGATGTCCTTGCCACGTCCTTGTGTGACACACGCAGGTCCCAACTTAGCAACCTCTTTGAGACTGGGCTGGAGAACAATATTATCTGAACAAGACCCTAGAACTGTTAACTTGACAACCGAAATTGCTTGGAAGGTCTTTATTTTAATGGAAGAGTTGATACCTGTGAAGAAAACAGAAGTAGAGTTGGCTTCTCTATGATGACAAATCTCTGGTCTCACAGAGGTAAGCTAAGGGTCTGGGAGTGGCGGTGAATGATTTGACTAACACCCTTGTATCTCTTCGACATGGTACGGTCTCCCAAGCCTCATCCACCAGACCAATCCACTCTTTGGAATGGCAGGGGGTTTTGGTAACTGTCTTGTCACGCTTTATATGACTGTTGTCCTTGTTTCTCTCTCCCTCTCTCTCTCTCTCTCTCTCTCTCTCTCTCTCTCTCTCTCTCCAATTGTCTATTCATAGCTATCTAACTGATCTGGACCGTATCGCAGAGCCCAACTATCTGCCCACCCAGCAGGACGTGCTCAGGGTCCGCATCCCCACCACTGGGATCATAGAGTACCCCTTCGACTTGCAAAGCATCATTTTCAGGTAGAGGATGCTCGCTTTAGCTTCCATATGGAGACTCGAGTGAACCAGTCAATCATCCCATGTGTTCTGCTTGTCTCCTGAACCCATCCGCTCATTAACGTTGTGCCTCCCCCATCTTGGATATAAAGTTCATGCTGAAAGCTGGCGTTTAGCGCTATGCCCCATATCCGCCCCCTGTGTCTCCATGCACATTCATAACACACACCTTCTCTGTTCTTACTCGCACACTCCTGCACTCTCCTCCATCCCCACATTAACATTCTCATGAGCCCAAAGTCCTACATTTTGTGTCTCAGTAAATGGGTCACCTCGCTCCACTCTTCTCTTCCTCCCCCAATCCTCTCTTCCTATCCTCTCCTCTCTGCCTGGCAGAAGAAACGAGGTCGTCCTCTCCGCTGGAGGAGGGTTATTTTGGGCTGCAGGTCCTGCAGAGCTCTGATTGGCCCCGGGTCTCTGTGGACCCCAGTGGACTGGGCCACCACCAGAGGGCACTGATGAACTGCAAATTAATATCCCATCTGTTACATGAGACCATGTATTTCCTAACCCGGCCTAGTGTATGTATATCCTATACATACTCAGAAACATCTGTTCTTTGAATCACGGTGTTGATGAGCTTGATTGTCCAGAATCTCATGTTTGAGGAGTTGATATATACGCTATAAAACTGAGACATGAACTTTTCCTACAAGAACTGGCTGACCTTGACAGGACGATCAGGTAGTCGGCAAGGAGAAGGAGATGAAACAGAATGGTTATTAGTAGGGGTCCAATCATGCTGACAGTGGAGCTATAAGAGCTATCAGTGTGTAGGCGTGTTCCACACCCCTCTGCTCGAGGTCACAGAAACCTGCCTCTGTACATTCTCGTCACATGCAATCCCAACCATGGAATCCCGCAGTCAATGTCCTTCTCCACCCTCCCATCCTCTTCTACTCTACTGCCCCCTTCGTCAGTCTTCCGTACTCAGTCCTCCACCTTTCTGGCTCTCCTTTTCACTCTTTTTTTATTTCTGTCCCCTTTGCTTTTAATTATTTTTACCTCCTCTCCACCTGTTTTCGTCCTTCACTAAGGTTTCATAGCTGCATGGCTGATCCTGTCTTAAGCTTCAAACACATACACACATACACCTCCACCCTTTCTGTCTCACAGATTTACATGGGTTGGGGGGGGGTATAGAGGTTGCCCCTGACCAGTGGGATGGAAGTCCAGAGTTGGCTTTGCTCGTGTGGATTTTTTAAACACTGTGATTAAGGGCAACATCTACCTCAATGCATCACTGAAGATGGTGTTGGGCACAACTCACTCACTGTGGTTATAAATCTTGTTCATGTTTGTATCCTGTAAATGTGTGTTCATGTCACAAGTGTGTTTTGTGTATTCTACACCAAGCAGGGTTTGGCAAACTGACAGCTGTGCTGTCATCAACCATGCCCATGGCAAAAATTACCTTTCTTACTATTACTTTAAGTTTGCCAGACTCTGGTCATATAAGTATCTATTCATGCTCTTTCAGGTTCTGTATCTGTCTTGAATGAGAATGACAGTGTTTTTACTTATAAGTTAAAGCACATAGTTGAGCAAACATTCTGAAACTTTCTAGGAATTACTGAGGACACTTTCGCTAATGGAATCACAACCTACATGAAGGGAAGACAAAACCTCATCATATAAAATCAGTTGTTTTCAAGTAGCTGTTGTGCTAAACAAATACACACATGCATGCCCACAACCACACAGATATTAAGATGTGTTGTTTGTGGTCCTGCGTATTCTGGCTCCTCCCCCTCAAGAATGGTGGATGTGGGGGGTCAGAGGTCAGAAAGGAGGAAGTGGATCCACTGCTTTGAGAACGTTACCTCAATCATGTTCCTGGTGGCACTGAGCGAGTACGACCAGGTCCTAGTGGAGTCTGACAACGAGGTAACGCACACACATAAACATCGATTGTATATCTGGATGATGCACTGTCTTTCCTGTCTGGCTTTCTGTCCATCTTTCTCTCTCACTCTTAGTCTCTCTGGCTCCCTCTTATCAGAACCGTATGGAGGAGAGTAAGGCCCTGTTCAGGACTATCATCACCTATCCCTGGTTCCAGAACTCCTCAGTCATCCTGTTCTTGAACAAGAAAGACCTGCTTGAGGAGAAGATCACCTACTCACACCTGGTTGACTATTTCCCAGAGTTTGATGGTGAGCTGGTGTTAGTATGCACGTTTGTGTGCATGGGTATAGTTGTGTGTAATTTTTTGAGGCACAAGTAACCTTTTTTTTTGTTGCAAAAATGCTTTAGGAAATAAAGAAATAAAAAGATTAAACCATTTAATTTTTTGTGCCAAAGCACTTTTATACTGCTACACAAATACATAAGACACATTTTATGTATAAGACAATCTTCATGTAAAATATCTTGGGTGCCTAAGACTTCTGCACATTACTGTATGTGAGGTCACGCTGCTTTAATTGAGTATGATGGTCATTATTAGGTAGAAATCTGTGTGCCGTTAAGACAACATTGTAAGTGTATGTGTGTGTGTCATAGGTCCCCAGCGAGACGCTCAGGCAGCGCGGGAGTTCATCCTGAAGATGTTTGTGGACTTAAATCCCGACAGCGACAAGATCATCTACTCCCACTTTACGTGCGCCACGGACACTGAGAATATCCGCTTTGTGTTTGCTGCTGTCAAAGACACCATCCTGCAGCTCAATCTCAAAGAGTACAACCTGGTGTGAGCTCACACCAGCACACCTCTCCGTCATAGAACACACACACCTCACTGAGTCTGTGCTCGGCTCCACATGCGTCAAACATACCAATCACACATGAAAACACAGACACCTATTGGACCCCATCCTCTTCTTGATTTTCACTACAATGGTTTTAAAGACGCCACTGTCTCCCCTGTCAATCCCCCACCTGCCTGGCCACAGCTGGCACTCACCTTCCTTCATGGCAGCTTGGATCAGTATTTCCCCAAACCCCCCTGCCCCCCCCACCCCCACCCCCCACACTAATCTGGCACACATACACCCTCATGGGCTGTACAGTAACTATGTAGGGGACATTGGGGTGTGTGTGTGTGAGGGGGTGGGAGTGGGGCCGCAAAGACCAGTGAGGTGCTGTGGATTTGTGAAGTCAGGGGTTTAACCCCTTGAATCTCTTGAGTTGACACCTGCTTGTGAGTTCACTTCCTGCCTTCTTTCTGAGCTCTTGACAGCGGAAGTTGGAAGCAGCGAATAGGAAACCATCAACAAAAATGCAGCGTGGAACACTGCCGTGAGCTCAAGGAGGAACAGCATGACCCAGAACAGGATACGATGTTACACACAGGAAGGTAGGGGGCGGAGAAAAGAGTCTCCACCTTGCATCCATGAATGTACCCTCCAGTGTGAGCGTGGCAATCGCAACACATATTAAATGCATATGTCAAAACACTAAAGCACGAGACGGAGAGAAAAAGCTAATCTAAAATCTCTCTTGCTGAGATTTTTAAAACATTTTTAAAAATAGTAACTTCTATTTATGGGATAATAGTGACTCAGAGGTTAATAACACAGGATAATAAAACACCGAACCTTAAATGTCCAAAAACTGAAATATACAAAAATAAAAACATGGAAACAGAAACTTACTTGACATAGGTATCCTTTGCAGATTTCTGTGTTTGTTTTATGTTGATCACATTGCTTCCCTCCTCAAGAGGATTTCTGTATGGAATGACAGACTCTGTAACCTTCCATTTAACAATCTCAGTATCTGGTTCCACACTACGTTCAGACTTTAATGATGACCCTACCACTCGATACAAGTTGTGCTCTGATTTTGCCATCAGTAAGGGCAGCATGTTGTCATTCAGTGTGTGCGATCATTAAATGTAAGAATGTCACCTTAGATGGCATCTAATCGCTGTCACTGCAATCCCATTGGATACACATACTGAGAGTGACATGGTGACGTTCATTATATCAAACACAGGAAGGATTTCTGTTTACTTTTTTATTGTATAGTCACTTTTTGTTTTATAGAAGATTGCTTATGAGTGATGAAGTGGAGATTACTGACCTTTATTTCCCAGATTGATGGACACGTGCACTCTGAAGTCTGCAAAAGTTCTTGTTTGTGTATATTTGTTTGTAAATACATATACACAGAAACACTCCTGTATAAACTCTGTGGTACACAATATTTGGCAAAAAAAAGGAAACAAAAATGATCCACTTCGTTTGACAATGTACTGTTTTTTTGTTTTGTTTTCGTATGAATTTAAGATAGTATTGATACTGTGATTCTGGATTTTGTTCACTTTATTATTAGAGAAACATTCAGGGCTGAGTGGTGCTGTGGGAATAAGAGTCTGAAGAATAGGCACGTCCACAGCCTGTCCTGTCACTCTAGACTCCAACATGACACTACAGCCCTTTAGTACTGAGTCTAGAGCAGGCTAGATTCTACACTATATGGTGACAAAAGAGATAATAAAAATGTTTAAAAAAAGTAATTAAAGATTTTTTTTTATTTATCTAATTTATGGACCAGGTTTGAAGGTGTGGATGATTTGACTGCTTTTGTTAAGTCATGTCGAAGTGCTCCTCTCTCCCATGGGAAACCAGGGGCATACTTGAGTCTACTCTGCTGTAAAAACAACCGTCTGGTATAGTATGGGCTTTCTCTGCTTTCTATTTTCTCTTAAGATATTTCCAGTTGAACTAGCCATTACATCTCCATGTCCAGACGGTATGGTTTCTTTAGCAGCCCTCACACTTTGTTTAATAATTAAAACTAGTATTTCCTTTTTTTATTTTTAGTTTATGCTGCGCTGTAATACGAACATAGAACAATGTACAATATGAACGTAGGTGTTTTCTTTGTTTTTCTTCAATGATTGAAGACCTATGCTTGCTATTTGTAATTTATCACATGGTTCTGTCGTTGGTTTGCATTGTTTAATTTCCAGTTTTTGAGGCTTGCTTTACTAGTGCCAGTGATGTGCTGATATACTTTTGGTCTTTGAAGCTTTACCTTTTTCTACGGGCAACTTATCCTCCATTCTCATTAAGGGCTATCACAGTGCATCAAGCAGGTAATAGCACAGGGTCACAGTGAACAAAGTCAATTCACTCACGCTTGTTCCCAGATAATCTTTGTTCTCACAGCAGTTTTAAAGCTTGGGAGTGGTGGGCAGTAAGGGACTAATATGATGTAGGATCGTTTTATGTTTGTTCATTGGCTAGTGTAAATTCAGTTTGGCACAGTGGTTAACATGTCTCTGTCCAATATATTGTATCAGATGTGAATTATTATGTGTTCTTATCTATAGGAAGTCTCAAACACTTGTCACATTTAAAAACAAAGCGTAGTTCATTACCAGGTGTTTGCTTTTGGCCAAGTTTTATGAAGTGAAGCGAATAGTGAGAGTTGCCATTTTTTGCTTAGTGTTTTTTTCAGATCTTATCAATAGATAATTGATTAGCTGTGGACAGTAATTAGCACCGCTTCAGTTCCCTCACAGTAAGTAGTGTTTGTCCTTCCCTGGACCGCAGATTAGAGGCTTGTACAAGTGATATGGTACGTTTACATCTCTGCAAGTTAGGTTCATGTTACCTCCTGTGTGCGAGTACAGAATTGCAGCACAGTGTGGACAGCTAGACTGTTAACGGATCTGCTCCATCTGGCTGTATGGGTGCCAAGGAGAAGAGGTTCTCTATTCAGTTCCCCTGTATTTGCAGTTGGGTTTCCTTTCATCTCACCTGAGAAGAAATGTATTCTAAGACTGTAGACAGTGTGGATTAATGAGTTCAAATGCTCCCATTTTATTTTTGTTGTACATGACTGCTAGTTTGTGAAAGGACTGGACAGGTTTCTGCTATCATGCTGTAACTTGAATTTCCTTTTATTTGTTTGTAATTAGTGGTATTAGGTAAATGGGGGACAAAACAGATGCAGGCTGGCTCAGAATTAGAACCTAGTTTACTCTGTAGCCATTTGACAGTTGGGGTTGGACTTGCCATTCCTGTGAGCGAATTAACCAGTGGAATCTCCTTTCTGTTTAGAAATCAACATGGACACGGTGCAAATTGAGAAGTTCAAGTTATTAACTTTGGTTCCATTCCCCTGCTCTTTCTTCCTCTTTCTTTGTATGATAAGAAAACATTACAGAAATACTTGTTTTTAGGACCACTTGATTTTTTAATCTAACGAAACCTGATGGTAAATGTGTAGTGGCGTATAAAATGCAGTTTTCTTTTCATGTAAACCAAATGTAAATGATGTATTATACGGAGTGTGCCAACCTCACTCTAGAGCCAGGATCTCTAAGTGCCAACGCAGTGGTCATTATCAGTTAGAGGGCTGCACTCCCAGGCAGCCTCTTTTTTCAAACACACCAGAGACGAAACAAAAGGTAGATTAGAAGTACACAAAATACTTTATTCTGTATTTAAGATTTAAGAGAAAATTGTAACTTTATTTTATTTTGGGGGAAATTATAATTGCATGTGTTTAATTTGTCTTGCAAGTGAGGTTTCATATGTGCTTATTGAAGCAGAGTTCTTAAGAGTTGAATCTTTTTTTAATTTGTATTATTATTGATTTTCATTACTCTGCCATATTTCTTTTTTTTTTTGTCTCATGTATTTGTTTCAACCACTGTTGCCTGATCCTCATTCAAACATGAACATGAATTATGATCATTGCCGCCTTCTAAGAGAGAAACATAATGACAAGGTATCTGTTTTAAATTGAAATAAATTTGTTCCTATACTTGCTTATTGTGTGTTTCATGATTGCTTAGTGTGTGCAGTTCTGATCTCTAAAGATGTGATGCTTCTGTAAACCTGAGATTATATTCAAATTGCTGAAGTATACTCCATCTTGGGAAACAGACAAAATTGTGAACTTGTGCTTTATTTGCCCTGGCAGATGGGTGTGGTTAGGGTTAGCCTTTCATTCAAACAGGTTTCCACCTCGTCCTGGAAAGTGCTGAGCCACTCACAACCTTTTTGTCAGAAATGGGGATGATTTCATATTATGACTACATAGGAGTGCATTTGAGTCATTTTCATACACAACCAGTGTGATCTTTTGTTGCTCTAATTTGTTGTTTCAATCCATTTGTGTCCAGAGGCATTTCGAACTACTCCCATTGATAAGGTCCCTTGAAAATCTAGGCGCACACACATTCCTGAGCTTAAATGTACGAAGGTGCATAAAAAATTCATACAGGTGTTTCTACAGTTTCAGATTTAAAAAAAAACACTTGGCGTGAGTATGTGTAACACTGCGCACATTAGAACACACTAATGCACAGTGCCTGTTATTAAGTAGGTGACAAGCACAGATTCTTGGAATTATAGATAGGGCACAGTGCCTGTGATGTCGTCGATGATGCACAGATTTCTGTAATAGATGCAGATGTGTTTCAGTGCTTTTAGTACCTAGATTTCTCTGATCACAAAAATACTTGTTCAACCTCCACATCATCTTGTCACTTATGCACATTATAAATGCAATTTCTTGTTATTTTAAACAAATTGCTAATGCTCTGGTACATTCATGCAAATTAGGGCTGCAACAACGACTCGATAAAATTTGATTATTAAGAGTTGGCAACTAATTTCATTATCGATTTGTTGTGTTGCGTGACTGTTACACCACTCACATAAAGCTGCAAGCAGCAATGAGGTGGCCAGCAGTCAAATGACCCAGAAAACATTTTACACATCCTCATATGAGGGTAACGAGTACACGCAGCACGTTTGGTGTGAATCCATCAAAGATGTGCTGAGATACGACCCAACTTCCTGTTTGCTGGCTTAACAGCACATTTTAATTGCCTGTACCGGACAAACAGTTTCGAAAATTAAAGAAACGTGATAGCTTTTGTGAGGCTTGGTCTGGAGATAATCTCTGCCAAATTTGGTGAAGATTGGACAACGTGTAGCCTGGTCCTAACCATACCCTCCTACATTTCATTTGTACAGAGGGTCTGGGATCTCTCCATTGACAAATGTTAACTTCCTTGAAGGCAGGTCCTCTGAAGTTTTAAACTATTAGATCTGCCCAGAGCCACTCTGATTTGCCAAAACCAATCGCATGCGTTCGCCTTAGCCAACTCCTTCAGCACTACTGTAACGGAACTAGCTGCCGTAGCTGGAAAATCAAACTTTTCCCGAACCCCGTGGGGAGGAGGGCCACAACATCATGGCCACCAACAAAACTCAGCAAGGAATGTTCCGGCTTTAACCTACGGATATTCGGCAGCGTTGCCACAACTGCAGAATAGTTTCACTCGCATCTTTCTCCGCCGCCATTACTGAACTACTCAAACTAGTGCACGACATTAACGTAATCGTTCTCAGCCACTCCCTCTGTTCGCTGATTGGACCTACAAAAAAACCGTTTCTGAAAACCGACTTCAAAGTCAAGCTCCAAATTGAGCGGAAGTACGTAGGAGGGCAGAGCCAGGCTACAACATGTGTAGGAGGAGTAGAGAAAAAACGTTTTTGAATTAATTCAAAATGGCGGCCGCATCAATTCGGCTATTATCACAAATTATGATGAGTCACACACGGGATGTCCCAAGATATCATGAGACAATGGAATCACTTGATAAAGGCAAACAAATCAATTGTTATTCGCCAAAACACATTTTTGCTTCCTGCGGCCACACCCAGTGGTCACATGACACGAAATTGTTTGCACATCTTCAAAAGAGGGTTCCGAGTTGAGATCAAGCCCCCACCCCTCGCCCCTCGGCTTGAAGCAACGGCCCCGGTGGATGTAGGTGATATTGCATTTACGGTTAGGTTTCCGACTCTTCCGGTCGTTTTTATTCTACTAACTCCAGTCAACATTTACAAAACTATCTTTTTGTTCGATTCTCGAACCTGGCTCATACTACTAGCTTTTTCATAGAATAATTTTTCCAGAACTTTGCGAAGTTTGAAACCAATCCGAAATGGGTAAACTAGCACCCTATTTATTTGCTTACGTCAATAAAAGTTTCCTGCAAATGTGCTCGCGGATACTAACAGGGCACGAGCACAAAAGTTCACATTGGCCAATAGCCGATTTACATTGAGCTGAATGAGCCATAGACTTATATTGAATGAGCATAGGGAGAACTGGCTTGAGTTGCTTGCCCTGTTGTAGCAAGTTTAGCTAATGGTTGTCACACATTCATGAAATGTTGTTAATTGGTGGCCAAGCCGCGAAGCCACATAAGTGATTCTACCTTTTCTTATTATTATTATTACACTTCTTCTGTCATTGGAGTCTATGGCAGCCCCTAGAACCGTATGGTAAAAAGTTGTGAAATTTGGCACACTTATTAAGCACAGTCCCCGCAGGAAGCAAAAATGTGTTTTGGCCAATAACTGTTGATTTGTTTGCTTTTATTAAGTGATTCCTTTGTCTCATGATTTGTTGGGACATCCCGTATGTGATACATGATAACTTGTGATAATAGCCGAATTGATCCGGCCGCCATTTTGAATTCATTGAAAAACGTTTTTTCTTTACTCCTCCTACACATGTTGTCCAATCTTCACCAAATGTGGCAGAGAGTATCTTCAGACCAAGCCTCACATAGGGTTTCACATGATTTTTTGATTTTCAGAACCATTTGCCCGGTACAGGCAGTCAAAATGTGCCATTAAGCCAGCCAACAGGAAGTTGGGTCGTATCTCAGCAAATCTTTGATGGATTCACACCAAACTTGCTGCATGCACTCAGAACCCTGTTCTGAGGATTTCTTAATTGTTTTATGGGTCATTTGACTGCTTGGCCACCACATTGCTGCTTGAAGCTATATTATAGTTTATTCCCGTTATTTTAAAACAGATTTGATTTTTCGTAAAAACGTTCATGACATGATGGCAAATATATTATGTTAAGCGCGAGCATAGATTGTTGACTTCTAGAGCAAAGTCGAAGATTAATACTTTAACCACAATAGGAAATTATATAGGCCTATATTTAAATAATATTAGTCTTGCCTTCAGAAGCTTTTGTTAAACACACCCATTATTCTTTTTTTGATCGTGTCATCAAGCCAGACTGCTTTTGTGGGACAATGAATTAAGGTCCTCAGTGACTCGTTTCACCCCCACTTACATCTGATGGAAACGTATTGTAGCCTATATGGTTCTAAGTAGGACAAAAAGTCTAACCAGAATTGACTGCAGCCGGCTGTCCGCGCCGCCGGCGCTGCATGAAGTCGAACGCACCTAATAACTTTTCTCCACATGGATCCACCTTATGGAAAAAAAGGGTAATTGAACAACAAGAAATCGTTATTTAAAATTGATTGGTATGAAAAGGGCATTGTGTTTGTAAACAATATTATAGATGATAATGGTACATATTTGGAGTATAAGGCTTTCTTGGATAAATATAGTTTAAATTGTACTTCTAGAGAATTTATCAAGATTTGTAACGCAATACCTGTACCATTACTACAGCTCGTTTGAGGCACAATGTTGTATGCAAGAACAAGACCCATACCAACTTTACCGAATTTAGTTATAAATGATTGTATTTAGTTTGACAGTAAAAACAGATTTATTAATGATGCTTTCAAATCAAAAAATTGTTTTGATTATGGAAGAGGATTGTGTATACAGGTTCCGAACAGGGTGCATTGCCCATAGAAAAGTTATATTTTAAATTCATTAAATGGCCCATTTCCCCGAAAGTAAAAGAGACTCACCTTAAAATAATTTATAAAATATATCCGGTCGCTGACTTTCTTAGACACAGATTCAGATTGGATGTAGACCCTTGTGTTTTTTGTAAGGTGGTTGATGAGACTCTGGATCACATTTTCTTTTTTTGTCCCGTGTCCAATGTCTTCTGGTCTGAGATACACCTAAAATTGTTGGTGTCCCTGTTCTCACCTTGCCACACATCCTCATTTATATGGATGATGTAGATTCGTCTGTATTAGATTTAGTCAATATGATTATTCTTATGGGTAAATATCATATTCATTGCAGTAAGTGGAGAAGTTCTAAGCCTTCCTTTGTCTGGTTTATTAATTATTTTAAATTGTTTTTCTAATCACTGAAAAAGATCAAATCTAGTATCTAGTGTATCTGCAAGAAAAATGTGTAGTAACATGTCTCAGAAACTACTGTTTTGATTCACTTCTCCTTGTTGCAAGGGCCTAAATGATAATTGTATTTTCCTTAGCCATATTTGTAAATGACTTCACAACCATTTCTTACGGTTGCAAATGTTTTATATGCTTAGATTCTTGTTTTCCCGTTTTATATGGTAGTTGCTTTTATTTTGAAATGATGGCGTAACAAGCTGCTTCTAGGTGCTGTTATCGAACTTACCTGCAGAAGAAGAAGAAGTCGAAGAAGAGTTTGTGAAAGATAGCGCATGAGTAAAATAATTAGTAGAAGTGTAATAAATACTGAGAAGATCATTCATATTTAGCAACTGGTTGATGAGGGAACAAGGTTTGTTTGATTAATGTGTTTAAGTTGTTAATATTTCATGTTTATAATAATTTGCTATGCGCATATGTTTATTGCTAATGCTATTGATAAAACGTGTCGTTTTGTTGCTAGCTATAGTGAAAGGTAATGGAAGCACATCACGTAAGAGTCACTCATTTCAATGTATTTGTATCTTCAGCTCTTACGGTGTGTTCACAACACAAGGTTTTAATAAAGGATTGTGAACCATCAGTGAAAGAGACCATCTTATTCAACCGGGGATGCTACAGTAAGAGCTTGCCCTGAAGCTCAGCTCAGAGCTTCACGCACGAGGTCCCAGTAAGAGCCACGCCAGCAAGGTACCACAGCTCTAATCAAGGTCCACTGGGATTCGATGGTCTACGGCATCGCCTATCCTCAACATGGAAGTATCTAATGAAGGCGCAGAGAACACGGAGGCCGGCCAGATCGAGAAGGAAGAGGAACTTCTACGTTCTGTTCGCCCAAGGAAACCTACAGAAAAGATGCAAATGTATCTGGAGGAAGAAGCATACAGAAAGGAAAAACGGCTATCGCATCTGTATGATCAATGGAAAACCCAGGTACGTACAGCACGTCAGCAATTAAAGGAAGACATATCAAACAGTCAAATCTCCTTACTTATGGACAATATAGAGAAGGAAAGAGACAGTGTCATTAAGTGGTATACAGAAATCAGGGAACACATTACTCCCTCTAGTGACACAAGGAGACTGATAGATGCATGTGAGGCTGTCACAAAGGACATTATTAAAGTTGCACATGAAAGACTCTCACACATAGATGATTATGATAGTGAAGAAGTTAAGGCCCGTCTCCGTGAGCTACGTGACCCAGACTATGCTCAGTCCATATACGGTTCTTCAGTCATGCCTTCAGGTAAACACTCCACTTCTAGCCAATCACATTCATCAAGATCAGTGGTAGCTGCAAAGAGAACAGAGGCTGCCGCAGAGTTAGCAGCTAAGGAAGCAGAATATGAGGCGTTAATGGAAGAGGAGAAGCAAAAAGAAAGGATTCAACTTTTAGAAGAAAGGCAAAGAAAGGAACTTGAATCTCAAAAACGTGAGCTAGAGAGGATAAAGGCAGAAGGGGATGTTAAGGCTGCACGAGCCAGATTAATAACCTATGATCAAGATATAAGGAATGAGAATAGTATTCACACAGATGTTAGTAAAGAGACTCAGCAACCCCTTATAATTTCAGCTCCTAGTCAAATGCCCAACAGTCACATAATGTATACTGCAGAACCAAAGCCAGATGTAGTTTACCTAGCTCAAGCAGTACAAGATAGCATTACAATGAACAGACTGCCAATACCAGAACCCTCATTGTTCACAGGAGACCCAATACAGTTCATTGAGTGGAAAGCTTCATTTATTGCGCTCATTGATAAAAAGAACATATCATCCGCTGACAAACTGCATTACTTAAAGAAGTACGTAGGAGGTCCAGCTCGTAAGACACTTGATGGTATATTCTACAGAAACGACAATGACGCAAGGATGCATGGGAACGTCTCAACCAGAGGTACGGACATTCATTTGTCATTCAAAGAGCATTCAGAGAAAAGCTGACAAACTGGCCGAAGATTCAGCCAAAGGACTCTGCAGGATTCAGAACATTTGCAGATTATATTCAAACATGTCAAGAAGCTATGCCACACATTAAAGGATTAACCATCCTCAACGATTGTGAGGAGAACCAAAAACTGGTTCAAAAGCTGCCAGATTGGGCAGCAGCAAGGTGGAATCGACAGGCTACTCAGTCTATGAAAATAAGTGGTGAATTCCCAAGTTTCAAGGACTTTGCTGAGTTCATGTCATCAGAAGCAGAGATTGTGTGCAACCCAATTACATCATTCCATGCACTCCGCTCATCTGACATCACCACTAGTAAAAGTCACCAAAGGGAAAGAAGGCCTGCATCTAATGTTCTCCACACGCAGACAACAACAGAGACTGAAAGTTCAAACCACAGCAAACCAAACGCAAAACCATCATGCATGCTATGTCAAGACAACGGACACAGACTTCACAGTTGCACACAGTTTAAAAGTAAATCACTGGATGAACGAAGGAAATACATAAAGGAGAAAAAACTGTGTTATGGCTGCCTCAAACTTGGACACAGTGCAAAGGACTGTCGCTACAGACTTGTATGTGAAGTATGTAAGAAAAAACACCCCACATGTCTCCATAACTTTAGCTATGACAATGACAAATCAGCCACAACCACAAATCAAGGCAACATAGAGCAGGCTGCAACTACCCTGTCACTCAACGCAGACACTAACGAACACTGTGCCAGCACTTCAATGATCGTACCAGTATGGCTTTCTTCAGAGCACCACCCAGGTATGGAAAAACTTGTCTATGCACTTTTAGACTCGCAAAGTGACACAGTATTCATTGACCAAGATGTTTCTAACAGTCTCAAGGCTAAGTCTACACCTGTCAGGTTAAAACTCACTACAATGCTTGGAAAGGATGCTATAATGTCAAGCAAACGTGTCTCAGGTCTTAGAGTGAGAGGCTACAACTCCCCAGAAATGATCGAACTCCCTCCTGCTTACACTAAGGACTGTATACCAGTGAACCGCTCACACATCCCTACCTGTGAAACGGCAAGGCCATGGAATCACCTCACGGTAATAGTAAATGAGATTCCCCCACAGTTAGGATGTGAAGTCGGCTTGTTAATAGGCTACAATTGCTCTAAGGCACTGGCTCCAAGGCAGGTAATACTAGGAGGAGAGGAAGAACCCTATGCAGTTCGCACAGCATTAGGATGGAGTATAGTAGGCCCATCATCATATCACGATGACTCGTTAAACATGAATACTATGTGTCACAGAGTTATAGTGAAGGAGTTCCCCCAAGTGACTCCTGCTGATGCACTCAAGGTTCTCGAGTCTGACTTCAAGGATGACAACAAAGATGACAGGTCAGTCTCCCAAGACGACATTCTCTTTTTGAACACACTAAAAGAAAGCATATATAAAAATAAAGAAGGACATTACGAAATGCCGCTCCCCTTTAAGGACAGACCACACTTACCTGACAATAAACTGTAAGGCTGGGTGTCAAACCTGCCCCCACCTCTCATATGCTAAAGTCTGGAGTTTCTGGACGGTCTCAACTTGATGGCTCTCACACCCCATTCAAGATGTGGTCTGATTGGTTGTTCTTGTGTATAAAGGGAATTGTAATGCATTGTTCTTTGGATTCTTCATCTCCTGAGACCTTCTCCTCAGTTCTGCCTTGTCCTACTGTCCTACTCCTTCCTCACCTCTTGTTTTCTCTCTGATTTACAATGATCATGGTAGAGTAGGTAAGATTGAAAACTTTCATATTGTAACATGTTTGCCTTGTAATTGATTTCATTCATTTGCAAAGTTATTAAATGCGTATTTCATTTAACCATACTTTGACCATTCTTGCTCTGATTTAACCCATAGAGTCAAATACCTGGAATTCTATTGGTATTGGCATTATTTAGTTCATGCTAATACACTGTTCAGTTTCCCATCTTCCTTTAAACCATAGGGGAATTAGTTTTGGTTGTTTGGACAATATTTACCCCCTTACAGTTTTGGTGACCCCGACGACGTGATATGTTTCGAGCAATTCAGTTACAGTTAGGCAAACCGGCGTTTCAAACCATGGTGCGGTGAGTAAGCATTTACAAATGTACATTAATTGTGTTCCACCTGGTTCTGTTGGTAGAAGCCTATTACTAGTTTCTGATATTAGCTCCTGCATGAAATGAACAAAAATGGAATGGGAAACTGAAGTTAACAAATTACTTAACCTATGGGAAGAAGTTAGCGTTAACCGAACGTTATCTCAATTGAGCAAGAAAGACAAGAACGGTCTTAAAATTGATTTTACGCTAGCTGAAATAATTGAACATTGGCGAACTGTAGGAGTCCATAAAAAGAAAGCAGAAAAGAAACAAACATTGAAGATTACTGTACATTTAATTGGCAAATGTCTTCTCAACTCTGTCCTCAAAGCAGCGACACCTTTTAGTGCCACAAGGCAACACACCGCTAATAAAAGCAGTGAAGAGACCAGCCATGCTGGCTCACATTCTACTAATGAGTGTTCAGACACAGAGAGTGGAATTGGTGCGCAAATTCCCAAACCGCGTTCTACAAAGAACCGTCGTGCTCCTGATCCGCCACGCATTGCTGCCATAAAAATGGTGACAGAGGCAAAACCCAAGCCCCAGCAGCCCCATCATATACAGTGTAACTTCTGTAAAAGACAAGGACACACCGAAATGCGATGTTGGGATCTTGGCAGAAATATGCCTATTCCACCCACACGCTTGTTTTATGCTAACAACAAAGTTAGATTTTGTCGTGCTTGTCTAAGAAGTGGTCACACTGAGTCCAAATGTTGGGATCTGGGAAAGGGTAGGCCTCCCCCATTTTTCATGCAGCATAAGCTGAGCCTTTATCAAGACAACCAAATCTTAAACTTTTTAATGTGATTACATGCAATTCCAACTATCTTTTACATTTACTTAATTCAGGTCCAAATTGTGATATTGCTACATTCCTACTGTATTACCCCTGTGTTTAGTCTTTGTTGTAGTTCAAAGATTCGTTCGGGACAGTTTATTTGTTGCTGCTCCAGTTCCTTTAGCTGCATATGCATAGTGCATATGGTTTGTCCATCCATTAGTTCCTATGTTGGTTTGTGTGGATGAGTATTGGGTATTATGGATCAGTATGTACCTTTGTGTGTTTTATAGAGTTGGTGGTAAATGTTCTAGGTTTTAGCTAAACTCACATTGGTTCCTGACCTGTAAATGTAGATTGGTATAACTTGTATTTTATTTTATGATTGCTGTGTAATTTGTGTTTTGTTTATTTTGGACCCAAGAACGCTTTTGTTTTAATTGCCATTTTCATCTGCTAGATGATATGTTTGTGTACCTCTCATCTATCAAAAGGGAGGACTGTTGTTCACCTATTTTTTCCATTTGAGTTTTAGGACACTGTCTCACTAATTTCCATTTGTATCCAATCCGACTCACTCAGACCCCAGACCACTCCAAACTTTACCATTTTCATTGTTAACCAAGTGCTGTGCTCCAATTGTGTTCTGCTGTAACAGGACAAGAACGTAAGTAGCAGGAATATGCTAACCAAGGGAACGTCTGCATGCCAATACAAAGGTTCTTCCAAGTGATCCTCTGAGCAATAGCCATGATCCAAAATTGGTCCTCTGAGCACTAGCCATGATCCAAAAGTGATCCTCTGAGCAATAGCCATGACCATTAGAATCTCAATGCTGACCTGTCTGCAATCAAGTTCCTTTTCCTATGGGTGCAGGTTATCACAGGATGAACACAGCAGCTTTTCATGTGCTTTTGTGTCCAAGAGGGAGGATTGTAAGGCTGGGTGTCAAACCTGCCCCCACCTCTCATATGCTAAAGTCTGGAGTTTCTGGACGGTCTCAACTTGATGGCTCTCACACCCCATTCAAGATGTGGTCTGATTGGTTGTTCTTGTGTATAAAGGGAATTGTAATGCATTGTTCTTTGGATTCTTCATCTCCTGAGACCTTCTCCTCAGTTCTGCCTTGTCCTACTGTCCTACTCCTTCCTCACCTCTTGTTTTCTCTCTGATTTACAATGATCATGGTAGAGTAGGTAAGATTGAAAACTTTCATATTGTAACATGTTTGCCTTGTAATTGATTTCATTCATTTGCAAAGTTATTAAATGCGTATTTCATTTAACCATACTTTGACCATTCTTGCTCTGATTTAACCCATAGAGTCAAATACCTGGAATTCTATTGGTATTGGCATTATTTAGTTCATGCTAATACACTGTTCAGTTTCCCATCTTCCTTTAAACCATAGGGGAATTAGTTTTGGTTGTTTGGACAATATTTACCCCCCTACAAAACGAACAGCCACTGTCAGACTAGAACATCTAAAAAGAAAACTGTCAAAGGACCAAAGGTACAAAGAACAATATATAAGGTTCATGAGTGAAGTAATAGAAAAGGGTGACGCAGAGGAAGCGCACAGCGAAGCCAAGGAAGGAGAAAAATGGTATATTCCCCACCATGGGATATATCATCCTCAGAAACCAGACAAACTCCGAGTAGTCTTTGACGGCTCAGCCAAATACAAAGGAACCAGTCTGAATGAGCACTTGTTATCAGGCCCAGATCTGCTGAACAGTCTAAACGGTGTTCTCATCAGATTCAGAAGGCACCAAGTTGCATTACTTTGTGACATTGAAAAAATGTTCCATCAGTTTCATGTGTACGAAGCTGACAGAGACTATTTAAGATTTTTATGGTGGAAAAATGGCAATCTGAATACTGAGCCTCAAGAGTTTAGAATGAAAGTGCACCTTTTTGGCGCCGCATCCTCGCCAGGGTGCGCCAACTACGGCTTAAAGCATCTAGCTAAAGAGAACGAGACACGGTTTCCCCTTGCGTCACAGTTCATGCTGAAAGATTTCTACGTGGATGACGGTGTAACAAGTACTTCAAGCGTAGAGGAAGCCATTCAGCTCGCAAATGAAGCTCAGACAATCTGTGCATCAGGTGGCCTCAGATTGCACAAGTTTATGAGTAACAACAAAAAAGTGTTAGAAAGTATTCCTCCATCTGAACGTGTTACTCCAAAGCTGGCTTGCGACCTAGCCTTTAATGACTCTAAAATGGAAAGAGCGCTAGGCATCCACTGGCACATTGAGTCTGATACACTCAGATTTTGCTTTCGCCCCAACGACCAACATGCCACAAGGCGTGGCATCCTATCAACAGTAGCATCTCTTTACGACCCACTGGGATTTGTTTCCCCCTTTGTACTCATAGGTAAAAGAGTGCTCCAAGAGACATGCAAACAAGGCACGGACTGGGATGATCCCCTTCCCACTGAACTAAGGCCAGTATGGGATAACTGGAAAAGTGACCTAGAGAACTTAGAGAAAATCACCATACCACGCTGTTACGTGCCTAAAGACTTTGGCCAAGTAGTGAAAACAGAGTTGCATCACTTCTCTGACGCATGCTCATATGGTTATGGTCAATGTTCATACTTACGTCATGTAAACAAAGAGAATAATGTACATTGTGCTCTAATTACAGCAAAGACCAGAGTCGCTCCTATAAAGATCACAACAATACCAAGACTCGAACTGACAGCTGCTGTTGTCTCAATCACTGTCAGTAACATGTTAAAGGATGAGCTTGGATTGACACAAGTGGATGAATACTTCTGGACGGACTCTAAGGTCGTTTTAGGCTACATCAATAATGAAGCACGTCGTTTCCACACCTTTGTGTCGAATAGAGTTCAAAAGATAAGACTTAACAGTTCCCCTCAGCAGTGGAGATATGTCCCCTCAGATCAAAACCCTGCGGATATGGCTTCCCGAGGTTCAAGTGCAAGTGAGCTCATCACATCGGACTGGTTTAAAGGGCCACAGTTTCTCCGGGCCAAAGAAATACCTCCAGCTGCAGAAATCGTCACAGACATACCATTGGGAGATCCAGAGGTCAAAAAGGTACATTCATTGAACACACTCAAAACGGAACACTCAAGTCTATCAGACAAGTTGGTTAAGTTTTCTTCATGGTACAAGGCCACTCAAGCTATAGCTCGTCTCACCCGTCGTGCAAAGAAAGATAAAGCTACAGGCCATAGTACAGTACAAGAAAGACAAAATGCACAATGTGTTATACTAAAGGACTTACAAGCCAATGTCTATGCAGAAGAGATAAGGATGCTTACCAAGGGAAAGTCACTTCCTCACCAAAACCAACTGTTTCAAACAGATGCTTTTCTTGATAACGATGGACTCCTCAAGGTGGGAGGAAGGCTGAAAAATGCATCATTCTCAACTATACTGAAACACCCAGTTATCATTCCAAAGAATCATTATTTAACCAAACTAATAATAGCCCATTTCCACAGTAAAGTGCAACATCAAGGCAAAGGACAGACTATTAATGAGATCAGGTCGAATGGATTTTGGATCCCAGGCATAAACAAAGCTGTAGCTAACTATGTGCATCAATGTGTAAAGTGTCGCAGATTAAGACGACCTACAGAAGAGCAAAGAATGTCAGATCTCCCATCAGAGCGTTTAGATCCATCTCCACCGTTCTTATATTGTGGAATGGACTGTTTTGGTCCCTTTCTGACTAAACAAGCACGCAAAGTTCATAAGCGTTATGGACTACTTTTTACATGCCTTTGCTGCAGAGCAGTTCACATTGAAATGTTGGACGATATGACCACGGACGCCTTTATCAATGCGCTCCGCTGCTTCATAGCAATAAGAGGAACCGTGAGTGAAATAAGGTGTGATCAAGGAAGTAACTTTGTGGGAGCTAAAAATGAGCTACATGAGGCTTTAAAGGAAGTGGACTCTGAGCGCCTCACCACATTCTTAGCTGAAAAACAGTGTGATTTCATAATGCATACTCCTCATTCAAGCCATACAGGAGGCGTATGGGAAAGGCAAATCAGAACGGTACGAAATGTTCTTCGCTCCACCGTCTCACTTTCATCTGGTAGAATAGATGATGCATCACTAAGGACTTTCTTCTACGAAGCAATGGCTATCGTCAACAGTAGGCCTCTTACAGTGGACAATCTAAGTGACCCTAATAGCCCAGAGCCATTGACCCCTAATCACCTGCTAACAATGAAGTCTAAAGTAGCACTGCCTCCTCCAGGTCAATTCATCAGAGAAGACATGTATGCACGTAAAAGGTGGCGACAAGTTCAGTACTTATCAGAACAGTTTTGGTCCCGTTGGAAAAGAGAATACCTCTCCAATATTGCTACACGACAGAAATGGCATACCCCAAAGAGAAACTTAAAGGTTGGAGATGTTGTCATGGAGAAGGTGGACGACTTACCTCGCAATGATTGGAGATTAGCACGAGTAACAGATACAGTAATAGACAATGATGGACTAGTTAGAAAAGTGAAGATTTGTTTTGGAGAAAGGAAGATAGAAAAGGAACCTTCTTCTGGAAAACGGTCTATTGTTGACCGCCCAGTGCAGAAACTAGTTCTGCTACTAGAGACTGTTTAACCCATTCTACAGATATCCTTTAAAGTTTGAAGTATATTGTTTTGCATATGGACTAAAGTGTTCATTGACTTTAAGAGTTTATGGTCATTACTTCATTAAGAAATCATTATCGTTCTACATTACCGATTCTCAATTAAGCTCTAATGATTTGATGGGAGTGTAAATGACTTCACAACCATTTCTTACGGTTGCAAATGTTTTATATGCTTAGATTCTTGTTTTCCCGTTTTATATGGTAGTTGCTTTTATTTTGAAATGATGGCGTAACAAGCTGCTTCTAGGTGCTGTTATCGAACTTACCTGCAGAAGAAGAAGAAGTCGAAGAAGAGTTTGTGAAAGATAGCGCATGAGTAAAATAATTAGTAGAAGTGTAATAAATACTGAGAAGATCATTCATATTTAGCAACTGGTTGATGAGGGAACAAGGTTTGTTTGATTAATGTGTTTAAGTTGTTAATATTTCATGTTTATAATAATTTGCTATGCGCATATGTTTATTGCTAATGCTATTGATAAAACGTGTCGTTTTGTTGCTAGCTATAGTGAAAGGTAATGGAAGCACATCACGTAAGAGTCACTCATTTCAATGTATTTGTATCTTCAGCTCTTACGGTGTGTTCACAACACAAGGTTTTAATAAAGGATTGTGAACCATCAGTGAAAGAGACCATCTTATTCAACCGGGGATGCTACAATATTGCCTTGTGCATTTCAAGTAATTCCCCTTTTGATTTGTTTTTGTTTGTTTTACTGCTTAAGTCGTTCTTTCTTGCACTTTGAAAATATTTGTATTGTATGTATATTCTCTCTTCCCCTGCGAGAGTTATTGTGTGTTGTTGTTCTGTTTTTGCAATAAAAAACAATTTTAAAAATGGCTGCAGCGCCGCATGAAGTCGGGTCATGTCGAACGCACCTAGTGGCTCTTTTTTCCCCTAGCTCCGGGACCTCGTGCACACTTGCAACTAGCTGTATACGTCATACTTTGCGACAACCAGTCGCGAGTATAGATTTGTATGGTTACGAGCATAGATATATCTATGGTTACGAGCGTGTGAGCTAAGGCATTGCAGTGGCAGAATCTATGGGCAGAATGGGGTACAAGTCCGATAAAAATCTGAGACCGATGCAAAATTAACGAAAATGTTCTCACTGTATGGTATTCCTTTCACTTGTTTTTTAGACATAGGCAATGGGGCTAAATATAGGGCTATATTCTAGATGGAACTCATCACATATGTGGCCTGTGTTTTATATGTTCATTGTGACACCTCCCGATGGCTCGGGGTGGAAATGCGCACATAGGGCTACAGGTAAAGCCAGTGAGGGTGCAGTCACACAAACCAAGAGACTCACTATAAACAATATGTAGTTTATTTGTTTTTTACAGCAATACCGGGATCAAAGAGGACAATCAGTGGCACCAATTAAAGAAAAGAACATAAACAAACCCACCTGCCCCTTAGACCGGTGCTAAGCACCTAAAAAAGACAGAGGGTGGTGCTCACTGCTAACCTGGGGAAGTAACATAAAGTAATAACTACGTGGGTGTGGAATGTAGACCCAGGGTGTCTTACCTATCCTCGTTTGCCACGGTGCACGCCACTGAACCTGAAGACACGACACAAGCCAGCCTCTAAACCAAACACACAAATAGACGTAAACCAGAAGGGGGAAACCAATACCAAACTCAAAGCTCTGCCACAGCTCAACACACAACTCTCTCCCACAAAACACACAGAACCACGGGCTTATAAAGGGAACTGGTTGATGGGGATCCGGAACAGGTGTGGCGAGGAGCTGATGACCAATTGGACCCAGGTGTGCACATCTGAACACGGGTGACTGATGACTGGGAAGATGAGCCAGTAGGAGGAGACAGAACACAAAACAGAACACAGGACATGCAGGGCCACACAACGTGCAGGCACGTAACATTCATCCTACAAAACCAAACGCCTATTAATGGATATAAAGTGATCAAACAAGATTTGGTAATAATGTAATAAATAAAAGCTTGAGAACTGTGTCTAAAATGTACTTTATTGAACATTTGCCTTTGAAAGGGGCATATTTACAGAACCATATAGGCTACAAGGTGTTTCCATCAGATGTAAGTGGGGGTGAAACATAGTCACTGAGGACCTTCAGTGTCCCACAAAGCAGTCTGGCTTGATGACACGATCAAAAAATAATAATGGGTGTGTTTAACAAAAAGCGTCTGAAGGCAAGACTAATATTATTTAAATATAGGCCTATATCATTTCCTATTGTGTTTAACAGTTAAAGTAGCCTATTAATCTTCGTCTATTTGCTCCAGATAGACATGTCAACAATCTATGCTCGGGCTTAACATAATATGCCATCATGTCATGAACGTTTTTACCAAAATCAAATCTGTTTTAAAATAACAGGAATAAACTATATAAACAACATTTCATGTATGTGTGACAACCATTGCTAAACTTGCTACAACAAGGCAGGCAACTCAAGCCATTTCTCCCTGTGCTCATTCAAGATAAGTCTATGGCTCATTCAGCTCAATGTAAATCGGCTATCAGCCTATGTGAATTTTTGTGCTCGTGCCCTGTTAGTATCCGCGAGCACATTTGCAGACAACTTTTATTGACGTAGGCAAATAAATGGGGTGCTGGTTTACCCATTTCGGATTGGTTTCAAACTTAGCAAAAATCTGGAAAAATTAATCTATGAAAAAGCTAGTAGTATGAGCCAGGTTCGAGAATCGAACAAAAATTATTGGGGGAGATAGTTTTGTAAATGTTGACTGGAGTTAATAGAATAAAAACGACGGGAAGAGTCGGGAACCTAACCGTAAATGCAATACCACCTACATCCACCGGGGCCGTTGCATCAAGCTGAGGGGCGGGGGTCTGGGTTACTTCTAGTTTTCTCTCGAGGCATCGACAAACACAGCTGACAGGTTAAGGTGCCAGTATGGTACTCCGACTCCGTTACGGATGGGCGGGCCGCCGGATAGGACGGATTAGCATTTCTGTTGCCTTTATGGTTCTCCGAAGGCTGGGGGTGCTGAAAACAATTCACCGCCAGAACAGTAGGTGGAGAAGCGGTTTTTTGTCGAAAACACGTTGCTTTGTTGCGTCTTTGTAAGTTAGAAATCGTCGTTGTTTATCTCCCACCTCTCATCACACGTGTGACACTCTTACCAGCTGTCACTAGTCAGACGATGAGTGCTGCAGGTGCAGTCACATAATATTATATTAAAGACAAACTCAAGGCCCGCCGCGTCATTTTATGTGGCCCGCGGAAGATTAATGGGCTATTGAAATAAGTCTACGCTGCTTTAGAGCGTGGATTGACCATAAACGACATCTCTCACCATGCATTTCAATTGTGTTACGGCAAAGTGACGACATCCCGCCTCTAGAAAGCAGTGTTAAACAGCAGTGTTAATCAGTGTTAAACGCAAAGTTTAACTGGGTGAAGGCGACCATGGTTTGAATGACAGCACTCCAATGCAGCCGGTTCTGCGAACGTACCCCATGTGCATTTTCAGCCAAGGTCCTCGGGCATTCAACCCAAGTTGGTATCGCTCTCGAACTTGGTTAGAGTACTCAGCCAAGCTAGCATGTTTCTGCTTCCCTTATCGACAATTTGGAGCCAGCAATGATGAAGACATCACCTTCATTAGACAAGGTTTTACCTAGGCTATTGGAAAACGGCAATGTTTATTTTACATAAAGCTCAAAAAGCTATTCTGCGTTCAGATGAAGGTCAAAACAAGTTTTGCTCTTGCGCTATGCGCGCTTGCATTTTGTCACCAAACACTGAAAAAATTTGCAAATATATCCTCCAAGAAAAACAGCAGATTGTCCAAGAATTAAAAGGCGGACTTAAATTGCAGCATAATATAGACAAATTTAGCCGTTTAGCTCCATAGACTCCCATTCATTTTGCACTCTACCGCGATCACTCCCAGTGGAACTCTGGTAGCCTGACGTTGTCATACTCATAATTATAGTCAGAATATAAGTCTGAAAACTCTACGTTGGGCTTTGAGTAGGAGCCAAACTCGTAAAACAAATGCCTCTACGCTCAATTGGATAGACCTACAACCAATCAGAGCAACGTATTAAGTTGTTTGTTGAAAACTAATTCAACCCAAGTTTTGATAAAAACAATTCTGACAAAGTTTAGTTTGAGGGCGTTTTGTCTGAGAATGACACCGTTTAGTTTGACAGCGTTTTTTCTGAGAATGACGCCTTTTAGTTTGAGAGCGTTTTTTCTGAGAATGATGGCGTTTGGTTTGAGAACGTTTTGTCTGAGAATGACGCCGTTTAGTTTGACAGCGTTTTTTCAGAGAATGACGCCTTTTAGTTTGAGAGCGTTTTATCTGAGAAAGATGGCGTTTGGTTTGAGACTGTTTTGTCTGAGAATGATGGCGTTTAGTTTGAGAGCGTTTTGTCTGAGAACGATGGCGTTTGGTTTGAGACCGTTTTGTCTGAGAACGATGGCGTTTGGTCTGAGAATGACAGAGTTTTTCTGAGACTGAAGCCGTTTCGCCTGAGTCTGATGACTTTTGGTCTGAGACTTGACGCCTTTTTCGTTTGAGTCTGACAATTGAGTCTGAGATCTGAGGATGTCCTAAAATGAACACCGTACGCGAGCTTGTGAGCTGGCTCCGTTGTTGTTCTAGCTTTGCAAAGCAAATAAAGCTATACCTTTGTAACTATTATAATGATGATGTGTTGTTTACTATTACTAGCTTATTGTTAATGCCACCATTGTGGTGTTAACTGACTTAAAGTTCTAAAAATATAACGACCTTAACAATATTGACGTTATCAGACATGATTTATTCATCTTTGGCTTTGCCTCAGAATAACATGTCAACAATATATAATGACGCCGTAACATGCCACGATATTATAACTAATTATATTAGGCTATAATTACGTTTGTCATGCCATGAGCATAATAGCGTTCATTACAAAATGGTTAAATCTGCATGAAAATGATTGAAATTAACTCTACAAACAACCGTCATGTATGTGCAACCATTTGTAAAACGTGCTACAATGAAGGCAGGCAGCTGTAGATTATCAAATCCTTTCTCCTTGTTCTCATTCAGCTCAGGTAAATCAGCGATTGGCTGATGCTCCCTTTTGTGCTCGTTCATTGTTTGTATCCGCGAGCACGTTTTTCCAGGCAACTTTTCTTGACGTAAGCAAATAAATGGGCTGCTAGTTTACCCATTTTGGATTGGTTTCAATCTTAGCAAAAATCAGGAAAAAATATTTTATGAAAAAGCTAGTAGTATGAGCCAGGTTCGAGAATCGAATAAAAATTATTGGGGGAGATAGTTTTAGATATGTTGACTGGAGTTAATAGAATAAAAACGACCGGACGAGTCGGGTAGAAAATCGGAAATGCAATACCACCTACATCCACCGGGGCTGTTGCCTCAAGCCGAGGGGTTGGGGCTTGTATGATACATTTTGTGATTTTATTGTAATAATTATGAGCCGTACTTCATAAATCAGTTCAGTTCCACTTTAACGTTTAACCTTCGACGTTTGTAGTACTTGATGCAAGTTGAATCTAACCATGATCACCAGCAACTGTTCAATAGAAAAAAATAGAACAGAATATACAAGGCAACCAACTGCAATTCAATCAAACATTTTATTGTACAATATGTCCAGTGTTCTTCCACTTCTTTTGTTTGTAGTGACCAGGTGATCTAAATGTCTGCTTTTCACAAACCTTAGACCGCAGTAGTAGATGCATCTAGTTGAGCTAACTAGCTAGCTATTGAGTGGACCTGAAATTCCTGTCGAGCGTTGCTCGACGATAGGGGACCCAAGGCTTTAATCTGCAATTCATTGTTGCTAGCTCTAATCAGATGTAGGCTACTATAAGCTAATAAGAGCAGATTATGTAAACTGTATCCCAACGAACACCAATAACTAGAACTAGTTAGACAGACTATAAACCAACGAACTTCTGGTTATAATACAGGTGCTCTCTAGCTAGCTACAGTAAAAGTGTTGCTTAGCTCTAGATACTAGACCCACAGTCTAGCTCTAACTGCATTTAGAATCTAACAAGCTAAAATCTTACGAAATTGTTTATCTAAAGTTGGCTATATGAAATACTACTCATAACAATTGATATGTGGTGGTTGAAATATGAAAAAATGCATGATTTTAAACAATTTACCAGCCAACTTGCTTCGGAGATACTGAAAATGAATGGGGTTCAACGGGGGAAAATACAATGTTTGGAACTATAGCTCGAGTGAGACACGCTTTGCTTCCGCATTCCTCGATAACAATGGGAGTCTATGGAAGTGTCGCAACTCTTTTTCTATGGCTCTGGCCTGTACGAGCTAGCCACTGTTCTGCGCAAGACCGGACGAGCCGAAACTGGAAAGCCGGCGTGGTCCGTTTTGCGCTTTCACTTGCCTCACTCGTAGACTTATTACAGTAGACACAGCGAGCTTGTGCTTTAAAGATGGCGTCCCATTCGTTTCTACGGAAAGTACTCAGTGGCGCAGTGAGGCAAGCGAGAGCGCGAAACGGACCGTAGCTTGGTCTAGAGATATAGGTCTATGGGTATGGCGAATTGGCGATATGCTAACTTCCGGGTTGGCCTACAAAATACGTCATTCCTGCAACACTTTGTTGGTAACTCCTCCCGCCGTCTATGGCGCCGCTGTAGTTCAAAACGTATGGACCCACAGTTCTGCACGCTTTCCACCAGGGGCATGCCATGCTGCAACAGCACTTCCGCACTGTAATTTTATACATTTGACATCTAAAATGGACCTTTAGTGCGCCACCTCAATCCCACATCACATGGGGCGTTCGTTCCTCGACATCGTACATTGTATAGCTAACTGGATAGCCAGTTTAGACAGGGAATTTGGGTGGAATAAGCTTGTAAACGTTGTTTAATGTAGAAAAAATTCGAGGCTCCTTTCCAATCTGTATAACGGAGATGTTCCTCGCGATGATCCACTTAATTTAAGACAACTAGCTACTAGCTAACATATCCTTTGTTTAGAAAATTCCATGCAGTTTTTGCTGATCTAACGTCTATCAAATGTCACGGAAAGGGATTGTCAAAGAAAACAAAACATTTGAGTTGGCTTTTTAACAAGCAAATCGAACTAAACAAAAACAACGGTGTTAGATTGAGAAACGATTGCAATACAGCTGTCTAGCAAGCTACTGCTGCTGCTGCGGTTCCACTTCAAGTATAATAGCCTGTCGACATAACTACCCAACCGAATAGGTGGAGGGGTTGAGTTTATTCACCTAACCGCGGAAGGAAATATTCCGTAACATCCACTGACATGATGTTTCCACAATCAAGACACTCGGTAAGTAGTTATTCCAAGCGTAATTTTGCTAACGACGTTAGCTCTAGTTAAAAAGCGAAACTATCTTAACCTCGTAGCTAGCGTTAGCTGTGTTAGCATATGTGGAGTCACAAGTTAACCTCTTGATAGAAAAAAATAGAAACTGCTCATTAGTTTTACTCTTGTTAAGCTATTGTCTAGTCAACAAGACAATGATTACAGCTACCAACATTCGCCCTCAAATCGTATAAACTAGAGAATAAGCGTAGGTTCGTGTGTGCCATGTGCCCCAGGCATTCTGTTTATATTCTGTCCCCCGATCATGTAGAAAGTTATCCTTTAGTGAATTGCTATAACATCCAAGGAGCTTGCCAAAACACACAAAATGCTAGCTCTTTGGTTGATTATCAAGGTAGCGTGTTGGTTAAGATACTTTTGCTGTCGGTAAATCAGACCCCCATTTGTCTAACCTTATCATAAAACGCTGCTATCTAATCCAGGATTACTTCTCATCATTGTGTCCCCCCCCCCCCCATCCTCGTGCGTTTGAGTCCTAGATAACATAGTTCAGAGACAAGTGTGGGATTTAAGGTTAAGAGTGGGGGGTCAGGGTTAATTTTAAAACTGGTTAAAAAAAATCAAAGATAAGGTATAGGATAAACGAACATTTTAACCTTAAAGTTTAGTAACCGAGGGTTACTATTTTATTGAAACATTTTAGTAGATAAGAGTATTTTACATACAGGGTGTTCTCACACTGGTTTTGTAGACATCTTCTCAGTCCAGTCAGCCCCTCAAGTTCACCACCTCAGACTCCTGTGACCGGATCAAGGATGAGTTCCAGTTCCTCCAAGCACAATACCACAGGTAAAGAGTCAGTTAACCACACATATGTAAGTACAAGTCTAGTAAATACAAACAGATACACATACAGTTGGAAAGCTGACTTTAATATGTGTGCTTTGTGACCTGTCTTTTCAGTTTGAAAATGGAGTGTGATAAACTAGCTAGTGAGAAGTCAGAGATGCAGCGTCATTACATCATGGTCAGTGACATCATCTTAGTTTGATATCATACCAAAGTTCATAAACCAACTATTGCTGTAATTGGATGTCTCACACATGCTAATTTTGCAGTACTATGAGATGTCCTATGGACTGAACATTGAAATGCACAAACAGGTAAGAGACTTCTATCCGCACCTGACCATTACTTTGTTGTCTCTTTCTTTTGAAGTCTTTACGGCATTGTTCAGTAAAATCCAGTTTTTCTGGGTTTGTTGTTTCTTCCTCCCAGGCTGAGGTGGTAAAGAGACTCAATGGAATCTGTGCTCAAGTTCTCCCTTACCTATCACAAGAGGTATGGCACCCTCCTCTCCAAAGATTTGCTTGTCTAACTTCAGTTGAGCTACGTTTCCGTTCAGATTCTCAATCAAATTATTGGTAGGATTGTCATGTAAAGTTACTGTTCAGATAAGTGTAGATTATTGATCATTGTAATATAACTTCTGGTGTTGATTGTGTGCGTTTGTATATATTTCAGCATCAGCAGCAGGTCATGGGTGCCATAGAGAGAGCCAAGCAGGTAACCCCACCTGAGATGAACTCCATCATACGGGTAAGTGTGTGCTTCATATGTGTGCTTGTGAATCTGTTTGTACTCTGTGTGTTCGTCACTATACATAGGGACTTCTGTAATAGGGTTGAGCGATACACGCACCTTTCCCCATGGACAGCCGTCACTTCTTCAATCGGCAATTGCCGATGTATTTAGGCAATTTGTGGGTGGTGTAACAGACTGTAGTTGATCCATGTCCTGTACGGATCACATCATTCCCTAAATCTCAATGCAGAGTTGCAGTGAAAAGATGCAGATTAGACAGACGCAAGCTGTGCTTGCTACTCTGAAGCGCCTAAGGCTAAAGGTTGGATACGTTTTGTGAAACTAGCCATTTTGGCTTGACTTTGAAAGTATCCAACCCCAAATATCCCACCCCCTCACTTCAAAGCCACTCTCCCAAAACACATGAACTAACACATGAGCTAAGTCAGTAGCTCATAGTATGGGCCATACTGATGTTGCTCATCCACTAATGCCCATAGTAAACAGTGACAAGCATGTTCTGTGTGTGTGTGATTAGTTTTTTACTTGGAACCGGTAGTGATACTATAATTATACAAACGTAGCAATAGTTATGCGACTAAAGGTAGCTATATGGCTTTGATAACGGATGACAACATAATGGAGGGCTGGAAACACATAAACATAGATGCTAGTTGGTTGTTGCTCAATAACCCGAGGCAACATTTTGCGTGCAATTAGCATAGAATCGGATTTGCTCCTCTTGCTGGGTGGCCTATTCGCCTGCCTCGCGTCGCCAGCTATCCTTTACTGCCTTGTGGAGGCGGTTACATATGACTTGAGAGCTAGAGAGGGTACAATTTCTGGGGAAATTGTAGGGTGTGCTTGCTTGCATTGGTTGCAGATGGGTCCATTTATTAACTGTAATTTTTGCAACTGATATTTCTGTATATTTTATATTAAAATGCGTACTTATTATTTATGAAGATTGCATAGATTTAAAAGCATACATTTGTTGCTGCTCATTTACAAAAAGTGATAGAAGTGTAGAACCTTATTCCTAGCTCCCATGATCCATTTCCTGAATTATTGGCGCGACTTCCCAAGCCGGCAATTGTCATGGTAACGGTCATAAACAGTCATTGCTGTAAGCTAATTCTGATGCAAAATAAAACATGCGGGAACACAGCCTGTTAGACTTCAAACGGGACAATTTGATTATTCTTCTGCCTTCTACTATCGAGGGATGAGAGGACAACCTGAAAAAGTGGCCTCAAATAACGTACACTAGCAACGATTGACAGTACCCCCAAAAAATATGCCCCCAAAAACGTAAATAAGCTTGACTTGTCCCCGTCCTCTTCTCTTTGGTCCCTCTCGGATTTAAGGGGAAATAGCTAATTCAAAAGTTTGCTGGAAGCGATCATTGTCAGTAACGTAGCGTTTATTACACAATGTTCATTTTTGGTGGAGTGTTTATTTGAGGGCGGTGTTTATTCGAAGGTGGCGTTTAATTAGTAAGAGAGATTTAGTGAATTGTAGGCCATACACAAACAAATAATATACAAAGGAGATCAAACACAAAGGGTTGACCTTTTAGTGTAAAATTTAAGCCGCACGTTTTATCGGGAGTACAAGGGCAGTATGAGTGCGTCAACGCCCTCTCATTGCAGGGTTTTTCCTGGGTCAAAATGGGTCTTCGGTGCTCCAAAAAAAACCGGTGTCACCTTATTAGCAGACATGTATTTATTAATTGTTTTCACCATTTCATAAATAATGGAGGCTATGCTTGAGGAAATCATTTTGCTTCCACTTTAGACTAAAAAAGATAAGCTAATAGATTGACAATAGTCCAAGCCCCATGGTGCTATCATGTATGGTTCAAAGATTTTCAAGGTTTACCTCTTTACATATATATGCAAACTACTAAAATTTATATCAATATTATCTAGAACTAACCAGTGGCCAGAAATGGAACACACAAATTATGAAATTCAAGTTTATCGAAGCAAGCTATTGTTCGCGCACATCAGTTGCATCTTGATCAGACAAGAAGACACACTCGATCTTTCTATCAACGGGATTACTATTGCTCTAAAGAGAACGTCGAGGCTGGCCCTTATGGAGGACCAAACCTGCCATATTTACAAATGAATGAATGAATGAATAAATAAATGTCCACATCCATGCATTTAGACAGAAATAAATGAATATATATATGAATTAATGCACAATTGTCTATCAATAGTTACATATATTTTACATGTATGTATGTATGTATGTATTTATTTATGTATTCATTTATTGATTGATTTATTCATTCATTTATATATTCATTTTTTTGTTCATTTATTTATTCATTTATTTATTCATTCATTCATTTATTCATTCATTCATTGTTCCCAATATGATAATGAGAGGAGGCCAGTAGGCGTGGAAACTGATGTTCAGACATTGCAATCAATCCAGAGCCATAGATTCAATCTAGCTTTCCTTTTATACATGTAAAGCTGACATGGTACATAAACATGGCATAGGCTACAGGCTATTTAGGCAACTTGTTGTTCCAACAACCGTCGCAACGGCATCCCATTCCCAACATAACGTGGCAACGTTTGGCTTTTGTTGCCGTATAGTCTTTGTAAAATATGTGCTGTGGGGCATACAACTCCATTTAGGACTAAGCTACTTTTCATCTTCAATGATTTACTTTGTGTCGTCAATCTTCACAAATTTCTCTTTTGCTTGATTGGGGGCTATGACAGATCGTCTATCTCGCTCTTACACACAGGACAAATATGTTGGTTTGGCAATCAACAATCAGGAATTTTTATTTTAAAATGTTTACATTTTGAAAATTGATCGGATATCGTTTTTATCGGGGTAAACACATGGTTGGCCGGTCACCGTAGTGAAGTTGGGTGTTAGGCCTAAGTGATAGCTCACAACTAACGTAGTAAAATCTTTATAACATGTTTGTTTATCCAAATATCATATATGGTGAATTAAATCTTTGTCAACAAGGTCGGCCAGCCTGTCCATGTTGTCCATGACAGCAAGGATGGATGTAAGGCTACATAATTGAATACAAAGCGTTGAAAACGATTAGCCAATGGTGTGTCAAATACCGCCTACTTATTTTGATTGACACATCTCATTAACATATTGAGAAGAAGAAATACAGGAATGAATGAATGAATACATGAATGAATACATGAATAAATAAATAAATGAATAAATAAATGAATACACAAATAAATACATAAATACATGTCAATTATAAGGTAATATTGATTGACAATTGTGCATTAATTAGTACAATGTATTAATTTGTCTAAATGCATGGATGTGGACATTTATTTATTCATTCATTCATTTGTAAATATGGCAGGTTTGGTCCTCCATAGGCCCTCGCAGCGAAACGACAGTTTAGTGGCTGCTCTGTCCATTCGCGCACCTCACAGTTGCGTATTGATCAGACAAGAAGACACGCTTATCAACTTGATTAACTTTATTTAGATAGACTTTATTTTTTATTTATTTTTTATTAATCACTGACTTTTTTTTGCCTTAGGCGCTCCGGATTTGTCATAGGCACTCGGGAAAACGGCTTTGGCGCATGCTAACATTTTCTTCTATGCAGGAAAAACCCTGCATTGGCTATCAATTAGGTGTGCATGTGTAGCAGGCCTACTTTAACTGTCACAAATACAAATGTTCTACATTGTGTAGAAATCTGAAGCAGCATGCCGAAACGTTCTTACACTTTAGCTTTCAAACAGAAAGATGTGCATAAAGCACTCACCAGCAGCAACAGATCTGTAGCACGCGAACTTGGGGTTGATGAAAGGCGAGTGGCGAATTACATTTCATATTGTACACTTGTGATTTAATCGTAGAAAAACGTGCAATGGAACGTAAATCCCAATAGAACCAACGCAATCGGGATCAAGACAAACATTTTGATGCCGACGTTGTAGGCCAAACATTGAGAAATCCTTAGGGATGGGAAAATGATAAATTTCTAGAGAGGGTACCATTTCTGGGGAAATTGTGGGGTGTGCTCCTGTATTTTTGTATGGCCTTTGACTGGTTAGCTGCTGCAATTCCCACACAACAGAAGTGTAGTAGTTAGCTAGCTCTACAATTTACTGGGAATAGGTCCAAATCTAGGAGCAAGATGGAGCACAGCTGCCAGCTGTAGGTATTATGCAGGTAGCAACGCTAGTGCAAAATAAATATTTGGCTGGTTGGCTCCATGACGCCCGGTAAGTAGGGCTTGTGAGACTGTTCACCAAAAGAATGAAGGGGAACCGATTTGTGTAGCAGATTAAGACATGTTCGTAGCTACCTAGGGAAAAGTAGCCTCAATTTTCCTAGACTTTAAGCTATGGTACTAATGCTGAGGGCTCACTGATATCGCTGTCTGTCTTACTACAACTGTGTTGTTGCTAACGTGTGCTGACGTTCTGACTTGTGCTGACGTTGTGACGTTAGGCTAGCACTGAGTTCTCTGTGGCCACACAAGGCACTTTTGTCCACAAAAAACTTAATTCAAGCCTAAACAGTGCAACGGAACGTAAATCCAAATAGAAGCAACGCATCTGCTAACAAGACAAACTTTTGACAGCAACGTTGTCTATGTAGTCCAAATATTGAGGGATTCTTAGGGGTGGAGAAATAATAAATAATATTAGGGATGCACGATAATATCTGCACGTCATCGGTATCGGCAGATAAAAGCTTCAAAACTTGATTATCGGCATCTGCAGATATGAATCTTTCTGCCGATGTACCTGGCCCATAAGGTGACGTGCAAATTATGCGCACGCGAAGCAAATGTTTAATTAAGCAATAAGCCCGTCGCGTTGTGCCTAACAACTCCCCTTACCTGTTCTAAATCAGCGCAAAACGCGGACTTGCGGGCGTTATTGCTTTTCTAAAACTGTTACTACAAATATTTGATATGGTTTCATAAATAAAGACAATCAAATTTAAGAAACAAAATAGTTTAATAATAAACCGTCATTCTTCCGCCACTACAAAGTATAGTTCCTACATAAATCGTTGCCACGCAACAGATTGAAAACAGTGGGCGGCCCATATCGTCTTTATAGTGGCGGCTTCATTCCTTGGCTTTGCTAACGCTTCGATTTCAGCCTCTGTCTTCTCTGCATGACTGGTCTTTTTAAACTCTTTCTACTCCATTCTATCAATAGTCTCCCACCAGTCGTTAAACGTCAGCCCACCCAGCTAATCAAAATTCACAACAAATGTTGCCATTCTCTTTACGACTAGGTTGCTTGCTTGCTGTAATTTGTCTTTTTTTATTTGAAATATTCGATGCGCAGTAATATGGAATGTTATGTTATGAGGACAACTTGAAAGGTTATGCTGGATTTTACAACGGCATGGAACGCGATATAGCCAATCAGAATCAAGGATTAGAACAATCAGTTTTAGAAGTTACTACGAGCGCCAACAACATGATTCAACATGTCGGCTGTGTGGCAGGACTTCACAGTATCAAAGGATGATGACAAAATGGCTATTGGCGGAGTTTGTACAGTGTCAGTGATGCAATACATTTTAAGTTTACAGAGTTACAGCTGCCTTTCTGTGCATATGTGTCAAGAATGTGTCATTGTCAACAACACAGTTTTAAGGAAACTGTAGTTGTTCAAGTTCAAGGAGGTACTGTTCAAGTATGAAAATTGTGATGTGAAAATATAAATAAATCTGCCATATTTGAAATCATTTCAATAGTTTTCATGAGTGAATGTCTATTTCTAAAATGATACAAAGTTTTTAATGTCCCGAATTTACAGAAAGTACCCCACCATAATAACAGATTAATTCTAGTACAGGAGAGACTTTTCAATAATTAAAAAGCAGAGGTGTATATCGGTAACGGCATCGGCAATCGGCCAAAATGAGCTTGTAAATATCGGCATATCGAATATCGGCTAGAATTCAATATCGTGCACCCATAAATAATATATATGAGAGAGAACAATGGTTGTGCTTGCCGAAAGGCTTGAGCACACCCAATGAATGGGGAAGACATTTTGTTGGATGAATTTTGCCTTGTTTTCCTTTCAGTGGATCCCGGTCTTAATTGTAGTAAGCTCTTGTGTGTGTCATCTCTTTTCAGCAACAGCTCCAGGTTCACCAGCTGTCTCAGCTCCAGGGCTTGGCCCTGCCCATGACACCCTTGCCCCTGGGTCTGACGCCCCCTAGCCTACCTGCTGTCACCTCCAGCTCTGGCCTGCTCTCCCTCTCCTCCATCCTGGCCTCCCACTCCCATGCCCAGGCTCAGCTAGCCAAGGAGGACAAGGTCCGAGAGGGGGCCGAGAGGGACCAGAGAGAAGAGGACGGGGACAAGTCAGACTGATGGGAAGAGACCTTGAAGCGTGGTGCAGCATGGCATAGTGAATGGAGGCTGGGAGGAGGAGAGAGAGGGTAGGGAGACAAGTTTGACTAATGCCCCATTGTTGCCACAGTGTGGAGGGAGAGAGGATCATAGGGAATTTCTCATCAAGAAAGGGAGAGATTCACATAGTTATGGGTAGGTGATGCTGCTTAGAATTCTATTCCTTAAGAGGAATTGTCTCAAAGGGTTTTGAGGTAGGAGGAGAGGAGTTTAGTAAGAGTTGACTGTCAGTCTCCCCAGATTCTGCTTAAGGCAACATCATTCTGCTCTCCCCTTCTCCGATTTCCTCCTTCTCTTCTTCATTCCTCTTCTGCGCGCATCATCTTTGATTTTTTTTTTTTCTCCAAGGGTTTCCTTTATTTGTTGATATATAAAATTAGTCTGATTGTATTTGATTCTGTTGCCTGGCCCATCATCTGTCCCTCTTCCCCCTTCCCTCCCTCTCTATCTCCACACCTTCATCTTAGACAAGTGGGATAAAGGAGATGCGTCAATAGACCTTCCCCCCTTCATCCTGTATCTGTCTGTTGATTGGTGGCTTAGTCCCCTCAACCCCTCACCCTATCTAATGTAAGTTCAGTGCAGAGGAAAGTACTGTGGTGTCATGCAAATCCGCACAAAGAGCCAAAGGGACCTCTTCAAGACATGTTCTGTTCCAACCTTAAAGAAGAGGATTCTAAGTAAGAGACAGTCTAATTAAAAGTGTGTGTCTAAACAAGTGTGGTGGGGGTGTAAATGTGCGTGTAAACAAATCAATGTTTGTTATATTAAGCACCTTTCATCTCTCCCAATTTATTTTTCTGCTTCCTTTATTGTTTTTTTCAACCAAGATTAACTTAATTGGGACCGTAAAAGTCAATTTTGGCCTAATCAGAAAGCTTAACTAGTTATAAAGAGAACATTAACCTACTAGGGTTACTTTAGCCCACAGCATTCTTAAAGTTAGGGTAGACCTCGAGTTACATGGCTGTTTGGGTCTCAGCCAATCAGCTTTCAGCTGTAGTGGGATAGGGACATTTCAGTCCATGAACATGTCAGGCAAACAATAACACCTAGCTCTCTACATTTTCCATGAGGAGTTTGTAGAGGGTCATTGGGTAACTTGACTGTTGTACTGCTTCCCTTCTCACATATTGCAAGTGTCTTTAGTAGAAGAACAGGATGTGTGGTGGTGTTTTTAGCCAGAAGATGGCAGTAAAGCAGCACTGTTGACTGATGCACTTGACTTATTGTTAATGTTAGCTAGCCAGATGAAATCGGGGATCTCAAAAAAGCACAGCATTCCTCAAATATCTTTTTAAAGGCAGAAACTATAGCGCCTTCTAGAATAAACCCTAGTGGTGTCGGGGGGGGGGGGGAGGGGGGGATAGCGGAAGCCTAACAGTTTGTCCAAGCTTACTACCCTGATATAGCTCCTGTTTGTGAAACCCCTCCTAGGCTAGCATAGGACAACCTTAGGTGAACAAAGCTTAACTCAGACCTGTGAATGGTAGATGTTTGTGTATGTTGTCAAGGGCCAATTTATGTACGTACATGAATATACCTATAATTTTGTAAGCATTTTTGTATGTTTCAGAGCTGCTTTCTAATGTGTGTTTGAGCATGTGTCATGGAGGACTATGGAGAGTGAGTGTGTGTTAGAATGCTGTAGTGACTCTATACACCCCCCCCCCCCCACCCCTCCTTTCCTTGACAACGATGAGGCAACTGCTTTAAGCTTTGTAAATGTCTTGTCATTTTCATTGAAACTCTTCATTTTGTTGTATGTAAAAGTTACAAATATGTACTTGTTAATAATGTTATGTTATTAAAAAAAAGTGTACTATAGCTTCATTTAAAACGCAGGGGGAAAGAAATGTATTGTAAAACCCACAAACCATTTACTCTAATTGAATGAACCATTCTGCAGTAAGGAAATGTCTTTTGTGCCTTACAAATAAAAGACCTGATTGAAGCTCCTGAGTTATGTGCTTAACCCATGTCATTCCTCTGGCTCTCACTGATGTGAACCACAACCCCTTGGAGCAGGTCTGAACATGACCCATCTCTGTGCTCTACACTATTGTCAAAAGCTGCATGAAGGGAAAGTACAAAAATATTCAACTGCTGTCCTTATCTGCACACAGGGTCTAAACACAATTATGCTGTCTCACACTGTTTCCCTTTCAAAGAAAATCAAGACACCACCTCTTATAAGGCATATTGACTCATATTTAATCATGAAATAATTGAAAAACATACCCACGGATATAGAACAAGTATCAAAAGATATTTGAAAACCTTTAAAACAATGTGTAAAACCCCATCATACACAGACTTCACACTAATGTTTTGTAATTCCCCATCCCCTGGTCTGTGGTTCTGTAGGCACCCAGGCATCTTCTAGAGTTTGGTGATATATCACAGTAAGGCTTAAGAGGTGTGCATGGCCTACAAACATACTTTTATGTGTGTGTGTAATCCATGGCTTGACTCTTTACTGATGTTGGCTATCTCCAAACAATAAGGAAATCATAATAGTTACAGTTTGGTATAGTCATTATAAAACATGTATTGTGTACATAAAAGGTTATAAAAGGTACAAAAAGTCCAATATTTCTTTGAGATAAGAACAATTACTAACTGGAATTTCTTTCTTACAGTTTGTACAACGTTGGTTTAGACAATGAATTGACAATGATTCTGTAAACAAAAATAAGATATAACAGCATGACAACATTTGGTACATGTAATGCAGTATACATATTTCTGACATGTATTATTGAGTTAAAAAAACATGGTCCAAAGACACAATAGTGGAACGAGAGAGGGAAGAAGACAAATAAGGGATATAGCTACAATGCACACTGGTTTCAGAAAGATACACATCTCTTGAAAGGCACAAGCTGGATAATGATTTCAGTTGGAATAAAGTTGGTGAACAACATTTGCACTTTGTCTGGTTCTTTCTACCTCTATCTCTGTACCCATCCATTTCCCCTTTTCTCTTCAGCAGGTTAAACATTTTACTAATATAAGCTTAAATCATATAAATCCCTTAAATTGGTTTGTTTAAAGCGAATTGTGGTTTGTGTTGTCTTTGCGCTCACAAGCTTGCACCAGAGTGGATGTAGTGGTTTTTCATTCTGATTAAGTTGTCTGAACATGTCCTGGATTGTCACTTTTTTTATAGTGTGGTTGTTTCACACAGCTCATCTGGTGGCAGTGGTAGATGTTACTGTGTTGTCAAGTACTCATACAGGCGCAGAGGAGTTGTAGTGGTTGCTATGTTGGTTGTCAGGTGGCTGCAGGCTGGGTTTGCGTTCCAGATGTTCGTTTTCAGAGGGGTTTGCTGGTCGCAGGCAGCGGGAGGGGCGGGACTTAAAGAAGTCTGACACATAGCAGACCTGAGAGAAGAGAAGCGTACATTTTTAGATCATAGATCAATGATAACTAGATATAGAGTGCATGATGCACAGCCACTCCTACCCTCTTCTTTCTCACTTACGTTCAGCACAGCAATGAGCGCCCCCTGTAGTAAACCTACCACCACATCGCTCCAGTGGTGTTTGAAGTCCGACACGCGTGTGTACCCTACGTACACAGCAAACGCAATCAGGAAAAACTGAATGGTAGGTCGAACGAGGCGGGTCCACTTTCCCTGCATACGAGCCTGCACGTACAGCTAGACACACACACACACACATGCACAGGTCATGATCCTCATAACACATGGTCATCTGTAAGAAACAGAAGAAGCAGTTAATAGAAAAATTGTGTCTATGGTCGTTTTAACTCCACTACTATTGGTGCTTTTTCATTGCATGGTACTGGCTCAACTATTTTGGTTTTCCATCTCCGTCTAGGTTAAAAGCAAGCCAAAGTGAAAACAAAAGGTGAAGTGAAAACAGTGCAGACTACTGACTGGTCAGAGAGAATTAAGACAATAATAGCAACTGCTGGCTATAATAGCTGTCACAGTTTTATTCCATGGACAACTCAATTAAATGTCAACCAGTAAAACAATGTCAATTGAGGAAGTGTAGATGTTCCTGTGGTTGCTGATGAAAGGATCCAGTGAGAGTGGAGTATGTTGCGTTGAAGATGTTATGACAGTTTCATGCAGCGTTGCTATACGACGACCAGCTTCATAGAGTGGGTACTATCTGCAGTGGAAAATGAACTTTGCGAGTACAGTTGAGTCCGTCAAGATGAGCCGATACCATGTATTGGAAAAGCACCATATGCACAGTCCAGCACTCACTGCTAGAAACAGCATACAGTACATCCCGAAAGAGGAGTGGCCCGAGTAGAAGGACAACCTGGAACATACAGGAACAAACCGATCGGTTAACGCAATGCTTTAGCACATCACTAAGATGGAGGGAGTAGGACAGAAGGAGGTAGACAGACAAGTACCATAAGACCCACCTGGATTCTGTGACGTTGCGAGGGTTGCCGGTACAGTTGATCTGAGGCATATACCCAGAGCACACGACGGGAGAACAGACCGCCAGGAAATTGGGTCGAGGTCGACCTATGGTGAACTTGGCCATGTCTGTAAGTGATTGGCTGACACCAGCTCCAAACAGGAAGGTGCCCACTATCTTATAGAGAGCTGCCAGGTACTGGTTGAACTGGGAGTTGGAGTGGAGCCGCTTGCAGTAGACCAAATATGCCTCTCCAACGGTGATCTTAGAGACAGAAAGTGAAAATACTCTACCACTGAGCTGTTCCTTTCACCCATTAATATCCCCAAAATCCCATAGCTGTATAGAGAAAACATGGCAGCCAGGCTGGACCAGAGAGATGGGGGCAGGGTTGAACTTACTATGATGAGGGAGGAAGAGATGGTAACTGCAGCCATGGTGCCATGGGAGATGGTGGCCTGTCTAAACGGGTAGCTGATGGACTTGTCTTCACAGTGGATGCCTCGCTGGTATGGCTGGAACATTATGGTCAGGATGGCAGAGGGTAGGGCAACTAGAGAGGAAAGAGGGACGGTGGAGGGACAGAAAGATAGAGAAAGTCAAAGGGAGACAGAGAGAAGTACAAGATGAAGTATATAGTTCAAAGGGTTGTGACCTCTATAGGCTAAATTCCCGCTCTTTCCTTGTGGAGGAAGTTTCTATCACCATTGATACGTGGCTTGGTGTACTAGCCTTTAGCGTATGACCCTGAGGGCTACTGACAAAGACAGGGGCCTGGGAACCAACCACTGACACGTGAAATACATTACACCCATTACACTTTCAAACAATACAACCAAACACACACATTACTTCTACGACACACATACACTAATTTGTTAACTAACAGTCAACTATATAGACATCCTTTTTCTTTAGTACACAATCTCACATATACACTCATGGGTCACCAATGTCTTTATACACTCCTCTCATGAGAAATTCTGATCTGTCGTGGAAAGGTCCATGGAAAAAGTTGTTTCCATTAACCTTTTTATCTTTCTCTCTCCCTATCTTACGCACATTCATTCCCTCCCTGCGAAGTACTCACACTCATTATCTGTCCTTGTGAAGCATACCTACACACACATTCTCTCCTTCTGCAACACACATACATTATCTTTCTCTAAAACACAAACATACACAAATTGAGGAGTGAGTCAGACCAAAGACAAAGAGACTGAATGGCAGACTGGCACCAGAGTGTGTAAAGCTGTCTCTTAAATCTTCAAGGCACAATAGCTCAACCTTACCGGCTAATGTCATGGACTTTACGAACATTAGTCTTCCTGTTTTCCTTAACATCATGCTTATTAACTGGTCAATATTTTAAGATGAGATGAATATATTTCTTTGTGGGGAGTGTGACACAGTTTATTAATACAGTCACTGAACATTTTGAGATGTGAGGGTTATCTTATACAATTAAAGGGACTTTAAAGTGTCCACCATCAAGCATTTAGTTAGCAGGGTACATTGCCAGTAGCTGCAGGAAATTTAGTTTCTCATCAGATGTAATGTTAAACTATAGCCTTCTCATCATGGTCCTTTCCTCTCCTATCTCCTGCTGTCCTCTCCTCAAGCAGCTCATATCATTTTAAATTTGACCTGACTAGTTGTGTCCACTATTCTTCAAGTAAGCTTGTGTTTTAGAAACAATTTGAGTCTCGGGGACAAGTTATCCATATTGCTATCTTGTACACAAACCCTCCACTGTCTGGGTTACACACACATGAGCATGCGCACACACACAGATCTGGGCAAAGGTATTCTTTGTCCTGAGTATCAGAATGTATGAAACTGTAAGATAAAAGAAAAAGAAGGGAAAGTATTGTTTTACTCTTTCATAATCTCATCTGGCAAGAAGTTCCGGACTCCACTCAGAGAAAATAAACATGGAGGAATTTGCAATTGGGCACAAGTAGAACTTCCTCTTAACCTCTGACCTGCCAGGAAGTGTAAGTGTTCCTGTTATTCTGCTTAAGATGAAACATGAATGCCAAACTGTACACACCAGCACTCACATTACAGTCCCATCCAAAAGCAACAACAACAGACATCCTGACACATACTGCCCTCTTCATTTAACACTGTACATGCACTGCCAAATGTAAACAATGATTAAATGTATTGCTCTTGCTCTCTTTCTCACACACACACTTTTGATTTGAACAATGAGCATTCATCTTTTGCTCTCCTTTTTTGCTGTCCCTCTCTTTTCCCCTTTTTGTCTCTCCTCTTCTTGACACTCTTTCCCTCTCTGTCAGAATCATGGATATTTTCACACAGGAACGTCGGAGAGCAGGAGTCAACACCCCCCCCCCCCTTGACATTGACACATAGTTGGAACTCAAGAGGCTGTCTGTTTTGTGAGACAGTAAAACTGTGGGATGGATCATCTTAACCCTTATGTTACTTTGTCAGACAAATGTTGGACCTCCACTGAAACACTCCAACTCCAAACTGCTAAATCCTAACTTACTCCTCACCTTTAACTCATAAACCCTAACTCCTGAACCTAGTCTCTACATAAACTCACCCTAATACCTAAGGCTAACAAGTCATAACTCACTCCAAAACCTTAACTTGTAAGCCTAACCTCTAAATAAACACTCAACCTAACTCCTACCCCAAACCTTTAATCCCTAAACCCCAGCTCCTGAACCTAACCTCTACATAAACACTTTTATTACTAACTTCTAAAACCCAACTCCAAACTTCGAGACCAGTTTCCCAAACATGGATTAGGCTTAATCCATGTCTGGGAAACTGGGACAAAAACGATTACTCCTAAACCCTAACTCCAAACCATAACTCCTAACCCCTAACTCCAAACTACTAATGCCAAACTCCTAAACCCTAACTCATACTCATAGGCAATCTTCACTTTATATCAATAATACTGTTGGCATTCTTGTATTTTGGTGTGGCAATTTCTTATACTTTATTTATTTTTGCAATACTCTGTTTTTGCGTGCGCGCTTTCCTTTGATTGTGTTTTGCATTTCATTTAATTTTTCCTTTTTTTATACATAGCTGCCATGTCACAAGAATGTAATTGTCTATAATAAACCTGTACTGTGCACATGATATGTCTCTTTGCTTTTGACTCCTAAACCCCCACTCCAATCTTCTAAACCTCCAAACCCCAAATTTCCAAACTCTCAGTTGCCCAGACATAGATTACAGTTTTTCCCAATTGTTTACAAACTAAAATTGAAACGCAATCACAGAGACTTAATGTGGTACTAAAATGTACCAAATACTTAAACTGAGTCCCAAAAATTCTAAGAATATTTCTTAATTTTCCAATTCTGCTTCAAACTTTTTACAAAACAGTGCACACTATTCTCTACTAGTGGCGATTTCTTTAAGACTGCAAGGGAAGCTTAGCCTGGTCTTAACCAGACCTTCCTACATTTAATTTGTACAGAGGGTCTGGGATCGCTCCATTGACAAGCGCTAACTACCTTGAACTGTTGAAGTTTAAAACTATTGGATCTGCCCAGAACCACTCTGGATCTGCCATAACCAATTGCTAGCATTCGCCTTAGCAAACTCCTTCACCACTAACGGAACAAGCTGGAAAATCAAACTTTTCTTGAACCCCATGGGGAAGAGGGCCACAACATCATGGCCACCAACAAACTCAGCAAAGATAGTTCTTACTCCGGCTTTAACTTTTGGATATTTGGCAGCGTTGCCACAACGGACCGAATGGCTTCGCTTGCATCTTTTTCCGCCGCCATTACTGAACTACAACTCAAACTAGCGCGTGACTGCAACGTCATCGTTCTCAGCCACTCCCTCTGTTCGCTGATTGGACCTACAAAAATGTTGTTTGCGAAAACCGACTAATATGCTGAATTCCCAGACTTAGTACAGAAGCAAAATGAAAATTGAGCGGAAGTACGTAGGTGGGCAGAGCCTCGGCTTCCGAAGGGCCAATATCAGGGCTCTACGCTAATGTTCTCACCAAGAAGTACATGAAAAGTTTAGGAGCACACAAAGACATTTAGGAGCACAGTGTTTTTTTTATTGTATTTGTTTATAAAACATAACTTAACACAGGGGCGTCCTTTGACCCTTTTTACAGGGGCACGTGCCCAGTATAAATCTGCTGTGCCCCAGTAAAATCTAAAGTTTGAGTTTTAACAATTTACTCATTAGTCAGTGCATTAATTTAGGTTGACAATCCCGAAAAAATACACGCAGTATCCCAATCAACGCTTGTAAAATCAAAGCAGTTTAACCAAAAACACAAACCGATGGATGTCAGCGTGCTCTTCTGAGCTTGCCAAATAGCCACTGCAGCACGCACACAGAAGTCCACGTGTCGGACTCGGCACACAAGTTAGAATGGAGGTAGGCTAAGAAAACATTACAATACTAAAGATAGTTTCTAAATGATAGGCCTACCAATCATCTTATTTTTATAAAAACATAAAAACAATATTATATGAAGGTAAAAAAATGTAGCTTGCATTAACTTTAGATGTCCCTGCCAAAGCTGATATCAAACCTGCGTCCCTGAATAGCCTAATAGTGCATTGTGGGCAACACGCTTGGAAGAAGGTATATGAATAGAGGCCTGTGCCCCAGTACAGTTTTATGTCTAACAACGCCACTGACTTAACTGTTAATGCTGTTAGACAACTAGCGACTTTCACTTAGATAAAACTACGACAAATACTTTAAGAAACATGTATATAGTTTATAATATTTTCTTAAAATACTGGTACATTATAGACTTCCATTGTAATCGAAGAAGGTTGAAGCGTGTCATTTGCGACCTTTAGTCCCAAACATTGTCTTTTCAAACATTCAACCCCATTCATGTTCAGTGTTCTGAAGCAAGTTAGCTGGTAAATTGATAAAATTAGCCTACTGCATTATTTTAAAACTTTTTCAACATTTGTAAGGGAGAAACACAAATATCCGACAAGCCAGCTTTACTATTGTAAGCTATAGCTTATTCTAAATGCAGTTAGAGCTAGACTGTAGGTCTAGTATCTAACGTAAGCAACACTTTTACTGTAGCTAGCTAGAGAGCGCGTGTATTATACGTTTTTGGTTATAGTCTGTCAAATTAGTTCTAGTTATTGCTGTTCGTTGGCATACAAAGTTAGTCTTCTCTTATTAGCATGGTTAGTACATCTGATTAGAGCTAGCAACAATTAACTGCCGTTGTTAGAAAAACTACAACACCACCCTGGATCTAGCTAGACCGGAAACAAAACAACAGGCACGCCACACACACTTGTTTGGGCTTGCGAGCCGGCGAAAGAGTAAGCAAGCAACAACAAAAAAATAGAGCACTTTAAAATCCGAAATGAACACAAAGTTCTGTACAGTAAAACAATAGATGAATACATAAAGCCCTAACTACAAATACAAAAACAATAACACACCATACAAAGACCTAATACTATCTAGGGATATAACCAGACATTAATTTTCAATTTCAGTTTTCAAAGGCCAAAGCATAGAGGTGGGTTTTAAGAAGAGACTTAAAAACAGGCAGTGAAGCTGCCTGTCTAATGTGTAGGGGTAAATCGTTCCACAATTTAGGAGCTGCTACCACAAAAGCACAATCCCCTTTTAGCTTGCACTTTGTTTTAGGCACACTTAGGAGCAGTTTATCGGCTGACCTGAGAGAACTGGTGGGTCTATAAGGATGTGACAGCTCAGAGATGTAGAGGGGGGCAAGGCCATTTATATACTGGTCCCAACCAGACTCTCGTACATTTCATTTGTACAGAGTACAGAAGCAAAATCTAAATTGAGCGGAAGTACGTAGGTCGGCACTCGGCAGAGCCAGGCTAGGCCATTTAGGCTTTAAAAAGCAAATAAAAGAATCTTAAAATGCATACTTTGATATATAGGGAGCCAATGGAGTGAAGATAAAACTGGGAAAATGTGAGTGTATTTACGTGTTCCAGTTAGAAGACGTGCAGCAGCGTTTTGCATCAACTGGAGACGAGCGATAGAGGACCCACTGACCCCCACATCCAATGCTTTACAATAATCCAATCTATTAGTGACAAACACCATGGTTACATGGATTCGAATTACTGGCTTATTTGGACTGAAATAGAATGATCCCTTTCTTGTAAACACCTTTGTTCGAATAATTGTGGTCCGACTACGATCCGATCGACACCTCTAGATAACTCGATCCAAGTCGGTTGATAATTTGGACATCGCATGCTTGTAAACAGTGAATTGGACTATGAACTGGACGCAGTACTCCTATTGTCATCATGCACCAAATGTAGAGGGACGTAGCTTCAACTTGCTCTCCGTTCGCCGTCTTTCTCGCTGTTATTGATGTGGTAGTGAAGAGGTCAAGCGGAAAGGCCTGTATCGCCACTAGTTGTAATGAAAACAGTTCCACGTATCGTACTGGGACATGACATGCTTTCGGCCAATGATTACGTTTATTCACTGACATATATATTAGGATAATAGCAGTTGCCCCCCAAATTAGCATTATCCGAATAAAGCTAGATTCGAATTGATACCATCATGGAAACATACTGTTTCAAAATGCTGCCAAGACAGAAATTGCTTTATTTTGGCCAATTGCCTCAAATGACAAAAAAACATTTTTTTACCACTGACATCTGTCTGTCCATCTCACGGTCAGGGTAAATTTTTACCCCTAGGTTAGTGATTGTTGTCTTAAAATATTGGCTTAAGGAACCCATATTAGCACAAAGGGTCCCGGTGGTGCCACCAAAAAACTTAATTTCTGTCTTACTTTTATTAAAACTTAGTTAAGTTAAGAGCCATCCAGGCCTTTATGTCATCAAGACACGGACACGGTCATGGACCAACAGTTTAATCATTTTTAAGAGGGACATAGATCTGACTATCATCTGCATAACGGTGAAAACACATATCAGGCTTCCTAAGTATGGACCCCAGCGGGAGCAAATACAGAGAAAAAAAGAAACGCATGTACGTTTTCTGAAGATGATATTTAAAAACCAACAGACTGATAAAAATGCGGGACATTTTCTCAATATGCGACATACAGGACAAGGGGAGAAAAATGCTGTGTGGTACAACGCAAAGCAGAACGGGTGGTCACCCTAGTGTGTTCTTGCAATTACTTCTGGGAAATCAGATGCATTTGCCGTTCTTGGTGACTTGTGTTCTTTGTATTGGAACCGTACTTGGGCAATGAAAGATGACGAAAAACGTGGATAGATAAACAGCCACTTTATCTCACATATTTATTTTTTTATTTTTTATTAGCTATCTCTATTATCTTCACACCCTAACTTGGGCCTCAATTCTGGTACTACAGAGACAATGTCGGTATCAAGATGTGCGTCTTGGTCCCTGAAAGCGTTGCTTGTATTGGATTTTACGTTCTGTTGCACAGTTTAGGAGGAAACAAAGTCTTTGTGACAAAAGGTACCTTGAATGGTAGCTAGTTTGCTAGCCACTTTAGTGTTAGCCAACATCACAATGTCAGCACATTAGCAACAACACATAGATATGACGTGCTAGTTTGTGATGGGAAGTTCGGATCTTTGAATCTCGTTCATTAAAATGAACAAATTTTTTCGAGTCATTCATTCATTTCAACGGGGGGTGGGGGGGGATTTTACAGTCAATTCCCTGGCCTAAATACGCCCACTGCAAACATTTATCATATTCTCATGTGTATGTTAGTACATGTAAAACCAGCAGATGCTATTTTAAAAGAAAAATGACTGCATTAAAATAATGCATCATGACAGTTTGTATGATTTGAAATGGTCACTTATTATCACGCTAGCATTTAATTATTGCGGGAAACAATTAAACTGCACTAAACTGTAAGTAAATTGCAAAAAAGTTAAAATAACAAATGCATGCAATACCCCCCTTTGTCATGACAAAGTGTCCTCTTTCTCACAAATCAAATCTGGTCACCCTATGTAAAATGAAAGTTGTATTTGATAAATCAAGTTGGTTGCGTCTCTACTACAATTAGCCAGACAGATAATTTAAAGTGCTGTCAAACAATTACAATAATTAATCGCACATTTTTTTTCTATTCTAAATGTCCCTTGATTTATTTTTGGCCCATTATTTGTTCTCATTTTTACGCTCTTACCTACATGGAAAAGTGGATCGGATTGCTTAGTGCAAATCTTTTTTTGTTTGTTGAAAACAACATTGCAATCGCCTGGCTTTGAGGAGGGGGCGGAGGATTCCCATCAGCTGTGTGCTTGGCCATCAAGTGGTATTTCAGACTGGATGTGCTGTGATGATAGCTCAGTTCACAACGACGAAACACACAGATCACTTTGGTCTTGTCAATGTAACCATTTGGCATCTTTTTTAAAGTGAACTTTCCATTCAGAATTTTATTGGCATCCATTTCGGCATTTCGCACTCGCCATCACTTAAAACGCCTGCTACGCCTTTGTTTCCGATCTACCTAGATCCGGTGTGGTGTTGTAGTTTTTCTAACATCAGTATTTGTTGCAACAGCTTTTCTAGGCCAAAAAGAACGTTAATCTCGCAATAAAAAAATTTACACAGTTCAAATGGGTTTTTAACACCGTTAATAACGCGTTTAACTGACAGTACTAATAATTTATAATACGTTTTGTAGCTTTTACATCTACGGACTAAATATAATTAATAGGCTAATCTCGGGTATTGCATTGTCCACAGGATTTCTTTTTTTTTTTGTGCTTATAAACTATATTAATGCATCTTTCATGTATCCCATCCCCCCTTCTAAAGATCGATCGCATAGTGTATCAATGCATTTTGGCCTTAACAGTTCCTTTCAATGTTGTCTACTCAAATCCAGTTATCCAACATTCCAAGAATTCCATTCTGATAGCCCAAATTACAGCTCAACACAACATGTAATTTAGCTTACTGTTAAATTCATACTCTTTGTAGAAAATATGGGCATTCATTGCAGCCAAATGTAGAGGTTGTAAAATGATAATTTACTCATATAGCATTTTCAGAAATGCTATAGTAAGCTATTTTATAGAGTGGGATGTTATGCCATAATGTTAAGGCCCCGTCATACCATAACGGTCTGGTCAACGTTCTATGACGTTATATGAAACGTTGGTCCATGGTCGCTGCTATAGCACCAGAACATCGCCAGAAGAGCGTGACGCAGGTAATCGGTGATGATCGGCGGAGAACGCTGGTCCAAAAAAACAAGTTTTGAACATGGACAAAAGTTCTCATGGAGACCAGCGGTCTTCAACGTTTAATTTTAAATACTGGATAACGCTGAATAACGTTTGTGGAACGTTTGACTAACATTGCATGCGTTTGGCTATCGTTAGTCAGTCTTACCCTAGCGTTACTTGGTCGCTGTTACACACTCCTCATGTGCAGTCCCACTCCAGTCATGCGTTAGCCAACTTTATTTATCCTTCAAAAGGAAATTAGTGTGCTGCAGGGGTCAAAAACACATACACAAACACAGAACAGCAATGTCAAATGCCAACAACATTACACGACACAGAAAACACAAAAGAGACGAACCTTCCCGCAAACCCAATGGCAGGGTCCAATCACACGCCAGATGTGTCAACCTCGCCCTAGAACGCTCAAAATTGAACGATTAGAACGTTCAGAGAACATTGAGCAGAACGTTATGGTTTTAAAACTGGGTGTGCAAAGGGTAGTGTTTTGTTTTTTTGTTGCGCCAAATCGTTCTCCAGACCACTAGGGGCAGTGCATGCAAAGTGGGGTGTTTTACCTGTTGTAGTAAAATCAAGTGAAGTATATTAACTCTACGGGAACACGCTTACGTAGCCTACCTCTTGGAGGTTTGCTTTCGAACATAACAGTATAAAATCATTGAAACTAAGAGAGGGCGTGCATTTTGTAAAACATAAGATTATAATTAAAATATAATAAAACCAACTTTCATTGGTGAATTTAAGTTGTGTTCTTGTTTGATGTTCTTGATTTGAATGATTTCAAATTGACCTGGGGGGTGTTCCATCAACGTCGCTAACGCAAGTCGCGCTAACACGAATAAGTCTCACTTGGGCAAACGTCAACTTAGACTTAAGCCTGAAGCCGTTCCACTAACGTTCCGTTCCACTAACAGGCAACGCTAATTCAAGCTAGACCTCAATAAGCTTAGACTCTGCAGCCCAGATCAGGCGATCGTCGAAAAGAGGAGTTATGTCGCAAAAAGCAAAGCGTAAAGCAGCAGAAAGGTGTTGTTTCAGCAGCGTAAATTGATTTTTTGAGTTTTTTTTAGTTGTCCCCAAAAAGGGCAATGTTGCCGCAATTAACATGGCAAGGGAGATCAACTTGTCAAACCATTACGACCGTTAAAATGCGTATATTGTAGACCTACCAAATCTACTTAACATATATAGCCTATATGCATTTAGGCCTACTGATAATTAGCGTAATTTGATGAGCTGTCTGAAACCGTTCTGACAGGCTAGCCTATGGCCAATATTCTCAACAGGAGATTGAGAATAATAGCCCAAAAAAGAACGTGGGAGCAATTGAAGATTGTAGGATAAAATTCAAAACACTGAAGAAAGCCATGGTTAATTGCACTTGATGTGAGCTAATAATGTTTTTGTCTTCACATCTTGAATAAATTACTTCAAAATAACTTTGCCACACGCATTTATTAACTGATCTTTTAACTGAGCTTTAAGATAAAAGGGAAAGATAACCATGACTAAAATAGGGATTCACTGACTTTTTAGATCAGAAGGTGACCCAAACTGCACACTTTGTTTGGCAGAACAGTTATTTTAAATTGCTCAGCATGACTAGCATTATTATATCACAAGTAGGCTATTTCCAATTAAAATAGTCTGCCTCCACAGATCCAGAGGGGGCTTGGACAGTGATGGACTAACTTTGGGAAAGCATGCCCTACTGGGAACATTAGGAGAGACTGTTGGGCACAGCATCTAATTGTCTTCTTTGGAGAGGGCAACATGTGGGACACTGTCATGTAGGGGCAGCATAAAGGGCACTTCATAACAGCACCCTTTTCCATTGGAAGTAAGGGCATGGGAACAGTCCAATTTAGGCCATTATAAGGGCACCATATAGGGTACTGCATCACATTTTCTATACTATAAAGGAACTCATTAAGACATGTTTTTACATTTATAGAGGGCACACTGTCATTTATTGTGTGGGGCATCCTGCAGGCACTCAAGCATATTTCACAATGTGAATGGCAGACAGTAGGGCACTTGGTCTAATTTTTGCCACTGGGCATTTTAGAAACACTTTCAACCATGGGGGCACCAGGCAGTCACCCCCTGAGTCTTCCAATGGGCCTGGAAACACCCATGGGGACAGTATATTACACCTATAATATTCGGGAAGCCAGAGGAGAGGTAATATAGAGGCTTGTCAACATATAGGCTACTTTAAACAATGAAAATACTTTATACAATTGAATAAAAAGTCTCCTTGATTCTTTGTGTTTCACGATTACCTGAAAAACTGATGATAATATTCAGGTACTGCTTGGAGCAAAGTATACCCTTCACATTTCCTGGCATAGTTCAAGAACGTCCCACATGCAAAGACATAGACAGATGCAGACAGACTGAACAGTGTCGAGGCTTGGCTGCAGTGGGTTTGCTTCCTTGTGTGATTCCAGCAGACTACATAGTCTAGGCCTACCTACATAGACTGCAGTCTACTACCCTCCTTTCTACTATTATAGTCTACTCTCCTTTCTATTACTTTCTACAAAGGATGGTAGGCTGCTCTTATGTGTTCATTGCCATCCTTAAGAGTTGCTAAAGTGTTATTGCACAGTATATATATATTTGTATATATATATATATATATATATATATAATTAATGTTTTATTTTATTTAAGAATGACAATTAAATCTATCTAGATAAACTATGCTGGGCATGCTGAACCTATACTTCTTCCACAGATACTGGTCAGGGAAGCATTACTTCTGTCTCTGAAGACCCTTGGGGCTGGTGGGATAAACGCTCATTGTCTAATCTGAGCACCTTCATCCACCACAGGCTTGTCAAAGAACGGATACGCCATAATTGATTGTGACTTGTCTTGAGGCTCTGCTTAGTTTCTAAGGCCTTATTTTATGTCAATTAACCAATGGCTTTTGAAAACAGATAAAGTGACATTATTTATTAACTTGTTATTTTATATTATTATATTTTTTGGAGATGAAGTAGACCTAAACACGAGAATAATTCATGTCTGCACTTCAAAAAGTCTGAATTTACGTTCCCGAACACGGACTAAAGTGCTTTGCGCGCAGGAATTTACTCGACGGAACTGTCTTTTGAGATTCTGTTTCCGCCTGTTTGAAATTATTTGCAACACATTTTAGTTTAGCTTGACTTTTAGCCTGACACGGATCAGGCTAGTCCCGATCCTTGGTTACGTAGCTCGAACTAGAATAATCCACCTTAATGGAACGGAACTCTCGCTAAAGTAAGTGTGACTTGGCGAAATAAGTCTCGCTTTCCCTTAATCGACGTTGATGGAACACCCCCCGGCTGTCCAAAAGTTTTATTTGTTTAGATGAGAACCCAACTAATTCCACTTGGCACTGCCCCTAGTGGTCTGGAGAACGATTGGGTGTGAACTTGAAATGCAGCGTTTCTGCCAAGCCCCCAACCCTCGGCTTGAAGCAACGGCCCCGGTGAATGTAGGTGGTATTGCATTACGGTTAGGTTTCCAACTCTTCCGGTCGTTTTTATTCTATTAACTCCAGTCAAC